>NC_062569.1:56182916-56501509 GCF_022837055.1 Prionailurus viverrinus
AATGAGCTCTCGTTATTGGAGTTAGGCAGACATACATTCAAATACCAATTCCATACTGTGTGATCTTGGGCAATTTATCCTCTCTGAGTTTTAGTTTCTATGTTAGTAACATGTGATTAATAAAACATTAGATAATAATACTTGTAGGGTAGTGCCTCACATACTGTAAATACCCATTGGTTGTTCTTACTGGATTTTTCATCCTAGCTTCTAGTTTTAGAAAGGCATGGCAGATTACCTGCATTTTTTTAATCGAGGAGGAAAATGCAGAAGATATTTCTATTTCAAACAAAAGGAAATTATTTATTAAAAAATATAATCTCTGACACATTGATGCCCACCAGCTGCCAGAGATGAGAATTTTGGGAACCGCTATCCCAGAGAAGTCATAAACACTGGCAAGGGATAATAATTGAATCAAGAGATGTTTGGGTCACATTCCGTTCTGCTGCATTGTCATCAATTTCACTATATTATTGCAGAAAAAAGTTGGGGATTGAAACTTTGTTATTCTAATTATTAGTATTATTTGCAGAGCTCTTGGGAGTGCTGTTTATTTCCCTTCTTATTTTTCACATAATGAATTGCTTTTGAATTCACCTTACATAGCTGCTATGGTTTTAAAAGATTATATCTCTGCATAATTCTGCTTAAATTGCTATCTTTTCTAAATCATATAAACTCTCTTCAATAATATCCTACATGTATTTAATCTCACCAATTTTGGCAAAGCTTCATAAAATTATTGTATTATATTTTTATCCCTGGTGTCTATTAAACGTTTTTAAAACCAAGATTTAAAAAAAAAAAGGAAGAAGAAAAGGAAAAGCATTTTCAATGTTTTCTGTGCACATTTGCACTGTGAAATCACTTGTAACAGACTCACACAACTAATTAACAGATCTTTATTTTGTTGTGTTTCTGGCCGAGTCAACGTGACAGGATATGGGAAGCCATACCAATTAACAGGCCTGAGCAAGCTCTTCATTTGACAAACATTTAATAAGCAATAAAATAGGAACTTGGAAGTTCTGAAACTCACTGATGGAAAAAAAAGAGAGAGAGGAGCTCTGTTGTTTATCTGGAATAAAGGAGGAACTCAATTAAGCTAACAAGATGCAAGCTGTAAAAAAAAAAATCAGGGTTGAGTTGAATTTTAGTTTAGCAAGCAACTTTGAGAGGTCATCTCGTCCTTCCTTTCCTTCCCAGTCTGCATTAAAGCACAGCTGTGCAGCCCACGGTCTGCTTTCTTTCTGAGAAATAGTCCTCCTTAATGGGAATGGCTATGGTAGAATATTAGATTTCTGCTTAAAATGCTAATGAAGATCTGGTACTTGAAAACCTAGTTTCAAACTTTTGTAAATTTCTAGTGATCATCTTTTAATAATCGCAAGGGCTGATTCATGGCTGTGCCTCTCCCTGCCTCTTCCTGTTAGATCTGTGTGTGTCTGATTCTAATGCTGTTCCAGGCACTAAACCTGAAATGAATTGATGCCATTGGTATTCATCTCCAGGCACCTCTTCAGGAACCAGTGCTTCCCACTTCGCTTTATCATCCAATTAAAAGCTTCCGTATTTCTGAAAGTCAATAATTAAAAAAAAAATCAATACCTCTATGTCTTGACTATGAATATATTTGCAAGAAAATTTAATGGACATGTTGTCTATACTCACTTATAGCTGGTATACTTCCAAAAAATTTATAGAGCATGTGAACTGACAAGATAAATGAAGTAGACGTTCATTATTCAAATTAAAAATTATTTTCTGTCAACTGAAGGCACCTATCATTTTTATAGCAAGATTTTAGTGCATACCAAGTATAATTAAATGAATTTTAAAATAAAATAATCATTAATATTGATATCTTATAACTTAAGTCAATTATAATATTTATTTTTTAAGTTAACTGAAGTGACATTAATGGCACTAATAAAACTAAGATTAATCAGTGTGTGACTTTTTAACTGATTCAAAATTCATTTATTCATTCAAACATTTGTTATTATGTACTATCCAACTTCATGCAAATTAATTGAAAAAATAAATTTATTGAACACAGACTCTGAGTTAGGCTTTTTATTAAGCACTAGAGGCAGAGGTTAGCAGAATGATATGGCCACTGCACTCTGAGAGCTAAGAAAGGTATAATAGAAAATCATTTAGAGTGGGAATTTAGAAGCCCTAGATTTAGAGCCCTAGATTCTAGCTCAATGTAATGATCTTTGGTTTTCTACAGAGTTGGTTTGTGTTCATCTGATCTTTAATGCTCACTTATGATTTGTAAAGTACATACTGTATACCAATTCTGTAGTGTTCAGCGAAAGATCATAATATTGTAATGGCAACATTATTAACAAGAACAACAAAGAACTGTGAATGCCTACTTTATACAGTACAACAAATTAACAGTTGGCATATTTTGATCTTTAGACAGTTGCTTTTATATACCACAGAGTGCTCTTGTAAGCTTCTTATTGAAATGCATTTATGCTTTTTATTGATTTTCCAGGTGCAAAACTGATCTCAAATTCATTAATATTAATATGAGCGAAACTAGCTTGCTGAACATCAAAACACTATTACATTTTGAAAGCAGGAAATTCCCTTTACAGTGAATTGGGAATATTTCCAGAGCAAAGGACTCCCAATTAAACATTATCCTTTAGTAGAAAATGTCTTCATTCACTTAGATAAATTTATGGTAGTCTTTAAAACTGTAAGAACTTATCTATTCAGGACAGTGCTAGGAGTTTGCAATTGGAAAATTTAGAAATGTGGAATACTCCCAATACTGGAAAACAACACCTGTGCCGTGTGGTATATAAACCATTTTTTTTTTACTTATGTTTCTGTTATTCTGTTTCCACTTGTGATTCTGTTATATGCCAACCCTTAGTATGTTTATTCATATGTTCACTAACATTAAATATAAAATAAGTTCCTTACAGATAGGAGGCATTAATAATGTCAGAAAGGTGGAAAAATAAAGGAAACACAAAAGAAAAGAGCAAGAAAGGAGCTCTAAGATCTTTCTGTTTTTCTGTGATGTCGTATCAGGTAAAATGAAAACAAGGGCAGGAAAATCTCACAATAATCTAAAGTGTTAGGCAGATGTGATGATGAATTTGCCAGTCTACTGTGGCCAGTTCACTTATGCTACATGGGACAGCAGGGAGAAAGCTCCCAAGCTGTGGAGGACTTTTTCTCAGAGTATTCACTGCAGAGCAAATTTGTGTATTTCGCAGCCATTTTAACTGTAACAATGCTACAAGGTTGCCCACAGAAGCTGCTTTATCACTGACATAGCTATTTGTATAGGCAGTCAAGGTTTCACTGGTGTCAGTGACTAAGTGTGAACTTCTGCATAACATGTTATTCATAAACTTTCAGTTGAGGAGAAAAATTATTTTTCGCCAGTGTAGAGGACTCTATCCGGGCATTCTAGAGTTTTCCATTTTCATCATTATGCTCACTTATTGCAGGAGGTCATAAAAAACACGCTCTGACTGAGATCTACCTTGGAGAGTTAGTTTTTCATTTTAATTGAGGTGAAAGAAAATACAAATTTTCATTACTAAAGACAGTTTATGTTATGTAAAACACTCCCCAAAATATATTTTTTATAATATATAAACTGCAGTTTGCATTTACATATTAAATAATAACACTTAAAAGGCAAATATGAGCAATAGCTTTCAAATCTTTGAATAACAAAAATAAATATTTAGGTGATGTTTTGAACAATGCATACTTACTATTAATGGTGACATGTCATCTGAATTGGATTCCCAAATATTTCTCAAAGTTATTAATGATAAAGTAAGTGTAATTGGAAAAATAATAAACTATTTTAAATAAAATTTCTGAAAACATGCACTTTAGTTCTTCAGCTTTATAAGTGGATAGTCATTTATTTTAAACATACCCTATTTTTTTAATTTTTTTAATGTTTATTTATTTTTGATGGAGAGAGAGAGTGCAAGCAGGGGAGGGACAGAGAGAGAGGGACGCAGGGCAACCCAGGGCGAGAACCCACCAGCCTTAAGATCATGACCTGAGCCAAAGTCGGATGCTTTACTGACTGAGCCACCCAGGTTCCCCTATTCTATTTTTTTAATGTTTATTTTATTTTATTTTATTTTATTTTATTTTATTTTATTTTATTTTATTTTATTTTATTTTTTGTGAGAGAGAGAGAGACAGAGAGATAGAGAGGGAGAGTGCTCACACACAAGTTGGGGAGGGGCAGAGAGAGGGAGACACAGAATCTGAAGCAGGCTCCAGACTCTGAGCAGTCAGCACACAGCCTAACGCAGGGCTCAAACCCAGAAACTGTGAGATCACGACCTGAGCTGAAGTCGGACGCTTAACCTACAGAGCCACCCAGGCGCCCCAATTTTAAACATATTCTAACTTGAGGTTATGTGCCCTGGACTGGACATTTAAGTTATGAGTAATCATTGCTACAGATCTGTAGGCAAAGTTTACTAAGCATGGGTGAGATATGTAACATATGCGCGCGCGCGCACGCGCGCGCGCACACACACACACACACACACACACACACACAGAATGAGTAGTTAACAAGAAACATTTTAAAAGGTTAAATATCATCATTGAAGCATTGCATAGCAGAGACAAAGAGGAAGGTAGAAAGTTGAGTTTGTGTTCTAGAAAGATTATGCTGAGCTTGTGAGACCTTTGAGCAAAGTAAGCAAATATTTCCCAATTGTAGTTAATTTGAAGAGTTTAAAATTTAAACAAAGCTAGCAATGATGATGCAGATCTCTGCCAAGTCTCCTTAAAAGACTTTATGGTGCGGTTTGATTGAAAGTACTAGCGTGATTTATTTTCATATAGTACATACACACCATAGCAGTATATAATGATAAAAATCACTAAAACAGGACATTGTATTACATTTTCCCTTCTTTCCAAATGCTGTCCCATACAACAGTCTAATATCTATTTCCTCCAGGTGTTGGTCAATTTGAAATGTCAAATTTGCAAAAATACCGCCTAGGATATTGCCCCATAAAGCTATGATGATTCAGGGCTTATTTTTTTTAATCACAAAATCTTTTATAAATGTAAGATATAGTAATTTTCTATTTATTTTAGTTTATGTTATTTTATATTTAAAATAGTTCTTGCCAGTTTACAAAAGATTCTTACTGTGTATTTGCCTAATGAGCCCATGGTTATTAAAAAAAAATTAAACTCATGAGCAAGTTAGACTTCCAAAACTAACCAGAGATTTTATTTTTTATTATTATTTTTTTAAATTTATGTCCAAATTAGTTAGCATATAGTGCAACAATGATTTCAGGAGTTGATTCCTTAGTGCCCCTTACCCATTTAGCCCATCCCCCCTCCCACACCCACTCTAGTAACCCTCTGTTTGTTCTCCATATTTATGAGTCTCTTATGTTTTGTCCCCTTCCCTGTTTTTATATTATTTTTGTTTCTTGTCCCTTATGTTCACCTGTTTTGTCTCTTAAAGTCCTCATATGGTATTTGTCTTTCTCTGACTAATTTCACTTAGCATAATACCCTCTAGTTCCATCCACGTACTTGCAAATGGCAAGATTTAATTCTTTTTGATTGCCGAGTAATACTCCATTATATATATATATATATATATATATATATATATATATATATATACATATCACATCTTCTTTATCCATTCATCCATCGCTGGACATCTGGGCTCTTTCCATACTTTGGCTATTGTTGATAGTGCTGCTATAAGCACTGGGGTGCACGTGTCCCTTCGAAACAGCACACCTGTATCCTGTGGATAAATGCCTAGTAGTGCAATTGCTGGATTGTAGTGTAGTTCTATTTTTAGTTTATTGAGGAACTTCCATACTATTTTCCAGAGTGGCTGCACCACCTTGCATTCCCATCAACAATGCAAAAGAAATCCTCTTTTTACGCATCCTCGCCAACATCTGTTGTTGTCTAAGTTGTTAATGTTAGCCATTCTGACAAGTGTAAGGTGGTATCTCATTGTGGTCTTGATTTGTATTTCCCTGATGATGAGTGATGTTGAGCATTTTTTCATGTGTTGGTTGGCCATCTGGCTATCATCTTAGGAGAAGTGTCACTTGATGTCTTTTGCCCATTTCTTCACTGGATTATTCATTTTTTGGGTGTTGAGTTTGATAAGTTCTTTATAGATTTTGGATACTAACCCTTTATCTGATATGTCGTTTGAAAATATCTTCTCCCATTCTGTCGGTTGCCTTTTAGTTTTGCTGATTGTTTCCTTCGCTGTGCAGAAGCTTTTTATTTTGATGAGGTCCCAGTAGTTATTTTTGCTTTTGTTTCCCTTACCTCTGGAGACATGTTTAGTAAGAAGTTGCTGCGGCCAAGATCAAAGAGGTTGTTGCCTGCTTTCTCCTCAAGGATTTTGATGGCTTCCTGTCTTACATTGAGGTCTTCCATCCATTTTGAGTTTATTTTTGTGTATGGTGTAAGACAGTGGCCCAACTTGTGCATGTCACTGTCCAGTTTTCCCAGCCCCACTTGCCGAAGAAACTGTCCTTATTCCATTTAACCAGAGAATTTAAAGAGTCCTTGAAACATGTCATCTCTTACACATGTAAATTTGACTTATAACCTATATTCATCGAAAACTGAAAAATATTTTTGTTATTTATTAATGTTCTTGAAAAATTCACTGAAGAACTTTTTAGGGTGGAAAAAGATCTCTGTTAAATATGCAAGAAAATCCACTTTGTAAACTTTTTTTTATAAGGATACCAGTGTTTTAAAATAAAATATATTTTCTTATTAAACAAAATAATGTAATATTCATGGCATGCTGTGAATAATTATGGTATTTCCTGAGAAAGAACCACCAAACCAACTTTATGCAGATTGGTAGTTTGCTAATATTAGTATTAGCTTGCTAGGGCTGCTGTAATAAAGTACCATAAACTGGGTGGATGGAATGACAGAAATTTATTGTCTCAGTTCCTGAGGCTAGAAGTGCAAGATCAAGGTGTCGGAGGGTTGGTTTCTTTGGAATGCTAGGGAGAATTTGTTCCATCCCTCTCCCCAGCTTCTGGTGATTTACTGTCAATCCTTGGTGTCTCTTGGCTGTAGAAACATCACCCTGATCTCTGCTTTTATTTTCACATGGTATTCTCTCTATATGTGTGTCTGTCCTTTTTAAAAGTACACCAGCTATATTGGATTAAAGTCCACCCTAATGACATTTTAACTTGATTGCTTCTGTTAAGACCCTATCTCCAAATAAGGTCACTCACATTCTGAGGTGCAGAATTCAACACGTGAATTCCAGGGGGACACAACTCAACCCATTAACAGCAAATTGGCAATTTAAGGATAAGTGTGATATCTTGAAGTATAACCAGCAATAAAATCATTTAAAGAAATTGCCAGAATTCATTTTATGAATTGCAAAAAATAAAAGGTTGGCAAGCACAGAAATTTAAAAAGTGCTTTTTGTTATTTTTATTTCTGAAAATAATTACCATTTTAGGTTTTAAAGATATTCTTAAAGATGCTCATATATTTATTTTATATAATGAACTGTTTGAGCCACTCATGTTTATCAGGGGCAAATATATTTTTAAAAAATGTTTTCACCCTCATGGTCTTTACAGTATGGTAGAAAATCTTGTTCTAATGTCGAGACTTTGACGTTTTGCATGAAATTAAAAAATACATAATAATTTTAATAGCTTTAAGATATTGATGCAGGAGACCAATTACCCATACTGTTTTACCACTATCACATAGGGCTTTAGTACATGCTGTTCAAGAAAACTGCGTTTAGTAGGGTATCAAATAAGGAAGGATTTAATAATTTAGTTTTAGATTTAGCTAAACTTCTTTTGCTTTTTTTTTTGTATGTCGCATGTTTTTTGCCTAGCAAATTATAATTAGAAAGATAATATGACTTCCCGCATTATATCTAACGCCTTTGCATGACAATGTTTTGTTGAAACTTACTATCGAAACAGACTTTCAGCCATGTATTCTTAAACCTGAAAACACAAATATGGAATGTGCTTATAATTCTCTGGTAAAGTTTTTATAATATTTCCATTCCTGCCTTTATGCAGCCTTCAAAGATGTATTTCACCTCTCAGGCAATGATGGAATTCTTAATATTTCCTTCTAATGCTGAAACTGGGGCGAGATGTGGTGCAGTAAGCTGAGCTGCCTCGGGAAATAGCATCATAAAACATGGAGGCTCGACTCATGTTCTAGTCCGTTGTATTTTGAAAGACTCTATTATTATAGCTCAACATAGTTGTACTTAACAAATATTGAAATTCATAGACACAAAGGCAAGAATGTAGGAAACAGGCAACTGGGGGATAAGGTTGCTTTTCACTTTGTATCTCAGCCTTACCCGTACTTAAGTATCATCTTTTTTTTTCTTAATCTTCACACAAATGTTTTGAATGACAGAACAATTAGAAAGAAAGCAGATTGCAGTATCTATATCTGTCACTATAACTACGCTCTGGCAGACATAAATTCCCTGCTGATTTTGCTGCAGTGTATTATCTGAGAAGTAAGCTAAATCTTAACCTAGTTTCCCACCCCCCCCCCACCCAATGTAGCGGTACATTGGAAGAAATGCCTTCTTCATCCTACTCTGAAAGTTGCATTTTTTCCCTACTGTATGATTCCTATTTGATGGATAAAATCTACTTTGTTACAGAAAGTTGCTGTAAAAAAAAAACAAAACAGTGTGGGATGGCTGACACAGGCAGCTATATGGTGCACCGTGGACTGTGTGAAATTGACTAGGAGTATCCAGATAATTTCAGATGAAATGAAGACCAGTTCTACAGGAGCTTGAAAATACCAGTGCTCTCCCTGGATCACTAGCCTCGGTCCAATTTCCAAAGGCAGTTGCTCCTTTGGCTGTTGTGGCTTCAATGATGCCAATGATAAAAATGTATATTTTTATCAGCTTACATAATATTCTGACAGCCTGGTATAGTATACTGACTTAAATAATTTTTTTTTGTACAAATATACACAACTCTGAATTAATTGGCACCAAAATCAAGTTAGCATTTTGTATAGACTATATCTAATTAGTAGATATAAATTCAGCAACTTGTGCCTCCAGGAAATAACACAAGATGACCTTTTTTGTGACTTAGCTGATTTCAATTTGTCACAGGTGTTAAGGAAAAAGTTATCTTTCTCATTTGCCAGAGACATGCTCCTTTCTCACTTCTCATCACAGAGTAAATTAAGGCCGGTTGGCTTTTGTTATTGAGAGTCTGAAGGTGAGTGCTTTTACACATAGCAGGAGCTATGGGTATGAAGATTGTTCATCAGACATCAATGTACACAGTGAACAATTCTGACCCTGGCAGTTGGATGCCTATAGCTAAAAAGCTTTTCCCAGTCATCCAATTAGCAACTGTTCATAATTACGCATATCTGATGCACAACCAACCCCTTTATTCTTTAGTTGAAAATATTTGCTGTCTTCATGTCTCTCTATTGCTTTGAATTGAATGAGCTCTGATGTTATAGCCTTGATCAATATTTCCTACCCTTTTCTGCAAAATGGCAAATAGAATTTTCAGATACTTTATTGTGCTGCAGAGGTCTCAGCCATCAGCTGCAGCAAGCACATTAGTGTTCAGTTAATTGGTACAGATGGCCACAGCACTGATTCTACCATTTCATTCAGCAGAGATCTGGAGACTGGGCTGGAACACAGATGTCAGTCCAGGGGCTTTATTGGTATTTTCTGGTGTTGCTTTTGAGTGCCCCACCCCTCAGTCCCTCTCTCAGTACCCCCAACAATCTCCCCCCCCCTTATTATGTAACTCTTCTTCCCTCTTCCCCTTCTTCCCTCTTCTCTTCCCTTCCTCTCTCCCTCCCTCCTTTTTCTGCTTCTCATATCTTTAAAAAATTTAAAATATAATACATAGTTCATATAATCAACATTTTTTAGGTATGGATTGATTTCTACATCACTGTTTTGTTTTAGAATATTCTAGATACAATGAAAAGAAATCAAGCACTTATAACTTGAAAAACACTGTGTAGAGTTGTTAAAAACCCAAGTTATAGGAGAAATGGCACCTAATTATAGGAGGGAGATGCAATAATTTGTAGGTTAGGGGTGCATGTTGTAAAAATAGGGAGCTATTCCAAAATATTATTTAACATTTGGAGTTCTTAAAGCCAAAAATAAATGAGACAAGTATGATACATGGCAGAATGTCATCCATGAGAATTACCAAAATAGAAGAGGAGAGGGGCACCTGGGTGACTCAGTCAGTTAAGTGTCCAACTCTTGATTTTGGCTCAGGTTGTGATCTCACAGTTCCTGAGTCTGAGCACTGCACTGGGCTCTGTGCTGGCAGCACAGAGCCTGCTTGGGATTCTCTCTGTCGGCTTCTTTCTCTGCCCCCCACCTCTCTCAAAATAAATAAATAAACATTAAAAAAAATAGGAGAAATAAAGTTTGTTCTAAAGTGAAATAAAATGATTCAATAGAAAGGGAAGGTTTTGAATCAGGGACAGAGGACAATGGGTAGGCTTTCCATCAGGAGCAGGAATAGGATGGAAACTCTCTAAATTTGGGAGAATGATGAGTAATGGAACAAGTTGTCTGGATTTGGTGGTTTATGACATAGGAGCTCCAACTGGGAATTTTGTTAGTGCTAGACTTAGGAGTTTCGAAGTTCTGGCTTGGGAATTTAAACTTTTTTCTTAGTCATTAGCAAGTCACTGAAGGTTACAGAAAGAAATTGGAAAGAAATTGAAACAGAGAAACAAACAGAGATGGAAACCGTTAGCATAGACTGCTGAAGATGGAGACTGTAACAATTATGATACATATATGATATGTAGATATATTTTGTTTGAGGAAAGTATGTTTTTGGTTCAATCATCTACCCTGGAGGTTGGAAAAATGTTTCTATAAAGGTAAGGCAATAAATAGTTTGGGTTCTGTAGCACCTATCATCTCTGTTACAAACACTTAACTCTTGTTGGAACTTGAGAGTAGCCGTAAGTGTACCAAAGGGTGTAGCTGTATTCAGTGAAACTCTTATTTATGGACACTAAAATTTGAAATTCATAAAATTTCCATGTGTCATAAAATATTTTCGTCTGTTTATTTCAACCATTTTAAAATTTCAAAACTCTTCCATCAACTATTTAAAAACAGTCAATGGCCATTGATTGTCAATCCCAATCTAAACAATGAAATGATTCTCTTCCATTGTATCTTCCATGATGTTTATTCTTTTAAAAATTTTTTTTAATGTTTATTTATTTTTGACAGAGAGAGACAGACAGACAGACAGACAGAGCATGAGCAGGGGAGGGGCAGAGAGAGAGGGAGACACAGAATCTGAAGCAGGCTCCAGGCTCTGAACTGTCAGCACAGAGACTGACACGGGGCTTGAACTCACAGACCACCAGATCATGACCTGAGCCAAAGTTGGACGCTCAACCAACTGAGCCACCCAGGCGCCCCTAATGATGTTTAGTCTTTTTAAGAAAATGTAGGCTCTCTCATTTTATAATAAAACATTATTTATTTTTATTTATTTATCTTTTAAATGTTTATTTGTTTTGAGAGAGAGAGATAAAGAAAGAGAGAGTACTTGAGCATGAGCAGGGGAGAGACAGAGATTGAGGGAGGGAGAGAATCCCAAGCAGGCTCCATGCAGTCCATAAGGAGCCCGACGTGGGGCTCGAACCCATTAACCTTGAGGTCATGATGAGCTGAAATGAAGAGTTAGACACTTACTGACTGAACCACCTAGGCACCCCATAATAAAACATTATTCATAATAAAACATATTTTGTAATAAACATTAAGCATACTTCTGAGAATTTACTTTCAAGTCTTCAATTTCGTTTAAATTTGGATGATATTGATATAATTAATTATTAATTTATTTTGTCAAACTTCTATTTTCTATGCTGCATATAGCCTATGCAAAAAAATAAATGTAACAGATGCATGATTCACTATGGAAAAATTATTTGGAATATATGTAATTTAATTGTGATTCTTTACTTCCAAGTAAGGTGAGAGAGATATGAGGTCAGCTGTTGGCTGGATTTTTACACATTAGGAAAAGTCTGGAGTTGGGGTTGCAACCTATCATGCAACAGTGATTTCCTCACTAGCAGCAGGAGAATAAGAGACAATGTAAGATTATTGAAGAATTCATGTTTTATTAGGATGCATTGTGTTTGTTTTCATGCCATCATTTTCCTAGGTCTATGGACTGCATAGTCATGTTATTCTAGAAATGTAAGTGTGTATTTTACTACATGTGTGTGACAAGCATTTAAAATGGGTCTCCTGAACTAATCTGCTACAGTGCATTGTTGTAGTGAAATAGGTATCCCTTCTGAATAGCTACCATTAATTCCCAAACACACATGGGCCTGATTAAAGAAGTTAGCTTTAGGGGCGCCTGGGTGGCTCATTCGGTTGAGCCTCCGACTTCAGCTCAGGTCACGATCTCGCGGTCCGCGAGTTCGAGCCCCACGTCAGGCTCTGGGCTGATGGCTCCGAGCTTGGAGCTTGCTTCCGATTCTGTGTCTCCCTCTCTCTCTGCCTCTCCCCCGTTCATGCTCTGTCTCTCTCTGTCTCAAAAATAAATAAACATTAAAAAAAATTTTTTTTAAATAATAAAAAAGAAATTAGCTTTATTGTGAAAAAATGACTTGGAAATTCACATAAGCTAAATGTCAACAAGAGAAGAGAAAGTAAGATACCTTTTGATTCTCCCATTTTCCTGTAGAGAAATATGTTGAATCTGGGATTTGCTGGGCCTTAAGTGTGAATCTCCAACCTGGCACAATGCAAGGACCTCTTTCTCACTAAAAGTTAAAAAAATGGCGGGGGGGGGGGGAGGGGACTCCAAAAAGTATCCAAAAAATCACAGATGTTACCTGATTTGAAAAAAAACAACAAGATCTTTTCTGATGTGATTAGGGATCTTGAGATGAGATAATCCTGGATTATAACAGTAGACCCTAAATTCAATGACAAGTATCCTTGTAATAGAAAAGTAGAGGGAGATTTGAGACAAATACAGGAGGAGACACAGGCAGAAGAAGAGAAGGCAATGCGAAGACAAAAGCAGAGATTGAAGTGATGTGGCCAAAAGCCAAAGAAGCCAAGGAATGCCAACAGCACCAAAAGCTGAAAAGGGATGGAAAGATTCTCCCCTACAGCTTTCAGAGAAGGTACAACTCTGCCAATACCTTGATTTCAGGCTTCTGATCTCCATAAAAAATAGGAGAGTACATTTCTTGTCTTTTAAGTTACCCAGTTTGTGGTACTTTATTACAGCAGTCACAGGAACTAATATACTCATATCCCTTTTTATTCTGACACAGCAAACATAAAAGCAAACAGTGTGTGTGTGTGTGTGTGTGTGCGCATGTGCACACATGTGTGGTTGTGGGAAGGGGTTAAGAGGATGAATTTAGAACCAGAGAAAACAAAAACACTACTTTGAAAAGATATATACACCCCTATGTTTATTACAGCATTGTTTATAATAGCCAAGATATGGAAGCAACCCAAGTGTACATCCACAGATGAATGAAGGGGGTGTGTGTGTGTGTGTGTGTGTGTGTGTGTGTGTGTACACACACAATGGAATGTTACTCATAAAAAAGAATGCGATCTTGCCATTTGCAACAATATGGATGGACCTAGAGAGTATAATGCTAAATGAAATAAGTCAGATGGAGAAAGACAAATACTATATGATTTCACTCATATGTGGAATTCAAGAAACAAAATGAATAAACAACAACAACAAAAAAGAGACAAAAACCAGATTCTTAAATACAGAGAATAAATTGGTGGTTGCCAGACAGGAGATGAGTGGGTGTGGGTGTGTGAAATAGATAAAGGGGTTAAGAGTACACTTATCTTTAAATTTTTTTTTTCAACGTTTATTTATTTTTGGGACAGAGAGAGACAGAGCGTGAACGGGGGAGGGGCAGAGAGAGAGGGAGACACAAAATCTGAAACAGGCTCCAGGCTCTGAGCCATCAGCCCAGAGCCTGACACGGGGCTCGAACTCACGGACCGCGAGATCATGACCTGGCTGAAGTCGGACGCTTAACCGACTGCACCACCCAGGCGCCCCAAGAGTACACTTATCTTGATGAGTACTGAGTAATGCATAGAATTGTCGAATCATTATATTGTAAAAGTATGTACTTGATTAAGAATGTAAAGGATTCAATTCCATTCATCTTTATGATGGGGGAAAATCTAAATTGAAATACCTATTGATGGTAGATTAACATTTTGATTCCTATTAACCTATGAAAATATGCAGTTATGAAAAAATAGCATTTAGTTTGAATAAGAGGAATAAACACTCTCTATAGCCCAAGTATACTTACAAATACAAGTGCATAAACACAACATATATATCAGCAGAGTGACCACAAAGAAAGTCTCACAAGTAGAAATTTATACCGTCACTCACCCCAATGCATACAGAAATAAACAAAAAGATGCAAAATAGTAGAGATAACATCCTATATTTTAAACTAAGAAAGGGTCCAATATGCCCTGCAAATAACAAATGCCCACAGAAACACATGGTTTATATTACACTGTAAGGGAATTTGGGGAGCATATAAAGAAGTGGGGAGCACGTTGCAGTGAGGCAAGAAAAGAGGTAACTCAGATGGTCCCACTAATTTTTGGCAGCAGAATGGTGAGAGTTGATGGTGATTCAAGAAGGACAAGAAATACTCTATTTCAAGGCCACCACTGATAATTGACAACATAATGAACTGGGGAAAGTCCTGTCTGTCAAGCACAAGTTGGAGCAAAGCTGATTGGACGTGCAGGACTGTTCATGTTGCATTTTTGCATAAAACAGACTTATAGAGCAGTTGGAGAGTAGCAACCAAAAAGACAGGGAAGAACATGACAGCCATGAATGGATAGTGAGTAGCACCAGCACTTACCATCAGGCTTTATTTGATGTGGACAACATTCTGGGTAAAGGGAGACTGGGTTGTAGGAACACTGGCCCTTCCTCACTTTTCTGAGAGTCAGACGTGAGGTTGTCCTGGGGAAATTGGACCAAAATCTATGGGGCTTATCTTATTGCTAATAAGCCCCATGCTAGTGACCAAATTTAATCATTCCACACCTTTGTAAATATAAGCAACTAATAAACCCCATTCTATCATTATTTCTATTGCTATTATAATTGTTATGTATAATGGAAATGTTATATATAAGGGAAATCATATTTTCTTGAGGGTCTCTACTTCTGTGATTCCATACAAAGTATGCCTGTGATTTATTTTCTTTGTACTTCCCAATGCGCTTTGCTAATCAAGGTGGCCATAGTTTTGTAAAATAGATTGGAAATGCTTGTTTTTTATGACTTGCTGTAACAACAGATATAAGACAGAAATTACATACACCTTTACACTTTCAGAAGAGTATATACTTATATCTATAAAATTAAGTCTGGGCCTCTTTGGTGTATGAGTTGGTCTTTGGCTACCATTTCAATTTGTTATTTATTAATCTATTTACCTGCTCTTATTCTTTTCTACACTTATTCTTTTAAAATTTTTTTTAAGTTTATTTATTTTTGACAGAAAAAGAGTGCGAGCATGAGCTGGGGAGGGGCAGAGAGAGAGGGAGACACAGAATCCGAAGCAGGCTCCAGGCTCCGAGCTGTCAGCACAGAGCCCCACGTGGGGCTCGAACTCACGAACCATGAGATCATGACCCGGGCTGAAGTCCGATGCTTAACCGACTAAGCCACCCAGGTGCACCTACACTTATTCTTTTATTTTAAAATTTTTTGCATTTTATGGTTTTTTTTCCCATTTAATGTCGGTTTTCTAACATTTTAATTTTGATTTTTATACTAATGCTCAGATATAATTTATATAAAATAAATACATCTATTTCAAGTGTATAATTTGATGAGTCATGTCACACACAATCACATACACATGTACACACACACACACACACACACACACACACACACTTCTGTATAACCTCTTGCACAATCAACATTCACTCAAACCAAAAACATTCTCTTGTGCCTGGCCCTTGTTTGTCAAACCCTCCCAGATCCCATCCCAGCCTAGGCCCCAGGCCACCACTGAAGTGTTTTCTGTAACTACCAAATCCATTTGTCTCTTCTAGAACTGCATATTTGTATCACAAAGTATGTGTTCTCTCATATTTGGCTTCTTTCTGGGTGATTCTGAGATTCATCCATGTTGCTATGTGTATCAGTACCTTCTTTTATTTTATGGCTAAGTATTCCATGAAATGGGTATAGCACCACTTTTTTGTTGTTGTTCTTTCACATGATGCTGGACATCTAGGGTTGTCAGTTTAGGACTACTAGGAATAAGGCCGCTATGTGCTTTATGATATAAAGATTTGCATGTGTCTTAGCTCAGGCCGCTAAAATAAAATACCATAGACTTGGGTGGCTTAAACAACAGAAATTATTTCTCATAGTTGTGTAGTCTGGGAAACCCAAGATAAAGATAAATCAATGCTGGCAGATTTAGTTCTAGGGGAGGGCCCTTTTCCTGGCTTGTAGAACCCACCTTTAAACTGTGTGCTTTCATATCCACTCCTTGGTGCAAGCGTGTGGAAAGAGAGGAGGCTCTGGGGTCTCTTCAGCTTACAAACGCACCCATCTTGGGAGTGCCACCCTCAGCACATCATGTAAACTTTCATCATCTCCCAAAGGCCTCAACTCCAAATATCACCACATGGAAGTCTAGGCCATTAACCTATCAATTATAAGGAGACACATTTAGTACATGGTTGTGTGGTATGCATTTCAATTTATGGGGTGAATTTCTCAGACTGGTATTGCTGGGTTGTATGTATATAGGTATTTATGCATGTTGTGTGTTCTATGTTTCACCTTTTAAGAAGCTGCCAAATTGTTCTCCAAGTAGATGTATCATTTTATATTCCCTGGCCTCGGCAATGCATGATGATTTTATTTTCTTTGCATTATAAACGACAGTTGTCAGTTTTTAAAATTTTCAAAGACAATGCTGTGTATTGATATTTGATTATTTGAAATTTGCATATCCCTGTGGCTAAAGATGTCAAATATTTTTTATGTGTTTATTATCTCTCTCTGTGTCTTCTTTTGCGTAGTGTTTATTCAAATATGTTGCCCTTTTTTGTTAGGTTTCTTGTCCTCTAAATATGGAATTGTAAAAATTCCTTATGCCTTTTATGTACAAGTCTTGTGTCAAAAAGATGTAGTACAATTATTTTCTTCAAGTACTTTTATTACCTTTTCATTTTGTTCATCAGTATATAAAATTAATTGTATCATTCAAAAAGATTTTCATTTTCATGAATTCCAATTGCTCAGCTTTTTTTCTTTAAAAATTCATGCTTTTGTATCCTAAGAAATTCTTGCTTATTGAAAGGTTTTTCAACATTTTCCCTGAAATACTTTTATTTAGAAGTCTCATAGTTTTGGCTTATATGTTTAAGTCTATGACCCATATTCAGACAATTTTTGTGCATGATGTTACCAAAAACTTGAGGTTTATTTTCTTTTACATACAGACATTCAGTTGTTTTGACACCATTAGGTGAAAGGAATGTTTTTTCTCTGTTGAGTTACATAGACACTTTCATCAAAAATCAGTAAAATTCAATCTGACTATTGTGTTACATTATTTTAAGATTTTGTTTTCTGTTTCATTGGTCTTCATGTCTACAGATACACCAAAACCATACTTTATTATTGTAGCTTTATACTAAGTCCTCCAAATTTGACTTTTTTAAGAAAATTATTTTGGTTCGCCTAGGTCATTTGCATTATTATATGTTTCAATTTTTCATTAATTTCTACTAAAAAAGTTTGCATAAATTTTAATTGGATTTGCATTGAACATATAGGTTATTCTGGGAATAATTGGGTCAGAATAATATTCGGTATTTCAATCCATAAATATGGATGTGTCTTCCTTGACTAATTCTTCAGTTTCTCTCAAAAATATTTTGTGATTTTCAGTGTATAGGTATGCACTTATTTTGTTAAACTTATCCCTAATTATTTCCTGTTTTTGATACTCTTAAATAATATAAACTATTTTTATATATCCAATAATTTATTGCTGGGATGTAAGATCACAATTGATTTATATATATTGTCTTTGTGCCACTGATTTTGTTAAACTCACATATTTATCGTTTCTTTTTAACTGTTTATTTATTTTTGAGAGGGTGATAGAGGGAGAGACAGAATCCCAAGCAGGCTCTACACTGTCAGCACAGAGCCCAGCACGGGGCTCGATCTCACAAACCATGACATCATGACCTGCGCTGAAATCAAGAACCGGGAACCCAACCACCTGGACCACTCAGGTGCCCCCACGTATTTATTCTGATAGATTTTTGATCATCAAGATTTTCTGTGTACATAATTGTATCATCTAGGTATAAAGACAGTTTTATTTCTTTCTTTACATATGTTTTTGACACATTTTTCTGTTATTACATTGGCTAGGACATCCAGTAAATGTGTGAAAAGAAGTGGTGGGAGTAGAAATCTTTGCCTTATTAAATATGAAACAAGCTGCAGTAGCTTTCATATGTCCCTTAGCAGCTTGATGAGATTTCCTTCAATTTCCAGTGTGCTGAAAATTTTGATCAAGAATAGATATTGAATTTGGTCAAATGACTTTTTCTGAATCAATGGCAATGACGATGGGGTTTTTCTCTCTTCTATTTTCTTAAAATACAGAAGTATATTGATTGATTTTTTTTTTAAATGCTAAAAAAAAAACCCTTGCATTCCTGGAATAAATCTTTCTTGTCATAATATTTTACTGTTTTTACATATTTCTGTGTTGGACATGTCAATATTTTTAAAGGAATTTTGCTTGTGTATTCATGATAGAAACTAGTTTCAGTTTCCTTTGTTTACACAATCTTTGATTGCTTTTGGTACAGGAAAATGTTAGCCTTATAAAATTAGCTGGTAAGCTTTCCCTCTTTTTATCTAAGAGTTTGGGGGCGCCTGGGTGGCTCAGTCAGTTAAGCATTGACTTCTGCTCAGGTCATGATCTCCTGGTTCAGGAGTTCAAGCCCCACGTCTGGCTCTGTGCTGACAGCTCAGAGCCTGGAGCCTGCTTCAGATTCTGTGTCTCCCTCTCTCCCCCTCCCATCCCCACACACTGTCTTTCTCTGTCTCAAAAATAAATAAACATTAAAAAATTTTAAAAAGTAAAAGAGTTCATATAGAACTGTTATTGTTTTCATTCTTAAATGATTAGTAGAATTCACTATTAAACTGCCTGTGCCTGGATTTGCCTTTCTAGGAAGATTTTTAACTGCACATTGAGTGTGTTTAATAGCTGTATGGCTATTCAGGATATCTAATTCTTCTTAAGCTAGGTGTTTTGTTTCTTTCAAATAATTTGTCTATTTCATCTAAGTTGTCAAATTTATTGCCATTACCTGGTTTATAATATACCTTTTGTTTATCCTTACCATGTTGTTAAGATATATAGTGATATCTCCTCTTTTTTCCATAATTCTAGTAATTTGTGTACTTCTTTTTCTTGATCATGCTGATTAGGGGTTTACCAATGTTACTGATCTTTTCAATGATCTTCTGGTTTCCTTGAATTATTGTTGGTTTACTTTGTATTTAATTGATTTCTGCTCGTATCTTTATTATTTTCCTCAATTTGCTTACTTGGCTTTAATCTGATTTTTTCTTTCTAGCTTTTTAAGGTGAAAAATTAGGTTATTAACTTCAATTTTTTTATTTTTATAATTTAAGCTACTAAATATTCAAACTTCTTTCTAAATACTGTTTTAGTTGCAGGCTAACAATTTTCATACATTATATTTTTATTTTCCTTTATTCCCATATATCTCTTTCTTTTCAACTCCCCCTGCTCCCACTGGTGAATTCTACCAAACATTTTTTTCTATTAAAATATAGTTGATACACAATGTTACTTAGTTTCAAGTGTACAACAGTCAGGTGATTGTACAACTCCATATATTATATTGTGTTTGCCACAAATGTAGCCACAACCTGTCATCATACAACACTATCAAAATACCATTTACTATATACATAATATCTGGTTTTGATTTTGTTGACTTGTGGATTATTTGAAAATAATTGTTGTGGAAAACGCAATTGTATGGAGTATTTCCAGGTATTTTTTACTTTACTTTTTGATTTTTAATTTAATTCCAGTATGTTCAGAGAACATAGTCTGTATGATGTAAACTTTAAAAATTTTATTAGGCTTGTCTATGGCCTAGCATATACTCTATTTTTTGAATATTTCATGTGTATTCTCCCATTGTTAGGTAGAGTGTTCTATAAATGTCAATTAGGCCAAGGAGGTTGATAGTGTTATTCAAGTCGCCTATATCCTTACAAATTTAATACTTGCTTGTTCCATCAGTTACTAATAGGGGAGCCTGTGCTCTTCAACTGTAGTTATGGTGGTCAGTACGTTGTTGAATATTGGAATTTTGTTGTCCTTTCTAATACATTGTTTGCTTTTATTTTGTCAAATGGCCAAGTTACGGAATCGGTTTGATCCCTCGAGGGAATATTTTAAAGATGTATTAAGGTCAACTTACATAACCTTTTCACTCCAGAGATAATTCACATTACCAAGGTGTCACTTCTTATGGCTCTCTAATGAATGTCTCAGGTGATTGCTAAGGATTCTTAATTCTGGCTGGTAAGAACTCAGAAGTCTTTCAACCTGTTGGAACTTGGATATTACTGAGCTGAGAGCACCATAACTATCCTTTGCCTGGCTTCACAGAGTTTTTATACCTTGTAAGCATGTGGCCTCATATTCAGTAAAATCTCAAGGAGGCTTCTGGCAGATGTCAGACACTCTTTCTTGACAGCTCCCTCCTTCTCTCAAACTCCACAACTTCTGTCCTCTGCAGGCCCCAGAACTCCGGTCTCTAGCTCTTGAATCCATTAATATCACTGAGTTCACACTCTCTCTGTGTTAACCAACCCTGCACTAGCAGTCTAGAAATTGCTGAAAGTCAGAGTGATAGTATGGGTCACCTCATTTACTTTCCACCTTCCTATTTTCATAGTCTTGAATGTCTGTTTTCTAGTGCTTGCAACACTATATATATATATATATATATATATACATATATATATATATATATATATATATTTATATTTAATTTTGTCCAGATTTTTCTCTGGTCACAGTGGGACATTGAGTCTGATACTTCTTACTCCCTCATAGCTAAAAGCAGAAATTCATACTCTTAACATATTTTTATACTTTTAGTAGTTTTACATCTTATTTTTATCTGTACATATTTCTCATTTTCATTTCAGAATACATTTATTTACATTTGCCCTTTCTTTTTGATGTCAGTGCTCTAGATGTTTGATTACCTTTTCAAATAACTAGTTTTTAAGTTTTTTAAAAAAATTATCCCTATCACAAGTATGTGTTATTTTTGCTCTTTTACTAACATCTCTTAATTTTTTTTTTTTTAATTGATGGTCTCAGATGGAAACTGTGTAGAGAGGTTGGGAGATTCTTAGTGTGTTGGGAGATGAGTTGAGGCAAGGGCTCCCCAGCAGCTGAGGGCCTCTCTCTTCTTCTTGCTCTCGCTGGGACTGATGGTCCAGAAGGCTCTTAATCCTTGGAGGCAATGTGGACCATTAGGCCCACCACCCAGTTGCTGTAGCCAAATTCATTGTCATACCAGAAAATGAGCTTGACCAAGGGGTCAATGAGACCAATGCCGGAACCGGCATTGAAAATGGAAGAGTGTCACTGTTAAAGTCGCAGGACGCAGCTTGGTCCTCACTGTAGCCCAGGATGCTCTTGAGGGGGCATCCTCCAATGCCTGCTTTATCACCTTTTTTATGTCATTGTCTTTGGCAGCTTTCTCCAGGTGGCAGGTCAGATGTTGAGGGTGGGGACATGGAAGGCCATGCTGATGAGCCTCCCATTCAGCACAGGGATAAACTTGCCTTCAGCCTTAGTAGGGCCAGTAGAAGCAGGGATAGTGTTCTAGACAGCCCTTCAGCCAACATGGCACAGCTTCTCAGAGGGCCTGTCCACGCTCTTCTGGGTGGCGGTGATGGCATGGACTATGGTCATGGGTCCCTCCATGATGCCAAAGTTGTTGTGGATGACCTGGGCAAGAGGGACCAAGCTGTTGGTGGCATAGGAAGCATTGCTGATAATGTTGAGGGAGTTGTCATACTTCTCATGGTTCACACCTATCACAAACCCTTCTGCATCAGCAGAAGGGACAGAGATTATGACCTTCTCGGTCCTACCCTTCAAGTGAGCCCCAGACTTCTCCATGGTGGTCAAGACCCCACTGGACTCCTTAACATAGTCAGTACCAGCACCAACCCATTTGATATTGATGAGATCTCACTCTTAAAAGATGGAGATGGGCTTTCCATAGAAGACAAGTTTTCCATTTTCAGCCTTGACTGTGCTGTTGAATTTGCATTGGTTGGAATCATACAGGAACATATAGACCGTGTAGTTGAAGTCAATGAAGGGGTCACTGATAATGACAATAACCATTTTGTCAGAGTTAAACACAGCCCTGGTGACCAGGCACCCAGTACTGCCAAATCTGTTTACTCCGACCATCACCATTGTGTCTCAGGGATGCAGCTGGCACTGGCACCTGGCACAGATGTGGTTGCCTGTCAACAGAGAGGAGCAGAGAGCCTCTTCTTACATTTATAATTTGTGAGCTGCTTTCTTTGAGTTTTCTCTGTTGCACTGTACTTGTAACTCTGTTGAAAGCCAGATTTTTTTTTTTTTTTTAGTTTCTAATCTTGCTTATCCTTGATAAATGTATTAAAGGCTATAAAGTTTCCCAAAAGTAGAATTTTAGCTATGCCTTGCAACTTTTGACACATAGAGGGGTTTTTCTAGTGTTAATTTTTTATTTGGTATTTTTTTATTTAATTGCTATTAATGTTCTATCCAGGTGCTCTAGGAGAGAATTTGTTGTCTCTTCTGGTTTCTGGTGGCTGCTAACATTCCTTGCCTTGTGGCCTTATTACTCCATCTCTGCCTACATGGTCATGTTGCCTTTTCCTCCTCAATGTTTCAAGTCTTCCTCTGCTTCCCTTTACAGGTATGCTTTTATTGGATCTAGGGCTCAGCTAGATAATTCATAACTCAAGATCCTTAACTGAATCACATCTTCAAAGTCCTTTTTTGGTTTTGTTTTTTCCATAGAAGGTAATATTTCCCAGGCATAGGAATGTGGAATTAGAGACTCAGACACAGATATCTTTGGGGGGACATTTCAATTTACCACAGTCTTCCCTCTGGCCTCCAAAGATTCATATCCATCCCACATGCAAAATACATTTATTCCATCCCAGTGTCTTCAAAAGTATCAGCCTATTACAGCATGTATCTAAATATCATCAGCTCAAAATTGTCAAATCTCATCATTTAAATAATCTAAATCAGCATAATTAAGATTCTGCATGTTTCATCCTGGGAACAATTCCATCCCCATCTTTGGACCTATAGAACTAGAAATCCAACTAACTGGTCCCCAAATACAATGTAGAGCTGTGTTGACACAAAATGAACCTTTTTTTTTTTTCTGGAAATTTTAATGAGGGAAGAAAAGAGTTTTATTAAAGCCTAAGTTAGGATAGCTGCCCAAGATACATAATCTTCACAAAGAAGAGTGTGCTCCGGGGAAGGAACATTTGGTATAGGGCTATATATGTATTTTTACATGAAGAGTTACAAATCATCACGATGAAGGACATTCCAGAAAGTTGTAGATGTTCTTATGATTTTAATATGTCCAAGTCTGTATAATCTTAATCTTTTGGAAACCAGGGAGGTTTTTCTGTTTTTTCTTATCTTTATGTCTGGGAAGCTACTGTTTTGTTTTGTTTTGTTTTGTTTTGTTTTGTTTTGTTTTGTTTTTAGACAAAGCAGACATAACAATGTGTGCTCAGGGCAGAAATGAGAGTCTATGCTTTGGAGGTTTTGTGAAGTCATTTTGACCTTGGTAAATGGTAAAGTATAGCTTCCCTGGGAGCCTGGGAACAGAGCCCACAAATGTTAAAAGTTGAAAATTTCTTTTATCAGCTGCCTTAGGATAACAGGTATAGACAATTCTATTCCAAATGGGATAAAATATAAGGAGGAAATAAATCAGCAGTCTCAAATAATTTTGAAATCCAACAGGTAAAATCCTATCCTGGTGTATGACTTAGATATAATTCTATGTGGCTTTAGGTTCTGACCTCTGGGCTCATGGCTCATCTGTTTCCTAAATTTGGTATCTGCCTCTGGGCCTATAACTCCATTCTTTGGGACCATGGCTGTGCTGTCAATGTATCATTACCTTTTCTTGAAAGGTAGTACATGTTTTCAGATGAATAGTTTTATGACTATGTTTTCTACTTAAAGAGTTTTGGAACTCTGGCAGTTTTCCTTTATTTTGTCCTATCTCTGTCTCTTTCATTCCAAGAGTGTTTGTGCAGACACAACGTTCTCAAAAACCTCTTGGGTCTTCTATTTATCTCATGGGATTTAGAACATTAGCAAGAGAGTCCTCCACAGATCTTTTCTGGATAATTCCACTTCCAATCCTGGCTTGTACTGAGATAATTGAGTGAATCCATGGGTAACAAACCTAGTATCTTCAGCAAAAATTTTCTAGTCATACACTTGGCCTTCTGTCCAGAGCACAATTTCCCAACGCTTGGTCTCCTAATTTTAGCATCTTTTGGTATCTGAACACGCTTAGAATTTCCCAATTCATTAAGTCCTGGTTCCCTTTTTCTCAACAATTCTTTCCTCAATTTCTCTTTCCCTGTGTGTTTCGCTAGAAGAAACAAGGTCACTCCTTCAACACTTTGAAATCTCATTGGCCAAGAATCCGAATTCCTTGCTTAGAAGTCCTGCTTTTCATATAGGTATAGGACACATTCAGCCAAATTTTCTGCCAGTAAATCACAATTTCTAATAACATATTTCTCATTTTCTTCTTAGCCTTCATCAGAGTTGCCTTTCACCCTCATACTTCTGCAGTTTATATTCTGGTCAGGGCAATTCGGCTTTTTCTATCCTCTACCTCAATTTTTTCCCAAGTCTTTGCCCACAAACCAATTACAAAGCCACTCTACATTTTTAGGTATTTGTTACAGCAGCACCCCGTATCCCCCTACCAAAATCTGTATTAATTCCCTAAGGCTACTGGTACAAATTACCACAAATTGGTTGACTTAAAGTAACAGAAATTTGTTCCCTCATTCCTGAGGCCAGAAGTTCAACAGAAATTTGCTTGAGATGAAATCAAGAGCCACATTTCCTCCAGAGACACTAGGACAGATTCCCTGTCTTGCTTCTTCTAGCTTCTGGTAAAATTCCTTTGCTTATGGCTAAATCACTTCAATCTTTGATGACTTATCTGTATTGCCTTCTCCATTGCGTATATCTAATGTCCCTCAGCCTCTTATGAAGATGCTACGATTGGATTTAGGACCCACCTGGATAATCCAGTATAATCTCCCCATATCAAGATTCTTTTTTTTTTTTTTTTTTAATTTTTTTTTTTTCAACGTTTATTTATTTTTGGGACAGAGAGAGACAGAGCATGAACGGGGGAGGGGCAGAGAGAGAGGGAGACACAGAATCGGAAACAGGCTCCAGGCTCTGAGCCATCAGCCCAGAGCCCCACGCGGGGCTCGAACTCGCGGACCGCAAGATCGTGACCTGGCTGAAGTCGGACGCTTAACCGACTGCGCCACCCAGGCGCCCCCCCATATCAAGATTCTTAATAGAACTGTGGAAGATTCTTCTTCTTTATAAGCTAACAGGGTAATTAGGACCTTATATCTTTTTTTTTAAATTTTTTTAATGTTTATTTTTGAGAGAGAGTGAGAGACAGACTGTGAGTGGGAGAGGAACAGAGAGAGAGGGAGACACAGAAGCAGAAGCAGGCTCCAGGTTCTGAGCCTGATGCGGGGTACCAACTCAAAAACCGGGAGATCATGACCTGAGCCGAAATCAGATGCTTAACCCACTGAGCCACCCAGGTGCCCCACGAACCTTGTATCTTTTGATGGCCATTTTCCCTCTTACTAGAGATGGCTAATACCCTTGGGGCTAAGCAACTTCATGTGTGGTGTTCTCTTTAATTAAATGCAGACTATTACAGAAGGAGAAAGTTCTCAGAAATTTTGAAATGTACATCATTAGCATTGTGATTAGCATATAGTAAATTCTCAAAAAATTGTAGCTCATTTTTAATTGATGTTATATTCATCATTAGGCAGCTCGAAATAAAAGCCAAAAACAACATCTAAAATACATTTAACTCCTCGGATTGTTAGTTATGGATATTTTAAATTCAGTCCTTCTGTGAATACTGCTTTTAATTTGTAAATAGTATTATTTCATAAAACTTTTTATTATTTTTTTCAATACACAAAACTATATGCTTTATTACATTATCCGTTGAGACAGCTACAGAGTAATGATTCTTAAAACTTAGGCAGTAGAAATTCATATTTCTCTAAAATTTCAAAGGCTCTTGGAAAGACAGTGTAATCATTGTGGTTTATTAATTGTCAAAAATATGAACAATTGCTTGTTAAAAAAAGAAGGAAAACAGGCTTGGATAATTTCCAGCAGTTTAAAATAAGGTTGAATTTACCGTGAATCACTCTAAATTCTACTCCTGAAACTAATATTGCACTATGTGTTAACTAACTAGAATTTAAATAAAAATTTGAAACATAAAAAAGAAAATAAGGTTGAAGTTTCTTTTACTTCACACTTGCTTTATAGTAATGTGGAAGAAAGCATAAAATTTAGTCCCAGAAATCTCTAAAACTAGTTTAAATTTATTTCTAATATTTTTTTCAGTTTTTTAACTTTCCATTATACCTATGAACAGACACAATGTGTTTATCTCATTTTTTTTTCAAATCCTGTCACTGTCACCTCCCAATGAAGTGCAAAAAGGATTGAGAAGCTGCATATCTACAGTAAAATATGTTAAATTAATTAATTATTTTAGCTTTGGCTTCTTGGAATATTTGCTATAAATACTATATAAATGCATTCTTATGTTTTTAGACCATCAAAATAAATATAGTCAGATAAACAAAAAATATATGATATTCGGGGTATACATGTTCTATCATGCTATTTTAAATGTACCTATTAGTCAAAAATTTAAATTTATCAATTTGACAAATATTTATTTTATGTATTGTGTTGTAGGACTGTTTTAGGTGCTGAGGATAGAGTAGCAAATCAAACAGAATATAACCCCTACCCTCCTGAAGTTTATATTCTAGAGGAGAAGAAACATAAACAAACAAAGTATGTAATATAAAAACAGACTATTTGAGGGGCACCTGGGTGGCTCAGTCATTTAAGCCTCTGACTCCTGATTTGGGTTCAGGTCATGATCTCATGGTTCGTGGGTTCATGCCCCATGTCAGGCCACACTGACAGTACAGAGCCTGCTTGGGATTCTCTCTCTGTCTCCCTTTCTCTCTGACCCTCCCCTGCTTGTGCTCGCACTTTCTCTCTCTCTCTCTCAAAATAAATAAACTTAAAAAACAGGCTATTTAAAATAATGATGTGTATAAAGAAAAGTAAAATAAAGACCAGGGATGAGTGGTGATGGAGATGTAATCAGATTAGAAGCTATTGACAAGAGGATACTCAGGAAAAGACTTAAAGAGGGGAGAGCAGAGTCCTGTGCACATCCATGGAAACACATTTAAGCAGAAGAAATCATTAAGTGCCCTGTCTGAGAAACAGTGATATTGCCACTGTGTCTGGATAGAGTTGAAAAGAGGTCAAGGGAGTGGCAGAAGATAAGGTTAAAGAATAGGTCAGTTCTGTGGATCTTTCAGGTCACTGTGAAGATTTTGGATTTGACTGTAATTGAGCAAGATTTCTTTGGAGGGTTTCAAACAGAAGAATATCCCGATCTGTCTCTATTTTAAAAGGATTAACCTTGTGGAGATTGAATTAGTTTGTGGGGAGGGAGGGAGGAAGGACTGACAGAGTAGACCTGCAGGAAGTTGTTTAGAAAAAAAAAATTAATCAAATCAGACTGCTAAAGATGCCATTGATGTTGAGTAAAATCTATGATGAGTAAAATTAATTTCAAAGTGAATACCCCAGTGAATATAGAATTGCAATTCATATTTTTATTAAATAATACTGACAAACTTTCTAGGTAGTAACTAAATGAGACAACTGTGAAATTTGCTACATGCCTTTGGGCCTTATTCAAGAGAAGTTAACTTAAGCTTTAGAGAACAATGAGTAGAACTAGCTCAATTAAGGGTGCCTGGGTGGCTCAGTCAGTTAAGCATCCGACTTCGGCTCAGGTCATGATCTCACAGTTCGTGGGTTCAGGCCTTGCGTTGGGCTTTGTGCTGACAGCTCAGAGCCTGGAGCCTGTTTCAGATTCTGTGTCTCCCTCTCTCTATGCCCCTCCCCACTCACGCTCTGTCTCCCTCTGTCTCAAAAATAAATAAACATTAAAATTTTTTTTTTAAAGTAGCTTAATTAGATGCTTGGTTGTTGGTTAGTAAGGTTGTATGTTTTACTCCATCCAAAGTTATTTCCCCAAATATATCTTGAATTCATGCCACTCTGACCCTAAAAAGTTCTTAAAGGCTACTATTGTATGACTCTTACAAAGAAGATCATAAACATGATCTTCTTTCAATACATTTACTGTATTTTCTTCTGCATTTACTTGTCTATGCCTGTACTGTCCAACAAAGTAGCCAGTAGCCACATATGGTTGTGGAACAACTGAACTGTTGCATATCTGAATTGAGATGTGCTCTGTGTAAATTACATGCTAGACCTCAAATATTTCGTATGAAAAAAACGACATATTAATCTCATTAATCATTTTTATATTTGAATACGTGTTTATTTTTTATATTTTTTTAAAAAGTTATTTTAGTTTGAGATTGAGAGAGACAGAGAGAGCAGGGGAGGGGTAGAGAGAGGAGAGAGAGAGAATCCCCAGCAGGCTCTGCACCAGCAGCACAGAGCCTGACTCAGGGCTCGAACTCACCAACACTGAGATCATGACCCGAATGGAACCAAGAGTCAGACACGTAAGGGGACTGAGCCACCCAGGCATTCCTGATTACATGTTTAAATGCAATTGATAGCATGTGAAAAAGTTTTAGGCATATTGAGTTAAATAAAAACATAAATACAATTAATGCCACTAGCTTATTTCACCTTTTTAAAAATAAAGCTATGAGAAAATGTAAAGTTACAGATGTGGCTGAAATTATGTTTCTATTGGACAGTGCTGATGTAGATACTAGATGAGCTCTAAAGTATTTTTCAAAAGTATAACACCATAGTAAGAATAAGAAGTGGAATAAGGTACATAAAAATAGACATTGTATTTGGTGATTATGTGTATGTTAATGATAAATGAATGAATCATTGGAAAAATATAAAAATTGTATTACTATGACAAGTGGATAGCTATGTGTAAAAAAAAATCTGGATCTCTTATCTATGAGAATCAGAGTTCTCCATGGCCTATCAACATTTAGGGGAAAAAAAAAACTTAAGAATGAAATGTCCCAAGGAAAGGAACTTGATTGCCTGGCAGATTTTGGACCGAGAAAAATGTCAGTGTAACCTATGGCTGCAACAAATAGTTCCAGTCATTTTATTGTGATTTCTTTGGCATAAGCCTTTTTTTTTTTTTAACACTTCACCATTTTTTGGAAGTTACATCAATTATTTCAGAAAGAAACTATCCTAGTTGAAATTATATTTTAAATAAATTCAACCTTATGGCCTGAATGGATCAAAATTTCCTATTGCTTTACTTCTGTTTCATTTAACAAAACTTTTTTTTCTTTCCTGAAAAAAAAGTAACCTTGAATAATATTTAAAAACTTAGGACTCTATTTTCTATTTGTGCACATAGCCCGCTTTGGGGTACAGTTATGGGGGAGGTGAAATCAAACACAATTAGTCAGCAAATATGAGTACAATATTTTGTTTTAATACCAATATATTACAATTTAATTTTAAGGTTTTGTTTTTTGTTTTTTGTTTTTTTTACTCTGTCCCTTTAACCCTGCTTCTCATGCTCTCTTTTCATCTGTCATTGGTTTGAACTGACAGAGACATAAATCCATATGACAGATTAATAGGGGAAAACTGATACTGGCTAAAAGAGGTTATACTTCTTTTTAAATGGACAAAGTGGTAGACCTGTATTCACAATGTAAGAATGTTGGAGAGACTGAGCTGGGACATGAAAGCCAAATTCTGTCCAGAATCTTGTTCTTGTCTCACATCAAACTTGTCAAATTGTTCTCACCATCTCAATATCCCTGTTTAAACGATAGTGTTAAATGCATGATTTTAAAAGGCAACTATTGGGGCGCCTGAGTGGCTCAGTCAGGCGTCTGAGTTGATTTCCGCTCACGTCATGATTTCATGGTTCCTGGGATTGAGCCCCGCTTCTGGCTTCACACTGAGAGACTGGAGCCTGTTTGGGATTCTCCCTCTCCTCTCTCTCTGCCCCCCCCCCCCCCACACTCACAATCTCTCTCTCTCCCTCTCTCTCTCTCTCTCTCTCTCTCTCTCTCTCTCTCAAAATAAATAAACATTTAAAGAAATAAAAGGCAACTATTAGCTTTTAAAATGGATTAAATGAAGGAGAAAAAAAATAAGGAAATAATGGATATTAATTTAGATACTGTTAATACAATGTATGTTATCATAAAGATTTAAAAGACTACGAGCTTAAGTTTACCTAGATAATACATTTTGTCAAATCATTATAAGGGTTTTATATACTTATAAAAATAGTCTGCATTTATAAAAAATAGAAGAAAAAATGTAACTAACTTTTGTTGAACTCAATATATGCTTAACACTATTAAACATACATTCTATATTATTACCATGGCCTTGTCTGTTGGCCCTCAGATACATTTTCTCTGCCTTTCCTTCCCTGTCCTGTGCTCAGGAGGCTAACACTTCAGACTATATCACCTGAAATATGTTGCAAGTTGGCTTTCCAGCTATTTTACTATTATTTTTTATAGAGTTGTTAAAGGTAAGTAGAGCATCATATTAAATGATGACATTTTTCCATATCAACCCCACTTAGGGCACATAAAGTAAACTTGAAATCTGAGAGATTAGATAACAGGAATTTATTTTGGTTATTATTTTGCAATGTCCCAAAATAAAAGCAAACAGATGGAATGACAAATTACATAACAATGCTTATAAATTAAATAAATGATTACAAATGGCTATTATCTAAGGAAGTCAAATCTCGATCATAAATTTCATTTGAAATATGAAATGCTATATACACTTGAGTCCATAAAAGACTGTTGTTATTATCAAATATTTAGATTCAGTGATGATCTCCAAGGATGCATATTTAGTGAAAAATTATGTAGAATCAATTTCATGTACTGATATTTTTCTTAGAATTTCATCATACATTTCTATACATTATTATTGAACTTTGGTTCGATACATTTATTTTTATTGATTTATTAATTAGTTGAAAAAACTCATGATTTTTTTAGTTTTTTTTTAACTTGTATTTTGTTTTTAGTTTTATGTTTTAGTTTTGTAATAAAATGTTAAAATATGTTAAGATTTCATAAAGAAATAATAAAATAATATATCACTTATAAATGTATTCTTCTGAAGATTTTACTGATACTGGCACACTCCCATGTTTGTGTGATATATTTTAAGAAAAGAACCTACAGATACAAATAAAAGTCTACCCTCCTTCACAGCCCATCTCTTCCCTTTCCTTCACCTACTCAGCATATGATATATATGCTTCTTGTGCAAATTTTTCATACTATTTATAATATATATGTATTTTGTTTAGGGAGTGCTTACAATTACATAAAGGATGTCATAGCATTTGTAGTGTTTGTCACTACCCTCACTATCATATATATAAAATATTTATCCTTATTGATACATATACTGATATACTTGGATTTATTTCTAACATTTTTTTTATTTCCTTTTAATGTGCATTTGTTGGATGTTTCTTTTCGTTTTGTCATATGGATCAAGTTTTATTAAATTTTACTTTATATTTTGCTTGTGGAAATTATATATTCTGTACTTTAAGTGGTTACTCTTAAATTTCTGACATGAAAACTTCACAACAAAAAGGTTCAAATTTATTACTTTATCTTCCACTCAAACCATAAAAAAGAACTGGAAGAATTTAATAACTTTCACCACTTTTTAAATCTACATGTTATTGTCACCTAGGAGTTATATACCATTATGATTATTTTTTAATTCCCAGAATTATTTATTGATATGTTGCTATCGTTGCTGCTGTTTTAGATTTTATTTTATCAATACTTGTTTGGAACTCTCTGACGTATTATTTAGAACAGAATCCATTTGGAGGTTGAAGGCATGGAAAATGGTTCCCTTAATACAAGTAGTTTTGTTTATTTAAATGTTTTTATTACTATCCCTTGGAAAGTCTTGTTTTTGTGTACCCAGTATTTCTGTATCTTGGTTTAAAGGATTTGGTTAAGCTTGTCTGTGACTTTATAAGACATTAATCTGTAGCACTGTTTTGTTTTGTTTTGTTTTGTTTTTTCTCTTATAATTGCTGAATAGATATAAAGCATAGGTACAAAGATACTGAGTGATGAAATGATTCAGAACTGGACTTTGCTGGGTAGCTGTGTCAGAGAGATGCAATTTTTATTGACATTAAAAAGAAATGGATTGAAATAACATACCATGAAACTGATGAGGCTAGAGTGGAGGCAGGAAGGGTCTGAGAGACTGAGAGGATATGGAGAAAATAAAATCTGGGGTCCCTTTGAGGCTGAAGAGCAAGTCTTTTGGGTGATTATAAGAGAGACCCAAAGGGGGACAGAAAAGAGTTTTTGGAAAGTGATATTTTTTATTATTATTTACATTTCAGTGAAGAAGCAGTTTAGAGTTAGCCAAAGTGCTTTAGTGAGGTCGTGAGACTAGGTGGCTAAAAGGGAATAGGGGAAGTGATAGGAACAGAAAATGAGAAATTTAAGAAGCTAAGACTACTGTTTGGATCATCTCTGATTGAATAGTAGAGCTGTGGCAGAGAGGAACATCATGAGCCAGGGCTAAAATCTTTTCTCTGAAAGGGAAGGCATAATCAGGAGGTCAGTAGTAGCAGTAACAAGGTGGAGTTCAGACTGTCCTTAGTGTCCTTGGAGGAAGATTAATATGAGCCCTCTATGGAAAGAGTCTGGCAGAAATGCTCAGGAAAAGTAGGATGCTACCTTTTCTCTGAAACCTGAGTCATGTGAAATGCAAAGCCTCCACTTTGGGAAGCTCTGGAAAAATCAGTGGCCCCACGTAAGGACAAGAATCTACTTATGTCAGGAAGGTGGAAGGGGATTCTCAGTAAAGTGTTCAAGCTAGTTTTTTTTTGTTTTTTGTTTTTTAATTAATTTTTGTTGGTATGTTTGTTTTTAATTTCTCCTACAATGAAAGCAATGCTTTAGGGAGCATGGCAAAAGGTTTAGAAGAAATGAGAGTGGATTAGGGAGAAGAAAGTGCAGATTGAGGGTCAAAGACAGTTTCAGGAAAAGACAAACAGGGACCTTTGTATTTTGGACCATAAACATGACCTGATAGATTTAGTAACTGGGCAAATGACTAATAAATAATTAATCTCAGAACTACTCTCTGATGGTTAGTATGTGGCAGTAGCCTTGTCCCTAGATACTGAGGCCACAAAGGGTGAGGTCACTCATGTTCTCCGTGATCTGGGAATACGTCCTGGGACTCCAGTGGTCTTGGCTTCATTATTAGAATTAGCACAGAGCCTGGTAATCTGCTTCGTACTGTAGACAGTGAAATGAACCAAGCAGAGTCCAGAGGGCACAACTTCTCCTTTGTCAGTAAAGAAATATGTTTGCCAGTGAATATCATGGGTCTCTAGACTGGCTGTAAGCACTAGTGTAGACACTTTTAGAAAAATGAACACCAGAGTCTTCTTATTTAAGGCACCTGAAGTACTCACCATCTTCATGAGATCTTATAAAAGCCAAGTCACAAGTACCTTTAAAGAGTAATTTCTTCCCATGCGGTTGTGCCCAGAAGTAAAAACAACAACAACAACAACAACAACAAAAAAAAACTAATCATCAATTAAAATTATATAAAAATAATTGAGAGGCGTTATAAATAAACTAAGAAGTTCTTTATGAAATATAAAAAAGCAAAGGGCTGGAGGTGTATAATTTTTGTTTTTCCCTGTAATTTAAAATGCATGTATATATTTTATACCAAGTACTCAGGACTTGATGCCCATAGAATGAGAAACATAAAAACATTTGCTTGTCTTACCTTCCTCATGGAGGTTCAGACCTCAGTGTACTGACCTGTAAGTTGAATGTAGATAGTCACGTATATATCAGGCTTACTCTGGCTCCAAAGACAAGCCAGACTTTCTTGTAGAAGAAAAGTCAAACACAGAACCACTAGCATAAATTTTTTTTTTTAAATACGAGGCATGAGAAAGCCCCAAAGGAGCCAGAGAACTAACTTGGAGAAGCATGGCTGACTCTCCTTGGCTAGTTTTGAGACTAGATGGCCAGGGATGATAGGAGAGGAAGGAATTATTTTTGCAGACTAGCAACCATTGTTTGGGTTTTATCAAGGGCAAGAGAGGAGAATTTGAGGCTAACATCATGTGCTGGTGGGGCAGGGGAGGTAAGCTAACAGCTACAGTGGACAAACACAGGCAAGGACCACAGTGGGTATTTCTCAGTCCTCAGTGGATTATCTCTCATTCTCTTCTACTCATATTTTAATAAATTTAATAAATAATGAAGAAATTAAAGAAATAAACAGTAAATAAATTAGCTTATATCCTTAGGAATATTATAAACCAAATGTAAAATTTTGGATTGGACACCCATTCAGAGTTCTGGGTTCTTCATATTCTGAAAAGAAATCTTTTTCTCTTGTGACTAAATCATATGGTTAATTTTGAATCTATGGCCTGAGTCATTCATTCATTGACTTTTTCTTTCATTCATTGAAAAATATTTATTGGAGAACTTCTGTGTGCCAGGTTGTTCTAGGCAAGTAACAGTGTATGTGTGTGCACACGTGTGTGTGTGTGTGTGAGAGAGAGAGAGAGAGAGAGAAAGAAAGAAAGTCCTTCCCCTAAAGAACTTGTGGTTTTAAGCTATTAGTTATATTATCTTGTCAAGCACAGTGACCTGATAGTAAATTAATATCTCACATAATAATAACCAAGCTTAACAACTGCTAAATTTAAATATGTAAAATTTAAGTCATTTTTTGATAAATTCACATTTCAAGCAAAAGGGGACCTTCAAATGTGTGTATCTGCCTCATGCAGTTTACATTTGTGGAGTCCCTTTTTACTCTAAGGAGAGATTTAAAAATTATGTAGAACTGAGGTCAGTCCATATAGGTAGCACCAAAAAATTACTTAGTTGCAACATGAGAACTTGAAACATAAAATTTGTAACATAGAAGTTTGTTGTTTACCACAAGGTGTCCTTAGTTTTCCAAATAATCTGGAGCGTTTTAAAAGTTCCTTTAATAACAGTTTTGGTAGAAATGCATGTAACAGAGGCTAGAAAGTTGAATGAGATTCAAATGTATTCTACAAACCTCTTATTCTTCTTAGGGAGAAGGGAAAAACCTTGTGAAAGATTGAAAAGCCTGAGGGAACCTTAACTTGCATGACCAATACTTACTGACCTTGGCTGTTTTATAAGGGGTCACATTTTATTTTTGTGCACATAAACTGCTGAACAATATTTGCAATGCACTGGAAGAAAAAGTGTTTTTCTGCATTTATCATGCTACCATAACCACTCCTTCTACCCCCTGTTCACTGATGTGTTCATTTCTTTTTTCAGCTTAGAGCAGGACAGAAGTTCAATGAGAAAATTCATCCCATACTTCTTACCATGACCCAGGGATATAACACAACACAATTTCCCTAGCTGGAAATCTTAACCCATTCTTAAACCTAAGATAAAAAGCCTTCACAACATTTTAACTCCTCATTTATACATTTATATTTAGCTGCTTGTAGTGAAAATAAAAGTTATCCTGAATATTAAGTCATCTGTGTAATACTGCAACATTCCACAAGGGGGTTTTCCTTTGTTTAGTATACTGCTTTTTTCTCCTTACTCCCACCCCTTTTTAACTACTTGTATGTAGTGATTTTTTTCCCCCTGTGTCTTTGGTTCCAGAATTTAGTTTCATAATGGACAAGCAAACAGTATTCTCCAGTAATCTTTGAGATTTTCACTTGGGGGGGCACAAATTTGATAACCCTCCGAAAGGATGTTTTAGGAGCTGAAAGATAAAAGTAAAGGAATTCAATAATGTTAAAGTGTGCACAGTAGTCTCTGAATTCTTCAAATCTCAGTAAATGGATGAAGTAAATCAAAGATTTAGACTTATTATAATTTTAGCGGTAAAAAGTTTGGCTCCATTTTGTTTGCAAAGACCAAAATTAGCAATGCCACGAAGCTGCAAAAACAATTGCATAATTCGGCTTTTGATATGCAGTTGAAGTCTGTTAATCTTTATGATAATTCTCAGAGTCAGATTAACTCTGACCTCAATTTGTTTCCCTTGTAGATTCATGTAATGACTTTTCAGTCCTTGCATTTCTTGAATTTTCAGTTACATGGTGGTGCTGGGGAGGAAAAAAATCTTCCTATGTCCTTCAGAGTTTCTTCTTGCAGCTCTAAGAATTAAAATTGACAAGAGACAGATTAACAGGAGAAAATCAAATTTAATTTTGTACATATGAGAACTCCACATACATAAGAGATTCAAAGACACAAAGATAAAATGAGGTATATATGCCATTCTGGGCTAAGGATTGAGATAGGGGTCTGGGCCTTTGATGGTGAGGAGGGCAATTCATGGGCAATTTCTTCAATAAGAAAAAGAGAAGATTTTTAGTAGTGAGATATTTACCCGACCATACAGATGGGTCACTCAGATAAAATTTGTCTCTGGTAATAACCTGTATCCTGGGAAAGAGAGCCACTCGAGATTCTTCTAGGGAGTTAAGGGAAGGGTAAGAGTTTCTCTTGAGACTTCAGGCTCTTGATTGGCTTCCACTCAAAATAGTCTACATGTCAAAGTGGCACATTTTGGGAAGACTTGTTATGGACCTCTACAGTGGCAATAGTTTATTTTTGCAAAGTCTTTTCTTAAGCCTTTGAATGTATTTGATTATATATATATATATATATATATATATATATATATACACATACATACACACACAGTTATAACATATATATATGTTATAACATATATATATATATGTATATATATATGTATAACACACACAGTTATAACATTTTATAAACCAAACCTCATTAGCTGACATTTAAAAGGCTACAAAGATTGACAAAAGACTCGGTTTTTGTTTATTTTAGCTTATATTCATTCTTTTTTCCTGATCCTTTTATTTTATTTTTATTTTTAAATTTTTATTTAAATCCCAGTCAGTTAACATATGGTGTAACAATGATTTCAGTAGAATTTAGTGATTCATCACTTACATATAACACCCAGTGCTCATCCCAACAAGTGCCCTCCTTAATGCCCATCACCTGTTTAGTCCATCCCCCACCTCCCCTCCAGCAAACCTGTTTGTTCTCTGTATTTAGAGTCATGGTTTATCTCCCTCTCTGTTTTTATCTTATTTGAAAGTTAATCTCTTTATGGTGAATTTACCAATCCTGTTATTATGTTGACTGTATGGAATTGAAGTGATTTTCCTCTGAAACTGAGATAACACTTTAACACACACTTCCTTAAGAATGTATGATTTATGGTACCACAATTTCCATGCTCGTGTCTTCATTACTGTCCTATGGACACTTTTACTTAACAGACATCCATTGTTCCTATTCCTCTGTAGCTAGCATAAGAAGGACAGAGGTGAGGAAGGAAGTAGACATGAAATGAATGGTGACTGGTTTTTCAACACCTTAGAATTAAAGGTTGACTCTGTTGACTCTGCTCCTTTTTACAGCCATTTTTAACCTTGCATTTCACTGCTATATTTTAGTAACTTGTCAGTAAACACTTACTGAACATACAGTAAGTGCCAAGTTACTGCGCCATAAGGAACAGCAAGTTCAGAAGTTCATGATCCATCCAACAGTACTCAACAGTATTCCAGTTTGGAGGATTAATCATATGGTCAATCTAGTTAGAATGCTTCTCCTTGGGAGGCTCTTCTTTATTTCTTTACATTTGCCCCTGGATCATTTATTTTAAAGTGCCTGTAGCTAGTTTTCTGTATAATACCATGCAAGTTGGGATCTATATGAATAGACAGATTTCTGAAGTTCTTGCTGTTAGTTTGGTTCCAACTCCTTTGATGCACTTACTGAAAATGCTTGATTTCAAGGCACATGATAGCTCCTAGGCAGTTTCTCAGCATAATAATTAGTCAAATTTGGACAATAAATGGCCTCATTAGTTACTCCTTTAAGCATTTGGAATACAAATACCTATTTGTAGAATAGATTTCTTTCTGCTGTTAATAAATTCATAGTTGATAAAAGAGAGCTTTATTTTTGTTAACAATTAGCATTTGCTGCCCTTAAATAAATACACTGAAGTGTCGGTGGCCTGAGGCTGAATGGCAACAGCCATCAATATCATTTGGATTACAAAGAATATAGTACCTACAGCCACCTCTCCCACTGTGCAACTTCCTAGTGTAGTCAGAGGAATTCTTTTGTTATGCAAATGCCCTATTTAAAGATAACATGTGTACAAAGGAAAGTAATGGAAGGTCATTTCTAAGACTGGACAGATGGATGAAAAATTCCACAGAGTGCTTTGCCAAGCACCTGGCATTTATATGAATGACAACTGATGATTAGAATCACAAAGAAGAATTTGTATTATCACAGGTGACAGTGCAACTAATTGAAGAGGTTGCTTGTTACAGAATTGGTCGGTTTCCGTTCAGCTACACTCAGGATCCAAGGGCTGCAGAAAATGAATACACAGCACACAGTGTTTTCTTAGGGAACTAAATGAAGGTAGGAAGAAGAGGGAGGGAGTCTTGCTGAGGGTGTAAAGACTCACAGCGGGTTTGAGTTCTGTGCTGCTGAGAAGATGCTCACAGCACAGTCTCAAAGTTGCAGAGGAAATAAGAGATAACAGACCTTTAAGATAGACTTTTATGTCATTTCATAACACTCAACCACAGCTTCTTTTGGAAGTATAAAAATCCGATGGATCTGGGCCTCATTATGATATGTATCACTGTTTTCTAGATAATAGCATGCCATCAGGCATGTTGACTGAATATGTTAAGAAGACAACAGTGCAGGCTGTAACTATCTGCGCCTCCATCAGAATATTCAGAAATCTCACGTCTTTCAAAGGGGGGTTGCCAAAGGCTTCCCCAAGCTGCACACATTGCTGCTTTGTCTCTCCTTTATGCCATATTGAATCTATTAGAAGACAAACACATCTCTTAGTCATCAGACTGTTTGCTGACAATACCTGTCAGTCATTCCCCTTCAAAGAGATATATTGTAGGTTGTCCCTGCCAGGATTAGAAAGAAGATGGGAAGAAACAAATCTGAGATAATTGTTCTCATAAAAGAAATGATATAGCTATTATTTGAAAAATAAATTTAAGGAACCACTTTAGGAAATAAAGATTAGAATGAGTTTTTCCCTAAGTACTCATCAGTGGTATTAGAAATCATGTTGAAATTTCAAATACAGTCGAGAAACTTAAAGGAACTTAGAGAGTTTGGATCAATAATTGAATATATATCCTTTTTCAAAATCCATTTATATTGAAAGGCAAACATTCTCACAAAGTTTTTGTTTGTTTGTTTTGTTTTTCGTAGGTCTAGAATATTAAATATTTGAGTGTGAAAACAAGTTTTAGAAAACCAGTTGACTTCAGGGAAGCTTTGAGAATTAATCTTACTGAGCAATTCAAAGCTTACCAAGTAATAGATATATCCAAGAGTGATGATTTTTAAAACAATGTTTTTAGAGATTTCTAATATTGGTTCTTTTTTTTATTGGTTTATCTTTTATTCATTCAGTAAATAGTAACATCAATCTTGACATATCATATTTCATAATATTGCCTATAAATAAGAAAGAAATAACTTTTAAAAAGTATGCAGTTGGGTTCCTCTTTATTGCTCTTTCAGCTACTTTCCTTAAAACTAAGCCATTGCATAATCAAAGAGTTTTAATGCCAAGAAACACACACACCCTCACACAGATATTTTAAGCTATTGTGTTTAATTGCTTTTGTTTTTCTTTGTCTCATTGGTATAGCTCATTTACTTTACATGGATCTATTTTACATAGAAGAAATCAATCAGGGAATTTAAATTTTTTTCATATGTAACAAACATCTCCTACTCTGTGAGTTACAGAGGAGTGAGCCAAGTACACTGATTTCTCCCCTTTGGCCCCTGACAAAGATTTTTTTTTTTTATTTTCTAGTTGATTTGTCGTATTTTTCTTGAGGATAAAAGGTCAACCATGGCCTCCACAAGGAAATATGAAAATTAATGAAAATGAAACCCAAACAACCTGTTTCTCATAGAACTATGTCTCTTAGCTATGGTTTTGTTATTAATATTATACTTCAAAATGGATGATATATCTCTGCTAGATATATAGCCATCCTACAAAAATCAGTCCCATAATTCCTACAATTTATAATAGCAGAAATAATGCCTGAAGTGTAACAAATTAAGTATTTATGCTTTTTTTTGACCACAAATGACTGTTGATTTTATCTAAGTTTACATAAGAATATGTTTCTGCAGCTCGGTATGCCTTTCTTTATGTGTGTGTCTATGTATGTGTGGCTATCTATGTGTCTGTGTCTATAGCTTCTTTCAATCTGTTTATTTTTGTTTTTGTTGAAGAAATTTCTACAAGATGATAATTCTAATAATGACAATAAGTAGCTTTTAATTTCACATAAGGCATGAGGTTTCCTAACGTTACTCCGTGTTATATCTCCATTAAAACAGTACTTGTCAAAATAAATGATTTCACCTATTTTCTGGGGAAAACGTTTCTGAGTCCAAAGTTGCCCACTTGTTTTCAAAGTATAGATATAAGTTCAAAGACAAACCCATTACCACATTACTTTACCTAAAACACCTTTTAACATGGAATGGTTTTAATTGGAGAAGAAAGATAAAATTTCTCCTCGAAAAGTTCTTGATCAGTAAATCAGAAATGAGAATTATGGGAAAAGAGACTCAAGAGCTTGTCTTTTAAAAATGCCTCAGCTGATTTTAATGTATACTAGTATTTGGCAATCACTGCTTTAAAAAATCTTGTGTTTTCTTTTTTATGTAAACCTCAGAGCAAATATGCTTTTGAAGGTAGCTAGGTCATCCAGAAATGGAATTCTATGTCCACATCTTCATTTAATCTGATTACTTTTTCTTTCGGTTTCTGGTTTTTTAGTGTGTTCTATCTCAAGTAAGAATAGTAATATTTTTCTCTATGTTGTTTTACCTAAAGTTACTTTTCTGAAAACAGTCATTTTCCTACATTACTACAGACACTCTTTTCTAGAAAGACATCTTTCAAAGTTATTTATCTTTCCTTAGCATCTACCTAGAGATTACTTGTCATTTTTCACAGCCAAATCTCTGGGCATATGTGGCTGTTGAGATGCAGGTGGGTAGGTGTCTCAGTATGATGAATGAGCTCACAGTAGCCTTAAGTTAAAACCAAAGGTGACTCTGCTCTAGCCCATTGTTCCAGGCACCTGCCCTGATCCAGATCACCTCAGCTGCTTCCTGACGCTGTAGAAAGTCCCCCACCCTCCTGTATAACCCTCCACATCAATTATTGGCAGGCAACTTTTATGGGGTGCTTCGGAGATGTTAAGGTACACTTAGAATAACATATTGAGGAATATATATCTAATAAGACCAAGAGTAAGATTGTGAAAATTTGACGTTTACTATATGGCATGAAGCCGTAGAGATACCAAAAGTTGGGTCAATCATCAGTTTCACACTAATATTTTGCCCAAGAGGAAGTTTATTTAACATGTTGGGAAACTATAAAAGAGTGGACTACATAAGTAATTACAGTATTACAAGTCATTCATATTTTTTTTTCTTCAGGATATACTTTTTAGAAATCTTATAACAAGATGACTGTTGTTACCTTCGCAAAGAAAGGGCTAGGATGATTATGTTTAATACTTGATGTAAAGTGAACATAACATCTAGATTCTGATTATTCCAAATCATTTTAATTACTTGATAGTGTTCATATCTAAATTAGCCTTGATTTGATTTCCTTTGCAAAGAGGTTGACTTAACAAGCCAACAAGATTAGAGTAAAAGAATTGGTAAAGAAAGTACAATGGTAGTGCATCATGAGGGTAGAAAAATTGCCACTGATTGTGCTCTTAAAATTAGCTATTTTATGTAGGTGTTAGTAGACAACAGGTACTTTAAATTCAAATCTTTTTAGATATTCTAAATCATATGACCAAGACTAACCTCTCTACAACAGGAATGATTTTAAGAGGTCCCTTCACAATACCTCCATATATTGTCTTGCTTATATAATTTTAGCTATTTCACACAGAAATAATGTGAATACCTTCTGTATATAGAAAATTTGCTAAATGTTGGAGATATGGAAATGTGTGAGGAATACAGCGAAGCTTCAATGGATGGATACTCTAGTGAAGAAGACATGAGAACAATCAACTATTACAAAAGCAAAGTGCCATAAGTACCTGGTTAAAAATAAAAGCTAAACACTATCGGGAAAAAAATAAAGTAGGTTTGATTTTTATTTTCACTTTGTTCAGTAACTTTGATCATGTTAATCATTCTGTGTGCAGCAGGTGATGTGTCATGGGATTGATACTGAAATTTGGATTTTAAAATAATCTAGGCTAAGAAATCTGCACATTTGACATAAAACATGAAGAAAATGGTTGCAAATGTGAGCAGAAAGATCACTGTATTCATTTTTCATTTGTAGGGAGATTTTGGCAAATAATAATTTAATTATTTGTGATTTTTTTATATATTATATATATTATATTATATTATATTATATTATATTATATATATTATATACTATATATATATTATTTATATAAAAACTAGACATGTTTTTATATTCACCATTAAGAATGAACTTCATCAAAATTGATTCTGTCTTGGGAAAAATATGAAGACTAAGAAGAATTTATATATATGTATATGAATTATATACATACATACATTACATACATACATAGAGAATTTATGTATATGTTTATAACATATATATACATATGTACACATATACAAATAGATATAGATATGTCTTTCAGAGCAAGAAGTAGAAAGAGTGATAAGGCTGTCAGAGAAACAATATATGAATTGAAGGTGACTTCCCTATACAACTTTGGAAGAAGACTAAGTGTACAGTAAGAAAGGAGAAGTTAGTGATCATATTTCAATTCAAATAATAGCAGTAAAATAGACTTAAATTAAGAGACCTATTTTTTTTAAGAAAAACATTGATTTCTTTCCCCTCGAATTATAGACAATAGGGTCGGACTTTACAGGAAGGCCATTAGACAGACGGTCAAAGCAAAACACATGAATCTGTCAATCATTTTTATCAGTTCTGACACCTTATTAAAAATTCAAAGACATGTTTTCATTTCAAAAGGAAAAACTTGCAAGGTATACTTTCTCTAATAGTTATTGGACCTAGTTTTAAAACCCTTCTTCAAATCGCTGTAACCGAAGTAGATCTTTGGGTGGAGAGTTTTTGCCTGCAGAAATGCATCAGATAAACTCCGTTAGAAATGGTTTTAAATGTTTATCTACAAATCTACCAAGGCTGGATGTTTATAAGTATTAGGCAGAAGTTCTTCTCAGTTACTTCTGGTGGGTTTAATGTAAAGAGCTATTGTGAAGGGAATTTATTCTTAGTGTTTAACTAGCTATAAATCAGGTTATGACAATTTTATAAGCCTCTATGCACCCTGCACCCTTCACCAGACGTTGTATAATATAGCTTCATGGAGAAGATAGTGAAGATGAGACCTGTGATCTTAAGGCTGCAGAAAAGAGTAAAGTGAAATCACTCTCACAGTGCCAAACTTCCTGCTGTTTGTAAACTAAAGCTGTAAGGTAAACTAAAATTCATTATGAGCCCCTACTACATAAAGAGTATTACGTTATATATTGAGGAAACATGGCAAACAAAACAAAACAAAACAACAACAACAAACAAAACAAAATAGAACAAAATATGCGATCCTGAGAAGCTGGATGTTGGAAAGTCTGAACCAGCTCCAAATTCCTTCTTTATGCCCACACATACATACCCCACTCTTTCTGACCTCTGGACCTTAGAGCATAAGGCATATTCTGCCTTTGTTGGCCTGGCACTGGCCCCCTTTCCAATGGGATAATGCTTGCTTTTTCCTATGACAGCTCATGTAACTCCTAGGAGACCCCCCTTTCAGTTTTCCTTCCCCTGCCCTGGCTTTTTCTGCTCCGGGTCTCCTGTCCTGGATTATGAGTAATGTGGAGGCAGAGATCCTGCTTCTTGCCTTTCTATGCTGAGTATCTAGCCCTGCATTTGGCACCCAGTTGACATCCAAACAGCGGCCATGGAAGGAGAGGTGAATGAATACATGAAGGATGCTTCCAGGCCTTGCATTCTGGGAATGGGACACCATCCCAGTCCTTCTAGGGCAGAGAAGAGCTTGAGACTATTGAGGGAAACAAAACACAAGTCACACTTCTGCACAACATGCAAGTCTTTCTGTTCCAGGATCTTTTTTTTTCTTTAAATTCACTTTACAGCTTCAGGTTTTTGTTTTGCCAATTGGAATGACATAAGGAAGAGGGCAGATGTGGGTGACATTGTCAGGAGACGCTGCCACTTGCCTTGATAGAATCGTATCCAGAGGCAAGACAGGCAACTTCAGACAGGCACATCTTTTCTCTCATTTTTCAAGTGCATGGCTATGTGTTTTCATCTTTTTGTGTTAGAAGCTTCAGAAGGGCAGATACTTTTTTGCTTGCAGTAGTTGGGGTCAGAGTAAAGAGGGATTCAAAGCCAATCAATAATAGCATATAAGCATGGGCATGTTGGAAATGGCTTTCATTTTCTGTTTCTTTATTTTATGACCTGGGCATAGTCAGACTTTCAGTATGTTGTATTGTCAGTCCTTTTGAATAGAAATGAATTAAATTGAAGCATGTGTTTTCTTCACTACCTTGTACAAATTGCATCAGAAATATATGTGAAAACGTGTGTTTGGATGAGTGTGTGTGTGTGTGTGTGTGTGTGTGTGTGTGTGTGTTTTGTATAGAGAGGGAAAAGAAGAGTGAGAGAGCACTCTTTCTCACTTTTCTAAAAGGGAAATCTGGCTATGAAAAAAAAAAATGATCAGTTATATGATCAAAGTCTTTAGTAGCTCTACAGACTTGAATGTTCTGTCCTGTCCTCAGAAGCAACTGATGAAGCCAAAGAATAGGGACAAGGAAAGGGAGAGTGGTAGATGGTCGTAAAGGGACATGATTTTCATCCATTGAAATATTGAGCCTGGGTGGCTCAGTTGGTTGAGCGTCCAACTTTGACTCAGGTCATGATCTCATGGTTTATGGGTTCAAGCCCCACGTCGGGCTTTGCACTGGCAGCACCAGGCCTGATTTGGATTCTCTGTCTCCTTCTCTCTTTCTACCCCTCCGCCCTCTTTTCTCTCTCAGAAATAAATAAACATTCTAATAGTTTTGTTTTTTAAGAAGAAATATTGAGCTGCCACCAGACTGTCATGGATTTAAAGGACCTCTTGTCAAATAGTGATCCTAAGTTGATATGACCCTCACACTGTTGCCTCCTCTGCAGATATTTGTAGCCTGCAGCATGTGGAATGTCACTGGAAGATCAGACAACAGTGCTTGTGCTTCAGCATACAAATCATTAATGTTTTTTGTCATGTTCTTTAAAGACTGGTTGTCTACGGGTCCTGCAGTTGTGTGACGAAACGTCTAAAATACCCACTCTCACAACCTCACCCACTAAAAGGAGAGAAAGAGAAAGATGGTGGAAACAGAGAGGAAAGTGGAGTTGGGTAAGGGGCATGTCTTGTGTGAAGTGAGAATGTTACCAGTACTGTCTCACTAACATTGTCACTCTAGAGACAGTGTTTGTTGTAGACATTCAACTATGTGAGAGAAAAAGCCAAACTCAATGGAAAGCCATTTTGTAATGGGACATAATAATACTGATAGGCTCAGTGGATGTGACAGGGGCAGTTGATGCCAATAAACTTAATTCATAGTTTCAGATCCTGAAATATTTAGCAGGACAAACCAATACAGCATTCCATATATTTAATCATTAGTAGGAAATGGAACAAAAAAAAAATCCACCATGAGCATTTACAGTCTGTAAGTTAAAGTACACATAAACTACACAGGTAGGTTAAACATACATATATTCAAATGATGTTTGGAATTGAAGTAATAGTTTTTGATCATTAAATAAACAACACATGCATTTTGTTTGTCATGGGTATTGAAAGTTGAGTTGAAAGTATGCTTTTAGCAGATGTAAAAATTAAAAAGAAAGCTACATGCCATATACAGCCTACATTAGCTCTTGATTTTGGACGATTTGCTTTACCATTCTGAACCTCAGCTCTTGTGTAACAAATTTTTTAAACAGTCAAGTGGTAGACATATAATAGTGCACATTTAAAAGAATTAATTATATAAAAAAGCTACCTGCTTCATCTTTAAACAAAGGAGTAAAATTGGATATTTCATTGCCATGTTTTTGAAGATATTAATACTAGTTATAATCCTCATGAGTCTTACCAGGTCCTCTGACAACTTCCAGTAGAAAGAGCAGGATTAGGTGTAAGGTCGGGCTATTTAGAAACTCAACAAATATTGTTTATTTCTTGATGCACCAATAATAACAAAAATGCTCTCAAGAATATATTGTTCCTCTATTAGATGGTTCCTTTTTATGATCTCTCCAAAGACTATGTTATAAAGGAAAGAAATGATATTTTGAACAGTTTAAGAATGTTAGCATTACAAAAGTTGGATAAAAAAAAAAAAGACCGAGACAGTATATTTTTGAGTGGAAGAATTTTATACATGTCCATCCTTTGTATGATCTTAATCAAGAGGAAAAATAGTTTGTTGAGCGCTTGGGTGTATTTTAGCCACATATTTGGATGTTAATTCATTCTTAATTATCTATGAATCATCAGATCCACTGATCCCCACATCAGGTTCTCCTGGAATTCCACTTGAGTTCACATTCCCTTCAGACTAGTGTCTCTATTTAGTAACTGCTTTTCTTTCATCATAGTTGAGGTTATATGAGAGAGATGGGTGGTTTTTTCTTTTCTTTTTTTTTTTTTTTTTGAGAGATGTTTTTTCATTCAAGATGGTTGACTGTTTTGTTTCATGGTTTATATTACTACGCTTTAAAAATATGGTCTGGATTCTTGATTCTTTATTTTATTTTAATTTTCCACCTACGCGTTATTAATTTAAGGAATTATAGTTCCAAGTCAATAACGATTCTCGGCGCTGTCAGGATCACGGCAGTGTTCGCATGACAAGTGTGATGAAACCTCTTGCCAGTCCCATGAGGCAGCTTTTGAAAGCTGTCAGGCTAAATGCAGGAAACCATTTTGGCTGCTGTTCGGGATTCCTTACAATTGCTGACTATGCCCTGGCAGCAGAGTCTGTACTGGCGTTGGCCTTCCCTCCTGGGTACGTTCTGAGCATTGCTGCCATTTAAATTCTTGAAATAGAATGGATCAGTTCCAAGTGGCATGATTGGTACAGGCGGTACAAGTTTATTAGAGAGACTGGGGTTTGCCCTTGGTCCTGCAAGAACTAAAGAACTATTACTTAAGTCTTAAACAATCTTTATTGTTGGGTGAAAGAATGAGGTCCACAGCATCCATTTCATGCTGCTAGGACTGCAATAACAACAGGCAGAACGCCGCAGTGCGCATGCGGAAGGCATGATTTAACCTACCCCAATGAAGCTTAACACGATGTTGCTAACAAAATGAAATGAAGCCGGATATCTATTTTTATTAATGTGTTCATGTTTAAGCAATTTAATATTGGGAGTGCTGTATACATTTGATATATCTCTTATATGAACACGATCACGTATCTTGCTAATGTTAAATAAAGTCTGTATTGAGATGCTTTCTTTTAGCACAAGATGGCACTTTAACTTCAGAGATCCAAAGTAATCTCAATGAGCTTTCTCATTGCAAATGGAAAGCATGTGGTAGTTCGTCCTCTGAAAGCAGAAACCAGAGCTAGAAACAGGCAAAGAAAAGCAGAGAGTAGCTAGCTTCGCAATAGAGAAGATGCTTGCACTATGATGCAAGCAAGGTGGGGGGGGGGGGGGGGGGGGGGGAAGGGAGCAGGGCAGGGCAATTGGTGCAAAATCTTGTGTTTAGTGAGTTTGAAAATTGACAGGCAAGTTAATGTTATCTTACATGTGAACAAAGAACACTTCTGGAAATATTTTCCATTGTAAAACTCATATAGTCCCTCATCGTTGTAATTTTCTTAAAGCACGTCTAAGGTACGCTATCAAATTTTTTTTAATCCAATTATTATGTTTGTGTTATGTTACCTGATCTGTTACTTGTAACCATACCATGGCCACTACTGCTGTTGCTGCTCTTGGGTGTGCGTGTGTATGTTTTCCTTTTATAAGGAGTGACAATTCTGCTCCCTTGCTGATTCCTGTGGGAGTTGACTGTTCTCATCTACATGCATGTAATGTTTCTGTATCAATGCACCCTATTACCAGATATCTCCATTGTCTAGTGCTCTTTAGGCATCCTCTTGGGAAGGAGCTTAGAGCGGTGCTGAATTTAAGATGCACGAACTTGTCAGAGTCACTCTTGCCCTCACTTTTATAGTGAGGAAGCGTTGTTTGCTCGTGGCATTCCTTGTTCCTCATTTTCTTGAACAATTTCAGCGATGACACTTAAAATCTTTGGGATTTTTGTTCTGTTCCTATACCCAGTGATATCCATTATAAAAAAGGAGATGGTAGGGCAAAATAGCTTGAAAAAACTAGCATAATGGGAATTTTTATAAAATAAATGCATATTTGCTTCATTGTTTTTAAGAAACATAAAAACCAAAAGTATACTAGGGTCACAGATCAGAATTATTTAAGGGCATATAATATTCACGACAGAAATTGCACCATCTTTTGTTAATATTGTGCCTAAAGTTTTCCTGACCGTTTTCATATGTATCGTTTCTTTCCTTTGTTATTTTAAACTTTACACCTACTTATTAATCCTTAATTGAAACAATTGAATTCGCTTGTGCAAAATTTAAGCAAAAAGTGGCTTATGTCATGATGTCTGATATCTCATGCACCCTGCAGCGCTGGGGATTCCAGGCTTGGACTCAGTACAAAGTCATCAGTAACAGTGCTCCCGCCACCACACGGCCATCAACATTCTGGCAGCTGCTTAGGGCTGATCACTCCGTGCGCACATGGAGCTTCTCCAGAAAAGGCAGGTAACCTCTGCCACTCCGTTTGCCTGGAGATGGAACTCCTGCACGGCTATTACCTCCTGTTTGTCCCTCTCACATTGTCATTTGCAGAGAGTCAGGTGACATTGGTGAAACTTAGCTAACTATACCCTAGATGCAAGGGAATCTGGGAAATGTAGTTGTTTTGTTTTGTTTTGTTTTGTTTTGTTTTGTTTTGTTTCTTTCTGTTGGAAAAGTAGACGTATAATATGGGAACTGCCACAATGTAGAGAGATGGTTCTGAAGGTTTGGAGCAGATGTGAACTCTATGTAGTTAAAACAAAACAAAACAAAACAAAACAAAAACACTTTTATTATTGTGTTTTTTCAGATGAAAATAATTGGAATTCAGAAATTTGGGGGCTCCCAGGTGGCTCCATCAGTTAAGCAAACGCCTCTTGGTTTTGGCCAGGTCATCATCTCATAGTTCGTGGGATTGAGTCCTACAGCAGGCTCCGCACTGTCCGTCTCTGTCCATCTCTGTCTGCCCCCCTCCCTGGCTCATTCTCTCTCCCCCTCCCTCAAAATAAATAAATATAGTTAAAAAAAAGAAATTTTGATGGGGCGCTTGGGTGGCTTAGTTGGTTGAGCATCCGACTTTGGCTCAGGTCGTGATCTTGTGGTTCATGAGTTTGAGCCCCATGTGGAGATCTGTGCTGACAGCTTGGAGCCTAGACCCTGCCTCAGATTTTGTGTCTCCCTCTCTTTCTGTCCCTCCCCTGCTCATGCTCTCTCTCTCTCTCTCTCTCTCTCTCTCTCTCTCTCTTTCTTTCTCAAAAGTAAACATTAAACAAAAGAAATTTTGAGGTTTAAGTTTTTTAAAGAACATCAGATCACCCCTGCAATTGTTAATATACTCAAATTATAATATTTTAATGTTTAAAGTATGTACCTTATTAAGATCTCATGGGAAAATGTCAGCACTGAGGTTATCTCTATTTATTCAGTGTATTCACTTTAAAATGTGAAAACTCAGTTTCATTTTAGTAGAGCTATGCTCATTATGTATCCCTAAGCCTAGAAGAATTTATGGCACAAAGGCAAAATCAGTTGGCTCTGGCTCCTGCAAAAAAAAAAAAAAGTAATAAAAAAATCTAATTTCTTGCCAAAATACTGGCCTTAGTCTTTCAGAAAGAAAGTTTTATTTTAAGAAAAAAATAATTATTTGATAGTAGATCTTTATGGAGAAAACACAATAGCCTAAAGTATGACAGATTTATAACTCAAATGCTCTCCATGCTACTTAGAAATTTTGGTTGATGTATCTAATTCTTAAGTTATTATAATATTCTTTCATGATTTCTTTTATACCCTCTACAGTGATGCTCACTCCTGTCCTCCCCTCCCTTCCTGGGCTTTGTGAGGTTATGCGTTTTCTGTTGCATTACTTTACCCTTTTCCAGTGCTGTTTTTTTTACAGCAAATACAAAGAGTATCCTGGGAGGTACTCCTTTGCTGTGGTCAGTCATCATGGCTTCATTAAATTATAAAACTCTGTGAAGTATATGGCATTATCTTTTATAGACATGTCTACCTTTGTTTAGTCCTAAAATCCTGAACTTTCATCATTGGCAGGAACCCAATGCAACAAATTTATGCAAAAAGGAAATATTCTGTTCATGAAGCCGGGGAGGATGTGGGAATAGCTCAGTACAGGTAAAAGAGACTCAGCTACTGGAACAAGGGTCTTAATGCACCAAAAATCTTCTTTCCTATCCCCACTTGGATTAATTTTGTATAGTTTCCGTATGCATGGCAGGGACCATGACAATTGGCAGTTTCAGGTTCTTACCATTCCAGCAAGTTGCCTCTGAGGGAAAAGAGTATCTTAGTCCTAGAAAGCAGATTACTAACTTTAGAGGACAATGTAATTGAGCATATGTGGGTTAGTTGGCAGTGGACCAATTAGAATAACAGCAGTCGGGGGCATGAGAATTTTCAGGTGACCGTTCTTATAACCTAAGGAATCAACCCCACCAGGACCATAAAAAATGAAGAAAGTCTTTCCCAAAAGAAAGTTCCACTGTTTAGAACACAATCAGGATGAGACCACCACAGAGCTCCCCAACATTCTGCTCTATACTCTCTTCCCCTTCTATAGACTCAGATGAGTCTCCTCATGCCATTAGTACATGCTTCTAGCGAATTCCAAGTTTCACCAGCCTGGGACAACAAATAACAAAATAAACATAATGCATATTTCATTGGCTTCAAGCCTCCATCTGTCAGCTCAGCAAATAGTTTAATTTTCTTTCATAGTTTTTTGGGGAAGAGTTTATAGAGGGTAGAGAAAAGCCATATGGGTTACGGTAATTGAATATCCATTACATGAAAAAAAAATCAGAAATGGTGAAAGTTACTTCTGCTGTGGCATTTCTTTAATGTCTAAATTAAACATTTTGTCATTCCATTTCACACAAACAAATACAAGATTATATCAAGCCTCTTCTTTATGCTTCCAGAGCACTGTTTTCATGATGTAAAGAAAAATGGAGAAGACTTGAAGTTCTTAGAACTTGTGGTATCTAGCCACTTCCCCTGCCCACCTACAGAAGGCTGATCAAATTAAGCATTGCATAAAACCAAGGCCCCCAAATGAAGTTTAAACAATAGATAAATCATAATATCTTCTCCTTTACCTTTAGTCATGCGAGAGACTTATGAATGTATCTTATTAGGGTTGGTGTCCTGTAGTACAGAAATTGTGGGAGAAATTTTTTTTGTACTCCTCTTAATTGCTAGATGTTATAGGATAACCTTAAAACTTTACTTAGGAATATTCTAAAGAGCAGTGTCTGAGTGATTTCTGGGATGAACATAAAATACCCATCAGTTCAGTGTAATGAAGAGTGTATGTGGTTTCAGTGCTGATATGTGACCTGGAGATTATAGGCAGTCCCAGATTAGTTAAGGGGTAAAGCCTCTGGATTTCACTTTTGAAATTTTGTTCAGGGGGGTGAGGAGGAAAGTCTAAAAACACCTTTCTCATGAAAATTTACTTGACACATAATCTCTCCAAGCTATGTCCATTTATCCACAGAAGCCATTTAGACACGTCCCAGAGTCAGGGTATTACAAGGCATTCAGTGGTTGGTTAACATTTCCCAAGTACTGCTTCGATCATGAGTGAATCTAAGATGTATAATCATAATCTATTCATAAGAAGAGACCCATACATGATTCACTGGCAATAAATAATAGGGCACATCTCAGGGTTAAGTATTTTCTGTGATTATTTTATTCCTTGGCAACCTGGTATATAATCTTATAGTAATATTTATAACATTCTTATAAATATATGTGTGTCCTTATGTGCCACGAGCTAATAACACACATTTTAGAAACATTTTTATAAAGGTAATATGTGTACATACTTTTGAAGGCAGTAATGTATTCACAGTTAATATGAAGAGTCCTAGGCTTATGTTAAAGACATAAGAGCAAGCTATTGTGCCTTTTTTTTTTACCATTGAATTTTTATCATTTCTCATAATGACTAGGTCATAGATTAGTAGGGTTTTTAATAGATGGATGATTTGTTTTTTATTTTTTTATCAAAATAAGATCATGGGCATACTCAGAGTTAACCATAGTGTGTTCTTTGGGTCTCTTTGTATTCTTTTAATAGCAGAAAGCCACCTATGCAGTCCCTTCTATAGGTTGAACTGAAAACATCTTTAAGTGACTCTCCAAATGATTTGTAATAATCGTTAGGGCTTTTCAAAAACATTCTGGTTCTTTCTCTTCTAGATGTGGTAGAATTTCCCTGCTTCTTAGAATATACATAAGGGCATGAGACTTGTTTTGACAGTAAAAGATGAATGTAGGTGATACATGTGATTTCAAGTGGTGGCGTTAAGAGCTCGAGCGTACAGCATGATTTTTTAAGTTAAAATGAACTTTATTATAGAAACAGTGAAAATGAGATAACCAATCAGTATGGAATATTAATAAACAAAAAGATTCAATTATGAGTAAGATTTAGAGAAATGGACTTTTTATGTGTTTATTTTTAATTTTTTATATGGGTATAGTTGGCATACAATGTTACATTAGTTTCAGGTGTACAAGATGATGATTCCATGTCTCCATACGTTATGCTATGCTCACAAGTGTACCTACCATTTTGACACTATTACAATATCATTGACTATATTCCCTAGGCTGTTTCTTGCATTCCTGTGACTTATTTATTCCATAACTGGAGGCTGTGTCTCCCACTCCCCTTCACTCATTTTGCCCATTTTCCTCTGGAAAACATCAGTTTGTTCTCTGTATTTATGGGTCTGATTCTGCTTTTTTGTTTGTTTATTCATTTGTTTTGTTTTTTTGGATTCCACATATAAGTGAAATCATATGGTAGTTCTCTTTCTCTGTTTGACTTATTTCACTTAGTATAATACTTTCTAGGTCCATCCATGTTATTGCAAATGACAAGATCTTATTCTTTTTTTATGGCTGCGTAATATTCTAATACATAATACAATATAACATAATATAACTTAATATATATGTATACACACACACATCTTCTTTATCCATTCATCTGTGACTGGGTACTTAGGTTGCCTCTTTATCTTGGCTATTGTAAATAGTGCTATAATAAATATATGAGCGCATATATCTTTCAAACTAATTCTTTTGTTTCCTTTAGGTAAATACCCAGTAGTCAAATTACTGGATCATATAGTATTTGCATTTTTAACTTTTTTGAGGAACCTCTATACTGTTTTCCATAGTGGCTGCACCCATTTACATTCCCACCAATGGTACACAAGAGTTCCCTTCTTTCCACATCCTTGCCAACACTTGTTTTTTGTCTTCTTGATTTTAGCCATTCCAACAGGTATGAGGTGACATCTCATTGTGGCTTAGATTTTCATTTCCCTGATAGTGAGTGATGTTGAGCATCTTTTCAAATACCTGTTGGCTATCTATCTGTAGGTCCTCTTTGGAAAAAATGTCTGTTCAGGTCCTCTGCTAGTTTTTAATCAGATTATTTGTTTTTGGGTATTGACCTGTTTAAGTTCTTTATCTACTTTAGATATTAACCCCTTATTGATATACCATTTGCAAACAGACACAGTTAGTATTTATTAAACCCATAATCACACTTTGAAATTATAAACAGGCTTTATGTTGTTTTGCCTTCCTCAGACACAGAGACTTAAGTTGTACTAGGCTAACAATAGCTTCTTCTTCTAGCTCTTATGAATTATGTACCTTTTTAGAATAATGTATAGTGTTTGCTAGATTACAGATGACCACTTCATTATTCATAATACTTCGGTTATCCATTACTGATAAAAGTTTCTTTTGCTGCATAAGGTCTTGTTGATAAAATCTCTCTTGCTGTTATTCCTTATATTTATAGTTTTATTTTAAGGTTTTTTTTTCCTTTTGTTGTATTTGTGCTTCTTTTCACAAAAAAGTAAAAGGAAAAGATCTGTTACTCAAGATTCCTTTTCAATTATATGACCATCTACCTTCAATAAGAAAACTATTTTCTGTTCAACTTCAAGCAAAAGCAATTTCTATTATATCTTTCTATTATATCTTTTCCTTAAGCTCTCTCCTGATGACTCTTTACAAATAAATAACGTGTTGTCATACAATATGTTCTTTCATAAAGAAATCTAGTGATATTTAATCTACTCATTTTTAATTTCCATAATGGAATATTTAAGAAAAAGATCTTCATAAGACCCATTAACGTACCTTGGTGTTGTATGGATTAAAAAAATAAACTCTTCGTAATCCCAGGAATTTTTTAAATCACTTATTGTTCAATATGTACTTATAACATTTGTTCTTCCTGTGTTGATTTCATGTCCCTGATTAGACAAACTTTTCCATCAACTACATACATACAATTTGTTTCTCTCTAGTAGGTAAGAATTATGTTTCTTTACTTTTCCAGGACTACTTCCAAAACCTGTTTTCTAATTCTGCCGTACACTTTACTGTTTGTCTCCCTAACAACAAAGTTATAGACAGCTTGGAAATTGGGGCACAGTTTTAGCTATTAATTTTTTTAAATTGATGTGGTTGTTAATGAAAAGACCTTAGAGCAGAATTATAAAATGTTGTTGAGAGTAATTAAAGACTGATCCCCTTTAACATGGTGGTTCCTAAGACTACTCCCACGTTTTATAATTCCTTAGAAGGACTCATATGACATAGCATCCAGTCAAACTTATGGCTAAAATATAGTGAAAGATATAAAGAAAGAGCACATAGGTCAAATTCCTTCTGAAACTGAGCACAAGCATCCCAGAATGTGTCCCATTGGAGTTTTACAAGCTGTGCTTAAATTCCTCCAACAAGTTATGACAATACATGAGTGTCTTCTGCCAGAGAAGCTGATTAGAGACTCGATGCCAAGTTTTATTGGGTCATGTAGGCACTTTTGGCCTATCACATACCAAAATTCCAGACTCCCAGAAGCAAAGTTAAGTACTAGGGTGAATCGTATTATTTGTATAGTTTACACACAATGAGACACTCTTATCATTACAGAACATTTCATATCAGTGTGGGTGCCCTGTTTACCAGTCATGTTTGCAAATGTAAGCCGAGAGCCAACCCTAGTGGCTGGCCTATTTAATGAAGGTAGTCCAGGTCTATGCTTTTAATTTTTTTTCTGTACCCATATTCTGCCCTCTTCCCTACTTACAACTCCCTTGATTTGTTTCCTACATGTTTGAATCTATGTGTTTGTCCTCAAGTATTATTTTTTTGAGTATCATCATCAACTTTTTTTTTTTATTGTTCCTACAAAATATCTTCTGGATACAAGGTTTGCTTTTGGGTAACAAAAATGTCCTGAGTAGTGCCTGGATGGCTCAGTCAGTTAAACGTCCAACTCTTGATTTCGGCTCAAGTCATGATCTCATGGTTTGTGAATTTGAGCCCCATGTGCTGTGAGCACAGAGCCTGCTTGGGATTCTCTCTTCCCTCTCTCTCTGCCCCTCCCATGCTTGCACTCTCTCAAAACAAATGAGTAAACATTTTTTTTTTTAATATTCTGGAATTAGTGGTGATGGATGCACAACTTTGTAAGTACATTAAAAACCACTGAGTACTATACCTTAAAAAGAGTGGATTTCATGGTATGTGAATAATACCTTAAATATTTTTAAAGACACCTTTTCTTTCGGCTGTATTTGAAAAGTTTCCTTGTTTGCTTAATGATGCTTTTTAAAATTTTTTTTTCAACATTTTATTTTATTTTTGGGACAGAGAGAGACAGAGCATGAGTGGGGGAGGGGCAGAGAGAGAGGGAGACACAGAATCGGAAATAGGCTCCAGCCTCCGAGCCATCAGCCCAGAGCCTGACGCGGGGCTCGAACTCACGGACCGCGAGATCGTGACCTGGCTGAAGTCGGACGCTTAACCGACTGTGCCACCCAGGCGCCCCTAATGATGCTTTTTTAAATAACAATACCATTATACTTAGTTCCCCTGGTTCCAGACTAAATGTTTTCTAATCCAAAGGGTTTCAGAGAGAAAAGTATTCATAAAACTTTGACAGCAGTAGTACCTTAATTTTGGCATGTATTTTGTACTTCACAAAGGATTTATGAACATTACTCAACTCCATCCCCCACAACCACTCTCTCTCTGTTCATTAGGCAATTGGAAGACCAAACACGTGATAGTCTTATCTATTAATGCAACGGTTTGTTCACAGGGCATGACTAGACACTTGTCACTTAGAGAGGTCTTCAGAGTCTGATGTCAAGACAGGTCTCCAGCTTTGCACAGAATTGTGTCAATTTCTTTGAACAAGCAGTTGAGAGTTCTCCCAGTTGGGTACAAGGAACAGGTTACCCAGGCTGCTGAAAATGACACAACTTCTCTGTCATTCTGGTTATTAATCGTCGCAAGATACACAACCCCAAAACTGAGTGTCTGAAAATAATAACCATGTTATATTAGCTCAAGTTTTTTGTAGGTCAGACATTTGGGAAGGGCTTGGCTGGGTGATACTTCAGACCTACATGGCGATGGCGCAGTAAACTTGGTGCTATTCAGCTGCCAGATGGACTGATTTGGAAGGCCCCTGTCAGTTTCACTTAAATGCCTGGCATCTTGGAGAGGAGAGAAGAGGGACTGCCTGCAGCTGCTCTCTTCTATCTCTACGTGTAGACTTCTCCTTCAGGGTGGTCAGACATTTTACATGGTAGCTTTAAGTTCCAAAAGAACAAAACAGAAGCCCTCAGTCCTCTTAATGGCTGGGCCAAGTGTTTCCTGGTGTTACTTTGGTTATACTCTCCCGATCAAAGCGGTCCCACCCAGCCTACCTTCAAAAGAAGAGAGCACCCACTATGTCACAATGCAGAGCGTCAGAGAATATGTGGTCATTAGAAATCCACCACAGTTATTCACACATGATTTTGTGACCTCAATTATGCTTACTTTCAGGGAATCTCAATGTCTTCTTCTAGATCCTTAAGCATTCAGCAGTGGCCTAGACTTGACAGCCTAGAATTTTTCTAGCATATCCTTGGTAAGTAACAGGGTACAAGCATGTAAACTGGTGAACAAATCGCCCAGAACCATTGCTGAAATAAACCTTTAGGATTCCCCACTGCTGCTTTTCATGGTTTCCCTCGAACCACACTTCCAGGCACACATGCCAAACTGCAAGTGAAAATTTAGAATAAACAATTCAGCAAATTTTTGCTTATGTCTGGTTAAAAGTAAGGATTTATCAAAGATCAGGAAAAATATACCCATTGCACTGAGGGAGCCACTGTCTCTGCAGTGCATGAGGGATTCATTTAGCACATGACCTCTTTCGAGCCCTCATTCAATGAGATAAAGGGTGAATATACTTTAAAGATTTGAAGAAAGTTGAAGTACAGATTTAGAATCCATGAAAGTTAGAATTTCAGGTAAAAAAAAAAAAAGAGCAGGAGTTAAGTTCTGTGGTGTCCAGGACAAGGCATTCGTTAGGAAATTGTTCTGAAAGAACGGCATCACAGAGGCAAATTTCATTTACTGTACCCTTTTACCCTTTATTTTTTTAATTATTATTTTTTTTAACGTTTATTTATTTTTGAGACAGAGAGAGACAGAGCATGAACGGGGGAGGGGCAGAGAGAGAGGGAGACACAGAATCAGAAGCAGGCTCCAGGCTCTGAGCTGTCAGCCCAGAGCCTGACGCGGGGCTCGAACTCACGGACCACAAGATCGTGACCCGGGCTGAAGTCGGACGCTTAACCGACTGAGCCACCCAGGCGCCCCTACCCTTTTACCCTTTAACTATGACATTCTCTGCCTGTGGTCTGAGGTAAAATACTATGACTTAGTTTAAATATTTATATTCTCTGGGGCACTTGGGCAGCTCAGTCGGTTAAGCCTCCCACTTCACTTCAGGTCATGATCTCACAGTTCGTGGGTTCAAGCCCCATATCAGGCTCTGTGCTGACAGCTCAGAGCCCAGAGCCTGTTTCGGATTCTGTGTCTCCCTCTCTCTCTCTTTACCATTCCCCTGCTTGCACTCTGTCTCTCTCTCTCAAAAATAAGTAAACATTAAAAAATATATGTATTTACATTCTCTAACTTTTCATGCTTTGTAAATGGGGATGTGATCTTCAATTATGACTTATATTAGGAGTTTTGCAGGTCTCAGAGTCAGTGAATATTGTTGAGTCACTGGTGTTTCACTATAAACTATTCTATATATCCTTTCAATATTTCCCAGTATTAACCTTTTCTATAATTTATTTAATATATATTGAGCCCTCAGTATGTGGAAGGCCCTGTAATTAAGTTGAAACTGGAAATTAGCAGTGTCTAAACCTTAACCATATGAATAGTTTCTTTCTTTCTTTAGCATGCTTTCTATATTTGTTGTAACTTTTGAATAGAATGAGGCTTTGAAAAAACTCTTTGACCTTCTTCAAGAAGTTTTTTCTCCATTAGAGAGACCTACACTTCATGGCTGATACCTGTGACTGTGAATTATGCACTTGCCTAAGGTGCTAGAAATATTGTCATGTCGTGTCTGTTAGCATTTAAAAATAAACATGGTCATGTCCGAACAAGTGGAAAAAATAGCTATTCCTGCTGTACTTCCAGCCCTCTTCTCTGTTTGCTGTCCAGAAGCTCTGCCTGGGGTTGAAACACTGAATGGTTCTCAGATATGTCTAAACGCGTTCCTTGCTGTGAAGCAGGATGGAGACTGGATGCTTCTTGTGGACTGAATTTCCTTGCAATGTTATTAACTTTTTCAACTTTTTCTCCCAAAGGCCATGATAGAAAGTAAGCAAAGAAATAAAGCACATCCTTCGGCATGTAGCATATTGTAGCTGCTAGTTTCCACGTCTTTTGCTGTGACTCCCTATGAATCTGTGACAATATGCTCTTTCCGGAAAAGTTCTCCTGGATATTCTGTCCGAGAGAGATTTACTTCACTCGGATCCTATTACAGGATTCTCCTGCATGTGCCATGTGCCCCTCTGAACAATATTTTTATCTCCTCTCTGTTATAAATTATTGGAGGCCTTGGAGTTATTATTTCATGTCAATTTTTGGTAATTGGTTATCTAGAAAAAAGAGATGGCATTTTTCAAAGACCTTTGCTATATATTTGAAAAAAACAGTTTTTGAGCTATAGCTATGGATACTTTTAAAAAACAATTAGAAACCCACTCACCACGAGAATTGTGTACACAGAAACACACACACACATAGACACATACACATACACACACTCTAAGATAAGATACAAATAATGAGTCAAGAGTTAAAATTGTTCAAATCTCTAAGTATGTGTAAAATCTAATATCAGTTTAATGCAACGATGAATAATTGGTGCTGTAAGAGATAAGGCTGAGGTTATTCAATGCCTATAGTCTCTACAGAATGTCTAGTCTCACATTCATGATTCCTAGCCCTAAATTAGCAGCATATTTGGAACAAATTGTCAAAGTTCAGAGGGTAAATACAAATTGCATTGTTGCTATATAAAACCGTAGATATGATGTTGGAGATATGGAGTAATAAGAAATGGAGAAAAAAGCAAGTTTTAGTAGGGAAAGTCCTGGACGATGGAAGTGACACCACTCTCTGTCTCCCTACATCTACTCCCCTGTTCTCCTGAGCTGCCCGCATCTGCAACAGCCAGGTTCCAAGGACTTATGCAAAGCTCCAGTTCCATTTCAGGCATGTGTCAATATATAAGAAAGATCTAATTAAGGAATTAGTCAGGAGTGTGACCTTATGATTTCTGGAAAGTAGTGTGACTCTTTATCAATGCAGATAATGTTGCTTATCGAGGAAGCCAATTTGGTATGAAATGAGAGGGACTAGAAATTAGATACAATCTCCTAGAAGATGGAATTGGCCAAAGTGAGAGTAGCTATCCATAGTCCAGAAATACAGAGAGTTGAAAACTTATAGCTATCCTGCAAACACAAGAATGAGGATACCCAATATTTTAAAATTCTACACATATTTATTGTCGCAGGCACTACGCTAACCAAGTATGAAGGATGAAGTAATAAAGAAGACAAAAATGCTCCATCTTCTATTGAAGGCTAATTCTCATGGGAGACACAGACATTGAAAACATAAAGAGATAAAGTAAAACTTTAATATATGACAGAAAACAAAAATATAGCAAATTATCTGAAACCATGAAGGAGAGTTATTTTTTGTTTGTTTTCATTTACCTATGGAATTGGGAAAGGGGAGGTGAACCAGGAAATGCTGCTAATGTTGCAAGGTATCATGGAACCATTGCCTTTCAGGTGACAAGCCTAAGGCCTGGAGTGGTTTCTGTCTGTTTTTAAGCCCCTTTTCCAGAGCTCTTGTTCTGCCCAGCTAGACTTCCTGGGTGCTGGGGAATTGACTGTCTGATCACTCATATATCTGCCACAGACTTAAGACTGAAGATAAAATTACATCATTGACTGACTCCACAAAGAAAATCTCATGGAAGAACTTTGTCCAAGGTACAACATATGATTGCAGTAGAGAGGGAGTCTGTTGAAGGTTGCTGTTCTTTCTCCTAGCCTATTTCCTATATCCTCCTTCATTTCTTTTCGTTCTACCAGCAATACTCATTCTTAAGTCTATCATGACCAATGACAAATGACTTACTAATGATTCTTGGGCATTTAGAAAACATTCAGAGTTTGCTGTTAAAATACCACGCAGACATTGTGGCCTTAACCACAATTAACCAATTAACCAAAAGTTAATTTCAAAGATATTTTTTAAGGTCTATAACATAGCTGTTAAACTGTTTAAATAACCATCATCTCCCTGTTAAATTGATCTAAGGTGCTAGTTGGAATAACACGCTGCCTTTGTTATGCTGTCTACCTCTATTTAAATTGATAAGGTAATAGGTTTGAGGCATTCTGTAAGGTAACATATATAGGTTAACATTTTGACTAACTTGATGTTAAAATATATATATATATTTCTCCCTTAATATTTAAATTTTCAATGTCTCTGTTATTATAAACTATGTTTCCACCCTCCCCTTTGGTATGTGCAATTAACATTTTCAGCCAGAGTGAAAATAGGAAATTGTCATGGCTAAATTGCTTCTTTCTAAAGTCGCCTTCCATTCCAGAGTATGTATAGTAAAACCTCAGTGTGCTCAATCATCTCTGGGAACAGAACCACTTTATGTTTTTCATCCATTTTCTTTTGGAATTTTGCTTTGATTAACCTGAAGGTGCCTGAACACTGGTTTCAAAACTGTCTCAAGTATCTTATGTCACCGGGGTATAGAAATGAAATATACACTTTCATGTTATCTTAAAATGCAGCATCCAGATTTTTAAAGTCCCAGTACTTCTGTGATATAGCTGCTGCTTTTGTCAGATTCAGACATCTCTAAAATCCACAAATAAACATAGCTAGATTTCCAAGTGAAGGAAACCATTTGAAATATGACTTCAGTCTCTCATGACTGAAATATATTTGTAGTGTTTTAAAGGTTTGTTATTAAATTTTCATCCCGAAAACTGCTATTCTACCATTTAGTCAGAATGATTCTGCTGTAGTGAAATAATTACATTTACTATTTGATCCTTTACGCATATGCTCCCAGAATTACGTGGCATAAGCTTAGGTTTGCTCAACTTTATCATCCGGGCTCTATGTTTCTCACCTCACCTCATTAGCTACGTGACTTACGCAAGTTCATTAACCTACCTGGACCTCAATTACTTCATTTATAAGAGGAAGGATTCAGATTAGAAATCATCTATGTTCTAATGCAATACTGATGTTCTATGATGAATTGTGGCCTTTTGGTTAATAGTGAACCTCTTTCAGTATTCTGATTCTAAACAATTGCCATACTAAACAAAATTGCCATGCCATACAAAATGCCATACTATTTTAGGTATAGTTTCAGAACATCTCAGTAAGTTACAAATTTAGGGAACTTAGCAAACTATATTAGCTCATTAAGTAAGGTAATATTTCAATATTCTGAATATCTAAAATGTATTTTTTCCAATCTAAATAATTGGCATGCTCATATAAAACTAATTTGCTCACATGAGTGATGGGAGTTCTGGGGGAGCCCATTCATTCACCTTCCACTACTCCAGAGACTGAACAATTGAACAATACATTAAGGAGCTAAGTGGGAATTAAAATACTCTGAGCACTCCATTGCTCGTAAAACTGTATTTAAGCACTTGGCGTGGACTTGAAGCTCATGCTTTCTCCCCTTAAAAGTGAATGTTAGGACCTGCCAATAAGAAAAAAATTCGGTCTTGGGCTTCCCAGACACAAGGAGAATAATAACTTGTAATGACATTGTAGAAGAGCCCTTTTCCAGTGAGGGCATAGTGAGGCAAGAGAAAAGTAAGTGTGTGTGTGTGTGTGTGTGTGTGTGTGTGTGTGTGTGTGTGTGTGTGTGAGACAGAGAGAGAGAGAGAGGGAATTCTTGAAAGTCTAAAAGGACAAGTAACTACTCTCCCCATCGTAAACTTAAGAAGGCACGAGAATGGTCTGATTTGTGCTGAAGTTGGTCAGCACCCCCACTCATTCCCACACTCTGCTGGTATTGTGTCATCCCTACCAAGTATGTCTTACAGGCACAAAATAGACCTGTATTGCTGCTTATGTCACAGCTACTAAGCAAGCCTCCACTTGACCATTAGATGCTATCTTACCCTTTGCAAAGAGATGAGCATTCTCAGCAATCAATATGATTCTAGAACCTGTGGGTAACCAGTGTAAAAACAGACGCAGTCAAATGGACATTGTTTCACTTTTTTGAGGTGGTAGTCTATGTAAAAATAGAAAAAAATGTATTTTGCAATATATTTTCATGTCAGATTTAGGATATCGAAACTAATTCTAATCCTAGTTTTTCTTCTGATAAGCACCAATGGGGAATGGGTTGGACCTGAGTACAATGCAGCTCGATCAGTAACATCCTTGGATGTACCCCAACAAAGGGGTTGCTGGAAGGCATACAATCTCTGACCAGAGTTGTGGGTAGATCAATATGAGGTAGGCATAATCTGTCCCAGTGTCTCAGTGATTTAACTCTTTTCATTGTGCAATCTATCTAACAAGCCTAGTAATAAGTGCTGTCAGGTTCCTTCGAAGAGAATGGTAGTTGCCTCAAGCCACAGGGTCACTGGTAAGAGAGGTCAACTTTGTCTTCACTAGGCTAACAGACTCCCCTTAACCAATCTGAAGCTTGGGAAGCACACTGGGAGACCCATTACAAGTTGAAGTTATGTTTTCATAAAATGCTTTTACTATGCAAAGAGTGACTTTATAAAATGACCAGGTTAAAATGCATGTAGATTGAATTATATTTCTCAGTGAACAATGCTGCAGCAAACTTGCCTTGGAGCAATGCCTGAGCAAGTATTTATTTATAAGTGAAGTTTTTTTTTTTTTACGTAGTAACAATTTTTAATATATTTACATATATATTATATTATATATAAATGAATCTATCATATATTTATACTTAATTACAAGTATTATATGTTATAAAATATAGTTTAATAAAATAGCTTAAAATGCTGCTTAAGTTAAGCAATATATTAATCTTGACAGTGGTTAGCCTACCTTGATATGTTAGCTTGTTGGAATTTAAGAATAGTACTATTATTTCATGAAATGGGATGGACTAGGGTAACCATTAAGACCAATAGCAACAGGTACAAAAGAAGAGTAAAGAAAAATATTAATGATTATATTAGAGTTGTCTCGTTTTAACCTTTGCTGTCATTTGGGAAAATATCTTAAGGCATGCCATCTTAATAAAAATTAAGAATGTTTTAAATAAAGGATCTACAATAAAATGAAGTTGATGTTTTGAGTGAAGGACAAGAGGGCTATAGGAAAAGTCTAGCTTTTAAGCATTAAGATTGTATTTTCAGGACTAGCGTGGAATAGGTTGAATGAAAGACTTGAGACTCTACTTCAAATGGCAGGACCATTAATTTCTGTTTCCATTATCCCTGCCTAGGTTGTACTTTAATAACATGAGTTACGATATTCAAAGTATGGTATATTGAACTTTCATAAGTTTCACTTGTATGGGAAATAAAATTGGGAAGTGTGTAATTAAAATACATGTATATTATTTTTCTCTTAACATATTTTCTCTTTTTAAGTAAGAATACAGACAAGGAAACTAGAGTATATAAAATCATTTATTTTAGTAAACACTGAAAAATACACAAGATGAAGGAACAGTTAATAAAAACTGAAATAATTTAATTATAGGGGATTGAAGACTTTTTTGTGATTTTCATTTTAGAGATAAAAAAAGTTATCTTTTCAGAAAAAAAGTGCTATTCTCAGGGGGAAAAAAAGGTACTGATAATCAAAGTCCCTATTAAAATGTGAATTACAGTAAGACATACATGCAAGTAGATACTTTATATGAAGAATCACAAAATCTCTGATTTCAACTGGTGACTTCTTTATCAAATCCTTAAGTCTACTCTTTTATATTTCAAGTTTTTATTTAATTCCAGTTAGTTAACAAAGAGTGTAACATTAGTTTCAGGTGTAGGATTTAGTGATTCATAACTTACATATAATACAAGTGCTCTCCTTTTTTTTAATGTTTATTTATTTTGGGGAGAGAAAGAGACAGAGCTTGAGCGGGGGAAGGGCAGAGAGAGGGGGAGACACAGAATCTGCAGCAGGCTCCAGGCTCTGAGCTGTCAGCACAAAGCCTTACACAGGGCTTGAACCCATAAACTGGGAGATCATGACCTGAGCTGAAGTCAGACACCCAACCAACTGAGCCACCCAGGCACCCCCGACAAATGTCCTCCTTAACCCATCACCCATTTAACCCATCTGCCTGTCTACCTCCCTTCCAGCAACCCTCAGTTTGTTCTCTATAGTTAAAAGTCTGTTTCCTGGCTTGCTCTCTTCCCTCCCCATATGTTCATTTGTTTTGTTTCTTAATTTCCACATATGAGTGAAATTATATGGTATTTGTCTTTCTCTGAATGACTTAGCATAATAGTTTTTATTTCCATCCATGTTGCTGCAAATGGCAAGATTTCATTCTTTTTTATGACTGAGTAATTCCATTGTGTGTGTGTATGTGTGTGTGTTTGCTGGTGTGTGTATACCACATCTTCCTCATCCATTCATCAGTCAATGGACATTTGGGCTGTTTCCATAATTTGGCTATTGTTGATAATGCTGCTATGAACACCAGGGTGCATGTATCCATTCGAATCTGTATTTTTGTATCCTTTGGGTAAATACCTAGTGGTGCAATGGTGATATCATAGGGTAGTTCTATTTTTCACTTTTTGATGATCTCCATACTGTTTTCCAGAGTGACTGTGCAAGTTCGCATTCCCACCAACAGTGTAAAGGGTTCCCCTTTTACCACATCCTTGCCAACACATATTGTTTCCTGTGTTAATTTTAGCCATTCTGACAGGTATGAGGTAATATCTCATTATAATTTTGATTTGTGTCTCTGTGGTGATGAGTGATGTTGAGCATCTTTTCATATTTCTGTTGGCCAACTGTAGGTCTTCTTTGAAAAAACATCTATTCATGTCTTCTGCTCATCTTTAACTGGATTATTCCTTTTCTGGTAAGTTTGATAAGTTCTTTATATATTTTGGATACTCAAGCTTAACAGATATGTCATTTGCAAATATCTTCTCCCATTCTGTAGGTTGCCTTTTAATTTTGTTGACTGTTTCCTTCTCTGTGAAGAAGCTTTTTATTTTGATGAAGTCCCAGTGGTTTATTTTTGCTTTTGTTTCATTCGCCCCAGGAGACATATCTAGAAAAAAAAGTTGTTAACAGCTGATGTCAAAGAAGTTACTGCCTCTGTTCTCTTCTAGGACTTTTGTAGGCTCAGGTCTCACATTTAGGTCTTTCATCCATTTTGAATTTATTTGTGTGTGTGGTATAAGAAAGTGGTCCAGTTTCACTCTCCTGTGTTGCTGTCCAGTTTTCCCAACACCATTTGTTGAAGGGACTGTCTTTATTCCATTGGGTATTCTTTCTTGCTTTGTCAAAGATTAATTGACTATATAGTTGTTGGCCCATTTTGGGGTTTTCTATTCTGTTCCATTGATCTATGTGTCTGTTTTTGTGCCAGTAGCACACTGTCTTGATGATTACAACTTTGTAATATACCTTGAAGTCCAGAATTGTGATGCCTCCAGCTTTGGTTTTCTTTTTCAAGATTGAGCTAGCTATTTGGGGTCTTTTGTGGTTCCATACAAATTTTACAATTGTTTGTTCTAGCTCTGTGAAACATGCTGTTGATATTTGGTAAGGATTTCATTAAATGTGTAGATTGCTTTGGGTAGTATGGGCATTTTAACAATATTTGTTCTTTCAATCTATGAGCATGGAATGTTTTCCCATTTCTTTTCAATTTCTTTCATCCAGTGTTTTATAGTTTTCAGAAATACAGATCTTTTACCTCTTTGGTTAGGTTTATTCCTAGGTATCTTATTGTTTTTCGTGCAATTGTAAATAGGATTGATTCCCTGATTTCTCTTTCTGCTGTTTCATTATTGGTATGCAGAAATGCAACAGACCAGATTTCTGTATGTTGATTTTGCATCCTGAGACTACTGAATTTTCCGGTGGAGTCTTTTGGGTTTTCTATATAGAGTATCTCAAGTGTATTCTTAAATATTATTGGAAAAGAAGGTTCAATATTCAGATAATAATAACTCCATAGTTGAATACCATTTTTGAGGATGTTCCTCCTAATATTTATGCTAAATATTTCTGCTAGGAATGTACTGTTGAAAGAGTAAAATTCCAATACAAAACATTTAATATATTTCAGTTCAGGTGCTATTTTTGAAATATGTGATAACAATCTAAAGAAAGGAAGATTTTTCCCATAAATTTAGAACCAGAAATATGGATGGCTGTGTAAAGGAAGATGTATTATGCAAACACCAGTTGGCAGCAATGGGAGAGAAAGAACAGCAAAGTGCTGGCTCTTTCAAGGTTCTAACCTTGAGAAACATAATATTGTTGACACCTCCTTGGAAGATGACTAACATTAGGGTTACCTACAAGGAAGGACTACTCAGGATCAGTTCAGGTTAGACTAAAGCCTCTGACATTCCCCATATTACAGTGTAAAATTTTGATAATGGAAAGTGTTGGCGCAGTGTTGTATCCAGAGTCAGGAAAGATTCCCTAAAAGAGAATATGGGTGGAAATGTAGATGTGGTAAGGAAAGGTGGTTGTTGTGGGATGAAGGTTTTACCGTTGTTTTGTTAGTGTTTTTATTTAATAAATCTAGTCTGAACGTGTGTATTTTGAATCTTCTCAGCGGCTGCAAGGCCTCTTCACAGGCCTAAGAACCACTCACTGTAAATAAATCAATGGTAGCACATTCATATTGCTTTGACTCCTCTACTGATTTGAGTTACTACAAACATATTATGCAGGGAAAAGGCAACCTTTACTTCCTTAGCAGGGCTTTGTGGTTGCAGAGATTGTAACAGCTTACACCTGTAATCGACCCACTTTCTCTTCTCCTCACTGTAGGAGTGCCAGGCCATCTTCAAAGGAAAAAAGAGTGAGTAATGAAAATCCAGGTTAAACTGATCCTTCCTCCATTAGCTTCATACACCTTGCAGTCTAGTAGGTCACCTTAAAGATATTAACTATGAGGTCACATCTTAAGCTAGGATGACATCTGCGCATGTAATGCCACCAAGTGACACTAGCTGTGGCTTGAACAATGAAAGTAACTGAATTTTTTTTATCCCCAAAGTAGGCGTAGTATATTTGTGAGGCTCTAAATATTAAAAATTTCTTTTTTATTCCCATAATGTTCAATCCTATCTTACTGTAGCTTTTATCTTTCGTCCTAATATCAATCCCTATGGCCAAGCACTGTGAGTCCAAATTCTCTGAAGACATATTTCTCTGAAGACAAATTTCTCCATATTTGTCTGCCTGAATAAGTGCCTCTAATTCCTCCAAGCAATAACTTCTAATATGATAGGGTTTCTATTTTTCTCACCATGCTGCTACCATCTGGCAGGTGTCATTTGATCAATATCGGGTATTTTGAGGAGTGAGCATCTCTGCTATTGTGTTGTTCTCCTTTATGGTTCCTGGCTCACAACACCCATGATCCTTGGAATTTCCTGAGCAATGAGGGCAATGAGGACATCTTTTGTCAGAATATTGTCTCTTGTCCTCAATTCCTTACACTGCTTTATAAGGGTGCAATAGGTTTCTTGTTATTCATAACATGTCACTTTTCACCACATCTGGGTTTGTGTCAGTGAGGCAGCTTTTGGAAAGATGGGACTGGTTGCCAGGAGAATCAACTATGAATAGAGAGTTGGAGCTTTCATGCCTAACCCCTGCCTTCCAAGGACGGCAAAGAGTTGGAGGTTGAATCATTCACCAATGGCCAGTGATTTACTCCATCATGCCTGTGTAATGGAGACTTTAAATAACAAACAAAAAGCGAAAAGGATGGAGTTCAGAAAACTTCTAGGTTGGTGAGCACATCCACATCCCAGGAAGGTGAGGCATCTCTACTCCACAGGAATAGAAGCTCCGGCACTTGGGACCCTCCCAGACTTTGCCCTATGTGTCTCTTCATCTTGCTGTTTGTATCCTTGAATAAATGGGTAAATGAAAGTAACTATTTCCCTGAGTTCTGTGAGCCACTCTAGCAAGTTAATCAAGCCTGAGGAGGGGGTCTTGGGTCTGTCATTATCCAGCAGACTAGCTTGAGCTTATTCACATGGTGGTGGCAGAGTTCTAAGAAAGTATGTGGATACTCTCAAGGGTTGATGCCCTGGCATAAACCTGGCCCACTGTCACTTCTACTACATTCTGTCTCACAGTTCAAGGGATTGAGCCCCACAGGGAGACCATGGGAGACCACCATGAGACCATGACCTGAGCCAAAACCAAAAGTCAGATGCTTAACCGACTGAGCCACCCAGGCATCCCCAGATTCTTCCTTATATTGTTCACAAAAATGTTTCTAAATGTGATAGTCTCTTGGAATAAAAGTAATCATTATAATTAATAATAATTTTATTGACATCTGATATCTTGACTTCAATAACAAAACCAGTTGTCCAAATATTCAGCTTTTGTCCAATATTAATAATAAGTCCTTTATTGGTAGATGTTTCAATTTTATTATTTTTTTGGTTTAGTATTTTCCACACACAGCTTGCAAAACACTTAATGGCAACATAGCACTTGTAAGTAAAATAATATTGAAAACTGAGTATATGGTAAAATGTATAAATTAGGAAACAAAAATCAAAGTTTTTGTTGTTAATACATCAAATTTGGTAGGAGAATAATATTAAAATTTTATAAGTTGAGTTCTAAACTTTTCTTTTTAGTCTCACGTATTTAGACCTAAAGATGAAGGAAGAAAAATTTTGATGGTAGTAATTCACATTGAAAAACCAATGTATGAGTGTAGCACACATTATTATTCTAAATTATCACCTGATATGAACTTTTATGGCAAACATTTCTGTCCTCACCCTTTGTGTCCTTTAAGCTTCCTTGAAATATTCAATAAATTTCCTTGACTATGCTGGATAAAGCATCCATAGTCAAAGTGAGGAGAAACTGAACACTGTGCCTTTAAGGAAAAGTTAAACTACAGTTTCTAGTGTTATGGAGGAATATGGCTGAGTTTTCCCCTGCAAACAACTAATATCCTGGATAATATATTTTTTTCATGGAAATGCTTACATAAACAAGCAACAAAGTATGGAGTTTTAATATCTAAAATCTAAATAGGTAGTCAGAGAAGTAGAGCTCTGAAGCTGGCTTTGAAAATTGAGAGCATTTGCCAAATTAAACTAAAGCGTAATATTTTGTAGCTTCACAGGAATTAGGACCCAGGAGGAAAAAAAAACGCATGTAGTGCAGGGGGTCTGGTAGGAGAGCCTCCCTTCAAAATACATTATCTGCAAAAGTCTATACCTTCAGTTGAAGGTTAAATAAGAACATCCAGCCAGGGGACATAAAGGAGTCAAAGTATACTGAGCGGTGGGGAGACAATGACCACAACGGAATCACCACCGATGAATGGAAAACACAGATGGTCCCTCCCTTGCGTTTATAGCCTGAAATCTAATCTGGCTAGTTCCAAAACTAATAAATATTAGTATTTAATTTAGAACTATGGCAGACACTACTGGTTTGTTCCATTTTGTTGTGCAAATTTCTTTCCGACAGTAGAGTGCAGTGTTTAATTGCTTATGGGTGACTCTCGAATGAGCGTGCCTGAATTTTTTTTTTTTTTTTTTAATTTTTTTTTTTTCAACATTTATTTATTTTTGGGACAGAGAGAGACAGAGCATGAACGGGGGAGGGGCAGAGAGAGAGGGAGACAGAATCGGAAGCAGGCTCCAGGCTCCGAGCCATCAGCCCAGAGCCTGACGCGGGGCTCGAACTCACGGACCGCGAGATCGTGACCTGGCTGAAGTCGGACGCTTAACCGACTGCGCCACCCAGGCGCCCCAAGCGTGCCTGAATTTAAATCCTGGTTCTATTTTCCTACTACCTATGTGATTAGACTAAATTATATAATCCCCCTTTGCTTTGTCTTCCTTATTTGTAAAATAAGAATTAAGTGAATTATTATTTGAAAAGTTTTTAGGACATTGCTTGACACATAGTACATACCACTTAATTGCTATTTCAAAATTTAAGTATATTTATATTACAAATAATGCATTCAATCACGGAATTAATAGTATTATAATCAGGAAAAAAATATGACAGAAACTTGAGTTCTGGACCAATTGGCTTGGCAAATTAGTTTTTTTTATTTTAATTGATCATGAAACTTAATATGACAAGAAGCATCTTTTGTCAAATCAAGTATTTGAAACATTTATCTGATAATATTTCATCTTAAACTTCACTATTGAGTAAGGTAGTTATATCATTTGATTTAATCTAAGTGTTTAGATTACATTTAGTTGACAAACTAATACCAGAAATAATCCATTTAAATAATTTTCTGAAAGGTAAAAAATTATGCCCACAGATTATTATTAAAAAGCAATTAGAATATTATACCAATGAAGAAAAAAATAATTTAAAATGTTGTTCTGTCAAAATCTTTATTGAATCAGCAGTGAAACAAAAGTATATACATGCATAATGATAGTGTAATTAGCAATTTAAATATTGAATTTACTACTACCAGGAATTAATTAATGAGTTTAGCCCAGAAGCAATAATAGAAGACTTTATAAAGTTGTGGAAATGAAAAATCCAAGTGATTTAGATTCCTTTGGAAGACCATATGTTTGCATTTTAATGTCTCTTGAAAATTATACTTGAATGACTGTTGCATCTATATACAGGAAATGAAAAACTTTATGAATCAATTATAATACATTGTTACATAATTAAACTTATTTCAAAGTCAGCTTTAAGAATAATCCTTAAAGCTTATTTAGTCAGTATCATTACAAACACATTGTAACAATCAGTTCTTATGAATAGTTGAGAGACAACATTCTATGGATAAGTACTTCCATTTAAAAAGAGAACCACCTTGGGGCGCCTGGGTGGCGCAGTCGGTTAAGCGTCCGACTTCAGCCAGGTCATGATCTAGTGGTCCGTGAGCTCGAGCCCCGCGTCGGCTCTGGGCTGATGGCTCAGAGCCTGGAGCCTGTTTCCGATTCTGTGTCTCCCTCTCTCTCTGCCCCTCCCCTGTTCATGGTCTGTCTCTCTCTGTCCCCAAAAAAATAAATAAACGTTGAAAAAAAAATAAAAAGAGAACCACCTTGGGGCATCTGGGTTGCTCAGTGAGTTGAGCCTCAGGCTCTTGATTTCAGTTTAGGCCATGATCCCAGGGTTGTGGGATTGAGTCCTGTGTCTCCCTCTGCACTGAATGGGGACCCTGCTTAAGATTCTCTTTCCCTCTGCGCCTCCCCTGGTCACATTAGCATGCTTACAAGTTTGCCCCTTCTCGTTCCCTCTCTCTCTCAAATTAAAAAACAATAAAATAAAATAATTAAAGAAAACACCTAAGAGTGTTGCTTTTTGAAATCCTACAATTCACTAGGTTACTGTTTACAAATTGGTTAGACATGTGGCAATATATGAGAAGCTAAATTTATATCATACTGATTAAATAAACAAACCTCTCAGTTCTAATGAACAATTAATTTCTTTCTAAAGTAGAAGAAAGTGGAAAGAGGAACAATTTCCTATGTGGTTACAACTGTAACAAAATACCATAAAGTTGCTCCTAATATAGTTGAATTCCCTTAATGTCTTCTTTCAAGTGCAATTTACAATATGAAACTACTAATGATTTTAGAAAGTATAAATTATAGGCTGATGTAAATTCTTGATTCTAAATAAATGGACTTTAGATTGTATTGAAACTGTTTTGATATCATTGACAGGAAAACTAATCACTTTCTGTTTTAATAGCAAAATATAAAGTAATTGGAAAATGTAAAATGTTATTTGCAATTAAATTAAATTTTGAAAAGAATACATTTATAGTCTATGATAGATAACTCACAGGAAATTTAATATCCTCATAAATACTGATATAAGTGGCATATCTTTGTTTGCTGACAGCTTAGCCTTCAGATAGAAAAAATAAGTTATTCTATCAGACAAATTTCATCCTAGCCCTAAGCCATCTTTTTCCCCCCTTTGTTTAATAATAGTAGCAATACTGTTGAAGGACATGGAATGAATGCATTCACATACCGTTATGGCCCCAAATCAGAACAACTGTTGTTTTCCTAACTTGAACTCTTAGAATGTCAGGGATTTTTTTTTTCCAAATTTGATTATAAGTAGCATAAAGTTACTGAGTTCAGTGGTGTTTGTTTTTACAACAATTTTTGGGTTAAGGGTGACAGGAACATAGCAGTGATATTATTTTTCCTTTTAAAAATTGGTGTGGGAAAATACAATGTAAACTGGTTAATAAAATCCAAATAGAACAACAACAAAAAAAGAAGTGCATTTATTTTAGCCAGACTCTTTTCCCTTCTCTATCATACTATGACATTTGCTCTGGTGTGAAGGTATATTCATATATATTTATATGTATGTTTATGTATATGCATATATATAAATTTTATATAGTTATATGTTATACACATCTATTCCATAATCAAATAGGCAACAATGTTTAGAGATATAGTTTAGCCTCTTTAATTTTTTTTAACATTTATTCATTTTTGAGAGACAGAGAGCGTAAGTGGGCATGGGGCACAGAGAGAGGGAGACACAGACTCTGAAGCAGGCTCCAGGCTCTGAGCTGTCAGCATGGAGCCCGATGTGGGGCTGGAACTCACAAACCATGAGATCATGACCTGAGCCGAAGTCGGACCCTTAACCAACTGAGCCACCCAGGCACCCCTGGCCTCTTTGAAACATAGACACATTGAATAGGAATGATAGTACCGGCTTGCAAAACTACAAAGACTGGGGAACAAGGAAATTTTTCATTTTTTTACGCTAAAAATCAAAAGCTCTCCAAGAAAAGAACATGTAGAGAGGCAGAAATAGTAGTAGAAAATAAGAACCATCTGGAAGCATTCCATATCAGTATCTTGGGCAGCCAGAAACTGACTTTGATTGAAAGGTGAGAGGAGAACCTTGGGATCATTCTAGTCTAAGGGCAGGCAAAAAGACCTAATCCTCATGTCCTTGTTGGAGGAACAGGGCAGAAAGGCAGAAGCTCAGAGTCCTGGGAGAGTTTCTTGGATTGATAATTGGACCAAAATAAATCTCAATTTAACAGAGCTGGATAAAGCGGTGGAAAGTAGAGGAGGGGTACACATCACAGTATTAAGCTAAAGAGCTCAAAGGATGCCACAGATGGTGACAGGCATTGTTTGAGTAATCCCGGAGTTTTGTCCAAGTAAACCAGGCATAACGAGTAGAGCAAGTAGAGATTTAAACACACACACACACACACACACACACACACACACACACACACACTTCAGTAATGTGTTTCAGTAGGTGGAATGTGAAAAACAGGTTTAAATACTTTTGCATCTATGGAAAACTCTGTCTTAACCTCTAGGCTAATAATCTGAATGGGAAGGCCTGTTGTTCAGTGACAGAAGTGGTGGCTAGGAAATGTGCACATGGAGTTCCTGAGAGGAAATGACCTGTGTCTAGGACAGCAACTTTGCAAGCTGATGGATTCAGAACAGAAAGACATAGCATTGTTTTGTTAAAGGCCAAACCGAAGAAACCAAAGAAGTCATAGCCTTGCCTTATCTTTGCACATGTGAAGGATTTTGTGAACAGTGTGGCTTTCCTCATAGAAGTTAAGCCCTCAGTTTTTTCCTTTAGTAGCTATGTAAACTTGAATGTATTACTTAAACACTGAATCTCTGCTTCATCGTCTGTAACTGGGGATAATGATTCTCAGAGTTTTTGTAAGATTTGAAAGTGCTCAATAAATATTCTTAAAAAAACAGATTTAAAGAACATATTGTTATATTGTGAAACATGAATTATAAATTAATGCAATTTTAGTATATGTGTTGCTGACGCAAGCACTAAATTAGTACAACTTACAAGTAAGTCAGATGGAAACATTTTCTTTTGTGAAAATACTCAGGTATATATTTTGTATAATTCATCAACACTCCTCTTTAGGCCATGTTTTACACTAATCAAATTCATTGTATTGCAATTTACTCTTAGAATGGGCCTGGGATTAATTTTTTTGTGATCATAGAATTTTAAACCCAATTATGTATTAATTTGCTTAGCTTGATTTATTTTGTGAATAATTGCTTCTGCAAGACTTTTGTTTCATTAATGCTCGGTATGGGTAGTATTTTTTATTCCCTAAACCCTTAGCTGACTGAGCCACTCAGGGGCCCTATCCCTTGGAATTCTGATTTAATTTTTTCTGATGGTGATGAATCTAATTAAATCAGTCATGAAGAGTAGGTCCCAAGATTGGTGTTTTTCAGTGCCTCCTGTATAGTTCTAACGACCGGTCGGGTTTACAAATCACATTCTGGGAGAGGGCCTGAAGGTAACCATGTCTGGCAAGAAAGTCACGATAGCACAGCACTGGCGTGAAGTGAATGGTTATAAGCTCCTGGCTTCCCAGATCTCATGTTGCAAGGATCCAGATGTTCTTGTATACCTGGCAGAGGGTGCGAAAGTATTGAGTGGGCTTTGATTCTACAGAGGTCCTTCCTTCAGAGGATAGGCTTAGGCAGGGTCCTGATGACCAATAGCAGGTATGGCAGGAGATTAGTAGTAGATGCCATTAAATGTCAAAAAGAAGAGAGATCATGATTTGGAAGACCTAGTCCAGGATATCCACCCAATCCAGGGCTCAGACTCACGAATGGTGACATCATGACCTGAACTGAAACTAAGAGTAGGACACTCAACCGACTGAGCCAATCAGGTGCCCCAAAGATTTCAGTACTCTTAAAATTGTATCTAGACATAGTACTTGAAAATTTCTCTTTGCTTATAACAGTAACCACAATATTGTTACCTGTAGATGTGGTATTATATTAGCTCACATAGATCAATCATTTCAACATTCCTTAATCTTTGTTTATAGAAGTAGAATTAACTCAGTGTGTCTCATTAGAGCTTTATTTTTTTCAGAGAAAAGATTAGGAAAAGGCTTAACAGATGTAGAAAATCATGAAAGGTTAAGTCTCTACTTCTAAGTAATTTGTAGATACATTCCCACAGTTTTCAAAATAGTGTGTGTCACCGAAATTATTATACGGAATCAAAGTGTGTTAGAACCATAAGGGACTCTCAGATTTGGTCCCCTATAATCTCCTCAAATATTTAATCAATGTGTAATTACAGATAGAAGGATGGAGTAACTTCATGGAAGTCACAGAATGTATTAGTGACAGCATTAAGTCTTTTGGTTTCATTCATTTATTTGTGTGTATATTCCTTCATTCAGTTTTATGTTTATTTATGCTTAAGAAATAGGATACTGATGTCACCAAGGCCTTTGAAAATCTCTGTGTATCTATCCATTCACAATCAGATCCCATGCCTTTGACTCCAAGGACAATCACTAATTTGAATGTCATGTTAGCCCCTTGGTTTACTTCGTAGTTTACTATATATTTATTTACTAGTAAAACATATGTTAGTTTTGCAAGTTTGGGAACTTTATGTAAGCAGTGTCATATACATTGTATCCCTCTGAAATTTATTTTATCACTAAGCATCATATTTTTCAGATGCAACTATAATAACGTATAGGATGTAGTCCACTTTTACTGCTGCTCAGTATTCTGTTTATGGATACACCACTATTCATTCTTCCTTCTCCTTTCAATATGCATTTTGGGGGTTGTTTCTAGTTTCTTGTCATTAAAAGCACTGCTGTTATCATTCTTGTTTAGGTCTTTGGTTAACAAGGGCAAGGGTCTCTCTAGGTTATACACTTGATGTGGATTTGCTGGGTCAGGGTATGATCTTGTAAAGTTTTACTAGGTTATGTGACATTGTTTTCCAGAGTTACTGTATCAAGATTCTCTCCCATTTGTAATAAATGATTTGCAATAAACTGATGCCCTGTATCCTAACCTAATCTTGTCATTGTTTAACATTTTAATTTTGTCAACACGGTGTGTTTGCAATCATTTCTTACTGTTGCTTTAAGTAGCACTGCCCTTAATTTTAATGATATAGTTCCTCTTATATTTATTGGCCATTCATATTTTGTCTTCTGTGGAATACCTATTTGTTTTACCTATTGTACTGCTTCATTTCTTATAGATTTGTATGAGTTATGTATTTGCTACACAAATTATTTGGTTATTTATATGGTAAATATAATCTCCTTATCTTTGCCCTGTTCATCAACACTTATAAGGATAATCACATTTAAAATACTCATTTTATATGAATGAAGCATTCTTAAATAGGCCTTAATTTAAAAAGAAATTATATGCAGTTGATAAGCAGGGTAATTTAGGAAGGAAATAAACTTTCACTGCAGGAAAGCCTATACTGATATTTTAAGGCAAACTTGAAACTGTTAACATTAACTGTTCCATTTTGTTAAGGTTTAAAAATTTTTGCTTTGACTATGTTTTTTATTTTTTTATTTTTTTTTTTATTTTTTTTTTTATTTTTTTTTTTTATGAAATTTATTGACAAATTGGTTTCCATACAACACCCAGTGCTCATCCCAAAAGGTGCCCTCCTCAATACCCATCTGCTTTGACTATGTTTAATGCCATAACTATATCCCATTTCTAAATAAGGAGCAGTCCCTGGGAATATAGGTGGAATATGTTAGTAGCCGAATCTACTTTATGAAAATAATAAGGTGCTCCCTAATATCTCCTTTAAAGGAGAATTTTGGTATGTCCTGTTTAATTTTTCTGATGAATGCAAGTGGGAGAGATGAATGAGGGAATCATTATTGGTTATTGGCAAATGTTCAGATGGAAGATTTCCAGGTTTGCATCTCTCTTTTTCTGGGTGAATTTACTGTTTACCTATTTTCATGTTTCGCAGCATTTCACTCCACCCCCTCACCTCCCTGCCCATAGCACCTGTTTACATCCTGAACATTTTTTTTGTGTTGTTAAAATATGGAACTTTTGTTAATTTTGAACACTTGTTTTTCTCTATACTTTTCTGGTTTTGAGAGAAGACCTGACCATCACTTTATCTTTTATTTTGTAACAGACATTTTTGCAAAGATGAAAATGCTGATTCCTATTGTTTTGTGATTTAAAAAGAAATAAACTCACTTAGCTGTCAGACAGTAGTGATCTTCAGTCAGCATTAGGCCAACAAAGATTCAAATTTTTGACCTGAAGGTGATAATCTTGGGTTTCCTTCACCCCGTAGCAATCCCAGGAGGTTATATCCCTATCATTTGATTGTCTTAAACTGAGTCCTAACAGTTTCATTTTTATGTCAAATCTTATCTTTTTTTTTGGTAACTGAAAACTTTAAGTCAAGTAAAACTATTTTTTAAAATTGTATCCTTTTGTAAATAAAACTTTGTATCAATGGATTTTAACTTATTTAGGGAATGGTATTCATTATCATTGCTATATATTTTATGGGGAAAATATTTTCTCTGTGAAAACATGGGAATATAATTACTTAGAAAATAATTAGTACTTCTGTGAATTAAGTATACATTATACAATGCTTTAATTACAACACTTTATTTTTTATTTATTTATTTTTAAAAAATTTTTTTAGCGTTTATTTATTTTTGAGATAGGGAGAGACAGAGCATGAACGGGGGAGGGTCAGAGAGAGAGGGAGACACAGAATCTGAAACAGGCTCTAGGTTCTGAGCAGTCAGCACAGAGCCCGACGCGGGGCTTGAACTCCCAGACCGCGAGATCATGACCTGAGCCGAAGTCGGATGCTTAACCAACTGAGCCACCCAGGCACCCCCTTGTTTTTTTTTTTTTAATACAACACTTTATTTTTAAAGTTTATTTATTTTGGAGAGAGAGCATGTGTGAGCAGGGGAGGGGCAGAGAAAGAGGAAGACAGAGAATCCCAAGCATGACAGCACAAAGCTCTACCTGGAGCTTGAACCCTTATACAATGAGATCATGACCTAAGCCCAAGTCAGACGCTTAACCACTTAACCTACTGAGTCACCCAGATGCCCTATGATTACAACCCTGTTTCTTGAATGAGTTAAGCCTGTGTACAAATATTGGCTCCCTGCATTTCACCTTTATGATCCTTAGAAGTTAATTTCTCTGAGCCTCGTTTCCTAATCAGTAAAATGGGCTTCGTAGGGAACAGCATCATAGAGTGCTTTTGACCATTAATCGGATGCTGGTTATGAACTGAAAGACTTTAAGAAAGGAGACTTCTGCATTTGGCATCAATACAGGGCTGTAGTTAGCAGTTTGCCAGCAACAAGTTAGGAGCAACTTAAATGTCCATCAGGAAGGGAATACACGTCTAAAACACCAAATTTTATGCTATGGACTACTATCTGGAAGTTGAAATGGAAGACATATTCTATATTAACACCAGAAATAGAAAAATATATATAATGTTAAATAGGAAGGCAAGTTAATGAGAATAGTCACAGGAACGTACACACAAAAACTCTATATATTGTGTCTGAATATATGTATATGTGGCAAAAAATAGGAACTAGAAGGATACGTGCTAAATGCCTTATGGTAGTTCTTTTAGGGGTGTTAATGAAGAAATGGACTGGGGGTGAATGCAAATAAGACTTCAATTTTTGTATGTATAATTTTTTTCTTAAAAAATTGGTAGCAAAAATATACACACGTGTATATATTCTAAGATACATAAACATACACATATATACTAAGTGTGTATGTGCATATTTATATGCATAACAAAATAAAAACATAGGACAAAAGAGATTTTGGGGTTAAAATCTAAAAATGATAGTCCTAAAGAAAAGATTCATACTTGTCTCCTCTTTCTCCTCCCCTCTTCCCTCTCTACTTCACTCTCCTTACCACTTTGACTTTTTAATTTCATAATTCATTTTCAAAGAGATGGTGTATGTTATTCTATTTCCACACTGGATATAGTCTTTTGAATCCAATCCTTTTAACTTTGAATAATATACCCTCATTTGAGTTCACCACTATTTATGTATACCTTTCTTTAAGAATAAAATTTCACTACTGTCTTCAATGGTGCTAAGCCTGACTGTGGAAAGGCTAGGACACTTTCTGTATGATGTTAGAAGTATCTGCAAAGTGATTGCACCTATTTATTCCCCCACCAGTGGGTATGAGAGCTCCCGTTTTCCTCACATCCTCACCAACACTAGGTATTATCAGTATTTTCATTTGACCACCCTTATGTTGAGACATTACATTTATCTCCTTGTTTTTATTTGCATTTCCTTAATTAACAGTGAGTCTGAACACATATAAGTTTCTTATGTTTATTCACCATTTAGCTTTCTTCTGTAATTTGCCTTTTAATATCCTTTTTCCCATTTTCATTTTGAGTTAATTGTATTTTCCAAATTGGCTTTGAGGTCTATTTAAAAGGCATTTTATAAGCTCATACTTTGTCTGTTACATCTTGCAAGTACTTTCCATCTGCGTCTTTTTTTCAAAACTTTGAGCAGTTTTTCTTGTTTTATATCACACCGGTACTTTTAAGTGAACAAATGTATGAATGTTTTCTTTTAAGGTTTATAGCTTATTTTCCCTTTTCAAAAAAGTAATTTTATACATCTGGATGATAAAGTCATTTTTGTAGTTAATTAAAATGTTACAAAGTTTTATTTTTTTACATTTGGATTATTAATATATCTGTAGTTTGTTATGTACTTGTTAATACAGATGTAATTTTTTCATTGAGAAAAATATTTTGTACTAATGCATTAAATTAATAATCTGTCTTCCATACTGCTATGAATACATTTTTACCTGTAAGTGTATAATTGGGTCTGCTTGGGAATCTATTGGATTCCATAGATCTGTTTGCCTATATGTTACTGGTTTCATACTATTTTAATTATCGTTTTCTACTTAAATCTTGGTGTGTCAGAGCCAGATCTATTCAGTATTTTTCTGTTTCAAAGTTGACCATTCATGGATAATGACTCTGTTTCACAAATTTAGACTCAGCGTCTTAGTTCCATGAAAATTCAATTTAAATTTTCATAGTAACATCAATGAATTTATAGATTATGTTAGGGAAAATCGGTGTGTAACTATTATTTACTAATACATTAGTGTCTTCAATTGTTCATAGTCTGTACTATGATCATTAATAATATATTTTCCTTCATAAATTTCTTTTGCTTATTTAAAAATGTAATACAAGGTGCTTGTAAATAGTTGCTGTTATTTTGTCACATTTTTCTATTACGCTTTCTAATTATGATAGCTAATGGAAAGGAATGCCATTGATCACACAGATCTTCTATAGTGCAGTCTTACTCAACTCTATGGTCAGCTCTAATAGTCTGTACATGGATTTTTTTTTCCTTTCTATCTTTAGGTCTTTATTTATTTTTCATGGCCAAAAAATACCAGAAAATAATAAACATAACTGGAGATTGTGGGCAACCTTGTCTTTACTTGAAATGGAATTCTGGTTTTATATTAACTTTGCTATTGATATTTTAGGAAAATATCTTGTATCAAGTTAGCAAAGTTTCTCTCTATTCCTAATTTGACATACATTGCTTTTCAATCAGAAATGGTTATAGATTTTAAAAATTGAGCATATCATAGCTCCTCCCTTAATGTTCTAATTTGGATAATTACCACATTGATAAATTTTTACACTGAACAATTTTATGCATGAATGAAATTTGATATACTTACTTATGTATGTCTTGATGTAATTTGTTGTTATTTTGTTTAGGATTTCCACAGCTTCATTCATAAACAATAGTAGCCTATAATTTTATTTTTTTGTGATGGCTTTTCTGTGAGGGTTACTGTAGTCTTGAAAATGAGTTAAACAGCCTTACTCTTCTTTTTCTATTTTCTGAGTTCTAAAGCTGTTAGTATGTAAAAAGGACCTTCACTTTTTGGATAGATTTGTGATAGCAAAATCATGAAACACCTGGATCCTAATGTTTTTGGAAGGGAGAATTTAGACGAAGGATTTAATTGCTTTAATAGAAATTGTCAGAAGCACTTGACTAGCTTACTTGGTAGAACATGTGACTCTTGATTTGAGGTTGTGAGTTCAAGCCCCAGGTGAGGGATAGTGTTTACTTAATTAAAAAAAAATAAAAAAAGGAAATTGTCTATTCGTATTTTTGTATCAGTATTGAACATTTTAATAAAAATATTCTTTCTTGTCTAAGTTTTAAGATGCAATGGAAAATTTTGCTCAGTGTATGTATATATGCTTTTTTATTTATTTGCTTTTTTTGCCATATCCTTCATATTCTTCTTAATGCTTTGTGTGTATCTTCTTTCTTTATAGCAAGATTTTATCTATGTTAATAATTGTCCTTTTTTTTTTTTTAACATTTATTCACCTTTGAGAGACAGAGCACATTGGGGGAAGGGCAGAAAGAGAGGGAGACAAAGAATCCAAAGCAGGCTCCAGGCACTGAGCTGTCAACACAGAGCCCCATGTGGGGCTAGAACCCATGAACTGTGAGATCATGACCTAAGTCCAGGTTGGACGCTTAACCAACTGAGCCACCCAGGTGCCCCAATAGTTGTCTTGAAAGACCCCATCCTATGCTTTTTTGGTAATCTCTGTTGTGCTTTTGTTTTATATTTTATTCATTTTTTTATATTAATTTTTCTCTAACATTTCATCATAAGACATACTTGTTTCCATCTTATTTATTTTCTTGTAATTTTATTGTATAATGTATGCAAATAAGTTTTTAAATCTCTCCCTGACTACCATTTTAGGTGAATTACACAGATTTTGAGGCATAAATTGTTAACATTTTCATCCAAACTGATTGATACTGTTAGTGTTCAATCAATTATTATTATTATTATTATTATTATTATTATTATTTTACTTGTCAGTCACACAAAATAATTCAAACATACCTAAAACATTTTATAGTTACTTAATAGAATGAGATTAACAATAAAAATTAAAATAAAAAACTTTCATCAATCTTTCCAGAAAATTCCAAGGCTCCTTTTTTTAAATTTATTTTTTATTTTTTTAATTCAAGTAGAATTATCATAGAGTGTTATACTAGTTTCAAGCATATAATACAGTGATTCAAAAATCCTATACGTTACTCACTGCTCACCACCATAGGTGAACTCTGTGCCCCAACACACCTCCCCTCTTGTAACCACTGGTTTGTTCTCTACACTTAAGAGCTATTTTTGATTTGTCTATTTTTCCTCTGTTCATTTGTTTTGTTACTTAAATTCCACATATGAGTGAAATCATGTGGTATTAGCCTTCCTCTGACTGACTTATTTCACTTAGCATCATACCGTCTAGGTCTATCCATGTTGTTGCAAATGGCAAAATTTAATTCTTTTTTATGATGGAGTAATATTCCATTGTGTGTGTGTGTGTGTGTGTGTGTGTGTGTGTGTGTGTGTGTGTATACATACATACATATCACTTTTCTTTATCCATTCATCTATCAGTCGGCACTTGGGTTGCTTCCATAATTTGGTTATTGTAAATAATGCTGCAATAAACATAGGGTGCATATATCTTTTTGAGTTAACATTGGGATGTATTTTGGGTAAATAGCCAATAGTGGAATTACTACATCATATGACAGTTCTATATTTAACATTTTGAGGAACCTCCATTCTGTTTTCCACAGTGACTGGACCAGTTTGTGTTTCCATGAACAATGCAAGAGGGTTTCTTTTTCTTCATATCCTTGCCAGCATTTGGTTCTTGTGTTTTTGACTTTAGCCATTCTGACAGGTCTGAGGTACTATCTCATTGTGGTTTAATTTACATTTTCCTGATGATTAGCGATGTTGAATATCTTTTCATGTGTCTGGTGGCCATTTGCATGTCTTCTTTGGAGAAATTTCTATTCATGATGTCTTCTGCCCATTTTTAAATTGCATTATTTGGTTTTTTGGTGTTGACTATAAATTCTTTATGTTTTTGATACTAACCCTTTATCGAATATGTCATTGCAAATATCTGCTCCTATTTAGTAGGTTTTCTTTTTGTTTTTTTTTAATTTTTTTTAATGTTTATTTATTTTTGAGACAGAGAGAGACAGAGCATGAATGGGGGAGGGTCAGAGAGAGGGAGACACAGAATCTGAAATAGGCTCTAGGCTCTGAGCTGTCAGCACAGAGCCCGAACCGGGGCTCGAACTCATGGACCATGAGATCATGACCTGAGCCGGAGTCGGCCGCTTAACCGACTGAGCCACCCAGGCGCCCCTAGTTTTGTTGATTGTTTCCTTTGCTGTGCAGAAGCTATTGGTTTTGATGCAGTCCCAATAGTTTATTTTTGCTTTTGTTTCCCTTGCCTCAGGAGACATATATAGAAAATGTTGCTACAGCCGATGTCAAAGAAATTACTGCCTGTGCCTTGTTCTAGGATTTTTATGATTTTGGGTATCACAGTTTGGTCCTTACATTGTTTTGAATTTATTTTTGGGTATGCTGTGAGAAAGTTGTCTGGTTTCATTATTTTGTGTGTAGCTGTCCGGTTTTCCCAACATCATTTGTTGAAGAGACTTCTTCCCATTGTTGCCTCCTTTGTTGGAGATAATTGACCATATAGTTGTGGGTTTATTTCTAGGCTCTCTATTCTGTTCCACCGATCTATATGTCTGTTTTTGTGCCAGCAACATATTGTTTTGATTACTACAGCTTTGTAGAATATCTTGAAATCTGGGATTGTGGTACCTTCAGTGTTCTTCTTTTTCAAGATTGCTTTGGCAAGTCAGGGTCTTTTGTAGTTCTGTATAAATTTTACAAACATTCATTCTAGTTCTATGAAAAATGCTGTTGCTTTTTTGACAGGTATTGCATTGAATGCATAGGTTTCTTTGGGTACTATGGACATTTTAACAATATTAATTCTTACAATCTTTGAACATGAAATATCTTTTTATTGTGTTATCTTCCATTTCTTTCATCATGTTTTATAGTTTTCAGACTACAGAACCTTCACATCCTTGGTTAAGTTTATTCCTAGGTGTTGAATTATGTTTGGTATAATTATAAATGGGATTGTTTTCTTAATTTCTGTTTCTGCTACTTCATTATTAGTGTAGAGAAATGTGACAACTTTTGTCGTGCCTGGTTGGCTCTGTCAGTTAAATGTCTGACTCTTGATTTCTGCTCAGGTTATGATATTAGGGTCATGAAATCAAGCCCTGCTTTGGGGCTTCATGTCCAGTGTGGAGTCTGCTTAAGATTCTTTCTCACCCTCTACTGCTCATTCTCTCTCTTGCTCTCTCTCTCTCTGTAAAACAACAACAACAACAACAACAACAACAACAACAAACAGCTTTCTGTATATTGATTTTGTATCTGAAACTTTACTGAATTCATTTATTAGTTCTAATAGGTTTTTTTTTTTGGTGGGGTCTTAATGGTTTTCTATATATCTTATCATCTGCAAATAGTGAAAGCTGTACTGACTATCCTTAAAAAGAAGACAAGATTCTCTTATAATTGCCTTAAAATATGCCGTTTCTCTGTTACTTTTATGTCTGGATGGCCCAAAAATTTGGCTTAATGGTAAGTTCAGATCAAAAGAAAGGAAAATGTCATAACCCTGTCCACCTCTAATAAGGACTATGTAACCAGTGATTCAGTATGAATACCTTTCAAAAACTATGTTGTTTTTCTGAAAAGAAAAATTTGTGTATTTCATCTGTTTTTGCTATATACATTAAAACTCATTTCTATAATCAGATCATAAGCTTTCTTTTAAACCTGTCTTTAAGAATTGGTACTTACCTTGGTTTCTGAATCACACATCTTCTTCTTTGTAGTCTAATAGTTAAACTATGTCATATGTTCATTATTTGGAATTCCTAGATATCTAGATATTCATAAAAGCAGTTTTGAAGTTTTGGCATAATATTTCAAATTGTCAAATGGAAACAATAGAATTAATAATAAACCATCCATACCAGGTAAGCAATTCAACAAATGCTACTTTTGGATCTTTTATAAATACAATGTGATATCATTTAATTAATTCTATTTGCCTGAAAGTTTTTTTTAACGAGAATATTTCCTTTTATTAAAATATTGGGGAAATATTTTCACTTTCCATAGATTAGTTATGTTATGATTCCATTTAGAAAAAAAGTTCCATGTAAAACTTTTCTATGTATTTCATTTATAAAATATAAGTACATGAATATTTTGGGTTTTGCTTTTTATCTCATGCTGATTCTTAACTTGTGACTTCTGGACCTTGAAAGATTATGTTTCATGATCTGCCTTTAGAGACTCTTTCCCCAGTAACTCAAGTTTAAGCAGAGAATTGTTGTTAACTTTATCTTAAATGCAGCTCAATATTGTATGCTGAGGCCATTAATACATCACTGTATCATAAAAGTTGAATGAAAACATTATTTTAAAAATAGCTATGACATGATCCAAAGTCCTTTAATTCATGGTTTTACCTTAATTTACTCCTTAAGTAATAAATGCTTTTGTTTTTGTTTTTGTTTTGTAAACTTTAAGAATGAAAACAACACAATTTTTAAAGGAACATAATTAATTTTAATGGAAATGACATTACTTTATACACTATCAAAACAAATTCAGGAAATTTATCATTTATGTCCTCTGTTTTTCTTATTTCTCATCATTAGCTAGGCATAAGGCCTCAAATGAAATGCATTCTCATCAGTCTTTCACTGACAGGCCACTTTTATCAATTGCATGCTGTGCTTGTATGCAATAGATCAGTATGTGTGAACTTGACACTTTCATCACAAGATGACTCCTGTTGAAATGTTGTCACTGTGAGTCACAAGAACTATATACTAAAATTACAGCAGGGACTCTGACTTTTGAGAGTTCACCAGAGAGATAATTGAATGAAACTGTTCACCTTCAAAAAGGAAATTCTATCAACATTTGGAATGGAGGCCAATAAACAATAGCATGAAACTTAGTTTACTTGGCATTCTTTTTTAAAAATATTTATTTATTTTTGAAAGACAGAGACAGAGTGAGGGAAGGAAGGGGAGGGGCAGAGAGAGAGAGGGGGAGACAGAGAATCCTAAGGGGGGTTCATGACCTGAGCTGAAATCCAAGAGTCAGATGTGCTTAACCAATTAAGCCACCAGATGCCCCTACTTGGCATTCTGATAAGGATAATAAATGCCCTTTTTTTCTTTGGAAGAATTAAAATTGAAGTGATGAGATAAGAATCATATAAGCACCAGCTCTTTTTCTAAACAGGTTAAGGATTTTTAATATTAAGTTCTATCAAGTTATATTTTATTAATCATCTATTATATACCAGGGACTCTGCAAGATTCTGGGATACAAATATGACCTGTTCCTGTCTTCAGAGAGTTCATAGTCACTTATGATAGCTATTTAAAGAGATATTAACAATTAGTTGTAATAAAATCTTTGACTAATGAGAGTTGAAACATACTATGTATTCGTGTGAGAACAGAGAAGAGAATGTTCCAGGGCTTTAAGAAGGGATGATGGAAAGCCTTGTGAGAGAAAGGAAGATTAAGCAGACACATGAAGGACTTTCTGTCAATACTTACAAGCATGGAGCTTAACATTTCTGAAGTGTTCAAATTAGCCTGCATTTGTGATATCCCTTTCCTCTTCTCCTCCTCCCTCCCTGGATTCAAGGAATTGGTTATGCTGTCCATGAACTCTGCCACATGGATCTAAAATAAAACTCCTGGATGTAACCTGCTTTTGGAAAGGGCTCTTGGGCACATTCATGTCATTTCAAGCCTGAGGTGGAATGTGATGTGGGGACATGTGTGCTGGAGCTGTTCTTTTAGTCTTGTGAGAGCTAATTACTAAATATTTAGGAATTTAGCAAGCCAGTTTGGGGAGCCTGAAATTTACCATAATTGTAGTATTTATACCATGGAAGTTGGTGCATTGCTGGAAATCAACCTCCCCATCCTTCCCCATAACTGATTTACCAGCATACCACCAGATATATCAAATGGGCCAGAATTAATGGCCTAGGAAGGATAATATTCTGGAATCCACTCAAACCAGTATTCCTAAGTTTTTCAAGATTAATTTAGTGGAGCCATTAATGGTAGGAATGAGAGGAATGGAAAAGAATACATGTTATTGACAAGCTTGAACTTTTCTATATTAAGCAATGTGGCACTTTTCCATACTTTCTTATTTCACTTAAAAAAAAAAGAAAAAGAAATAAAAGAAAGAAGGGAAAGAAGGAAATGTTGCTTACTGTATTGACCCTCTTTAGAAGACAGTTTAGCAAAATCCATAGTATCTAAAGCAGCATGTCGAATTTTGCTTTCTAATGAAATAGTTTCTCATCTGAGCAGAGTTCTGGCACATGCCTTTATCTGCATATTATTCTACTTCTACTCCTATACTTATGGTCCAATGATATTTTGGGCCGTTTATAGACCTGATCCTAGAACTAGTCAAGATGGTCCCCAGATTAATTCCTCTCTGTTAAGAGATATCTGGCAGTGAGTAATGAGTCACGTGGCCTATCTGCTAGAACTGTCTTGGCTGCTGGTGACTATTTTAAATGATAAATATTTAAAATTAATTTATAATGTTAATTGAAATATCTTTTATTTTACCTTTTCTATGCTTCTAATTCAGTGTTGCTATGCCTTTAATTCAATGTTGCCAGATAAAATACAATGCACTATTTTTTTTTTGTTATTTACATGAAATTTAAATTTAACTGGACATACTGTATTTTTATTTGCTAAACTTGGCATTCCTACTCCTCTCTAAATTTCAGTCTGACCCTTAGACAGCAAGAGAATTTTGGAAAGTGTATAAACTTCCCAGATTTATAAATAGAAGGAAGTGGACATGAGGGAGGAGATGATCTTTTTAATCTGCTAGTTCTCTGGAAAGTTGCAGAGGCTTACAGGCTCACCTCTAAAATTCCTGTTTAAGAATGTATTTCTAGTATACTTTAAGTTTGGAAAAGGAGAACATCAAGTTTAAATTGGAAAACATAAACATCTTTCTCAGAAAGAAAATAATTTTCTTTTTTTTTAAAATTGTTTTTATTTTGAGAGACAGAGACAGACAGAGTGCCAGTTGGGGAGGGGCAGAGAGAGAGGGCGACACAGAATCTGAAGCAGGCTCCAGCACAGAGCATGTGTCAGCACAGAGCATGACACGGGGCTTGAACCCATGAACTGTGAAATCATGACCTGAGCCGAAGTCAGACGCTCAACCAACTGAGCCACCCAGGCGCCCCTCTCAGAGAGAAAATATATCATAATACCTCCCCAAACAAATAAAACATAGGAATGAAAAAGGAAATAATCTAAACATATAAAAATGCTTTATTTGGAAGGGAAATTTCTGGGTCATGATGTGTGATTTAATGAAAAGCATTTATACACTCTGCATTCATGTCATTACAAGAATTCTGATATATGAGGCTTGGAACTTATTAAAAATAACTTTTGTTTCAGTTTCCTAAGGCTTGTTCCATCGGGGTGGTACTTTGCAGTGGTAAATTGCAGGTTTCAGGCTCCATCTGCACGTGAATTCTCTCATTTCCTATCCATTTGTGTGCCTTTGTGCAAATGACTTAATTCTCTGGGTCATGTTTTGTCATCTCTAAAACAGGGTAACCGAAGCAATTTTCTCACAGACTTCTTGTGGAAAACTAGGGTATATAAAGCACTTAGAACACTGCCTGGACCAAGATGTGTACTCAGGGCACAGCAGATGTTATCATCGATATTACTTGATAAAGTAAAGCCTAGGTACCAAACAACCAACTGAGAAAAATGTGGACCTGGTTAATAAAGAGTGATTATGAACATTTACTATATTCAAACAAACATAGGATTTTCATGATTTATATTAGTATCTTTGCAGTGCGTCCATGAAATAAATCGGGAATCAGGTGAAAAGTGTTCCATCCATTTGTTTCCGACAGCTTTCATGGAGTCTATCTTTTGTGGTGGGTGGTGATCAATTAATGGAAAGCCAAAAGAGTGTACTTTCAATGTTAAAATTTTTTTTCTTGATTGAGTTCATTTAAAAAAAATATTAGTACTAAGGATTTATTGAAATGTCTTGATCAGCACATTCCTTCCACTTTAATAATATATTTATAGAAGAAATGGCTAAACAGTCTATAATATCAGTACATTTTGTGTATTAAAACTGTTCAATAATACCAAAGTAAAGATCATAAATTGACTTAATTAAGAATAAAAGGGAGGCTTTTTAGCTGACATTTAACAATCACTGTTATTTTAGAGGAATGGCCCTATAGAAGTTTACCAACCTGCTTTTTGTTCACCAACAGTGTTCTTACTTTAGCTAAGACACATTTGCATCGGATCCCCTTGGTGGAGAATGTACTACTTCTTTTCATTCAGTGCACATACACAAGATACAAGCAAATATATTTTTTACCACTGATGAGAATACTACCACTGTAGCTTCTTAAACAATACTAGCAACCACAGGGACACTGTAACATGTATATGATTATGAAAATAAGCATGGTGATTTCTCAATATGGGCCTTTTTAGAACAAGGGGTGAGCCTGTTCAAGGTCCTCCTCCCTTTCTTTGGTAATTATTGGGAACATTTCTCCATGAGTTGTGGAGAATTACAAGCACAGTTCTATACTTTTAATTTAGAAGGTTTTTGCGTGGACCCAACATAATTTATTCACTAAACAGTTAAGGGGGAAAAAAGGAAAAGAAAAAGAAGGCTGGCTTATCCTAGCCCCAAATTGAGTGGATGTGTCATTCAAAATATATTATAGCTTTTAATAAAAATGTCTTAATCAGCCTTTGGCACAATTCTCAGTTTCGATGCCAGCTTCCGTTCATTTATTTTCATTTCTTTCACCCCACATGGCCCTATCCTTCTTTTCCTACCCTAATTCCATTTGCTACAAGTTGAAAAGGTCTGGTGAAGATTCTATTTCTAGTAATTTTTTCCCTCATATTCTAGGCTATAAAAAGCAGGGCTGAGCAAAAACTGACTTTGGTTCCTTATAATGAAAATGCTTTGTACTACCTGGTTGCATATAGGATTATTTTAATTATCCTTGTTTTTAAAATATTATTAGAATATTATTTTTCTATGAAATATTTGTAAGGTTAATTTTTTCTTGTTTAGTGCTGTATCTAGACGAGTATGGATCCCATAGGCTGTGCTCAATAAATTTGCTGAAGTTATTATTGAATAAAACTATGTATTTGTGTTTTTGTTTTCAATCCATGAAAAAATTTCCCCAATTAAGGCTTTAAGGTTCTTTTTTGTCTTTGTTAACTTTTTTAATAAGGATAATTTATTTTAGAGAAGAACCTATTGACATTTTCTGCCCTCAGTATGAATCACCTTTTTCATTTTCCATATATGTGTTCTTTTCCTCTATATTAGAGATTGCTATTTATCCTCTAATATCATTTTTGTATTTCTTAATGTTTTGTGAACAATTTGAAACATACATAGAGTAAGAGACAATGTTACAGAATGAGACAGAAATATTATAATGGACACCCCTGCTGATAATCATTCACCAGATTCAACAACTAACATCATGATGAATTTTGTTTCACTTAGACCACCAACCACTTTTTCCCACTCTATCAATGGATTATTTTGAGGCAAATCACAAACCTCATCTCATCTATAACAATTTCTTATGAATTTCCAAAAAGTGGAAACTCTTTTTCAACATAGTTCCAATAACATTGGCACACTTAGAATATGAACAGTAATTTCTTAATATCATCAAATATTGATTCATTGATCACATTTCCTCTGATTCTCTGATTTTTTTTTCTTTGTTTCAAAAGCTATTTTTCTTTTCAGTCAGTTTTCATCATAATCCAAGTACCACAATGCCAGAATTGTAGTTGGACTATGTATAGATTCAAATATTTTTTAAATGAGTATTTCTTAAATATATATTTCAGTATTAAGTTTTTAGGTGTTCCTATTATATGGAGGTTTATGTTTTATTCGTTTTTAGGCTTTATATTTTTTTCTAATTTAACATTTATTTCTGAAATAACAATTTCTTTTATTTTCAATTATGTCCTGAGTCCTATCACCACACTTTCGATTATTCTAATTCTGACCTTTCTTTAATACCTTATATCATTTTCTTAATGTCTCTTAGTTTGTTTTTATATGACTTGCTTTTCACAAATTTTTGAGCATGTTTCTGATAAGGTTGTATTGTCTTTAGGAATGTGTTTTCCTCCTGTTAATTCTTTACTTTCCTTTCCCTTTCCTTTCTCTTTCCTCTCCTCTCCTTTTCTTTCTTTCTTTCTTTCTTTCTTTCTTTCTTTCTTTCTTTCTTTCTTTCTTCTTTCTTTCTTTCTCTTTCAAGAGGGCATGTGCACTTGAGCAGGGGAGGTGCAGAGAGAAAGGGAGAGACAAAATCCCAAGCATGCTCCACACAGGTATCGCAAACCACGACACTACGACCTGAGCTGAAATCAAGAGTCAGATGCTCAACCGACTGAGCCACCCAGGTGTCCCTGTTCTTTTTCTTTTAACAGCAACTTTGACCCAGTCCCTGTGTTATCCATTTTTACAAGCAATTAATTACCTGAATTAAAAAAAAAACATATTACAGAATTATTTTTCTAACTTCACATTTTAGAATTATGAGATCAGAGTGCTCTGGGCTCTACAAACCTTCCTGTGGAACTATACAGAATGCAACTCTTCCCCTGCCAGCTGCCATTCTCCCATTGGTTATCCAAGCTTCACAGTGAGTACCTCTTAGCTTTTTTGAACCTCTTGGTCTAGTCAGATGTTCCATTGCTCCTTCTTGCACAGTTGTGGGAAAAACACAATTCCTGCTGTTGTCAGTGTTTGTCATTCTCTGATTGTATTTTAGAGCTAAGGGGAACATACTGAACTAGCTTTATTTTTGATGTTGTACATGGATTTTTGTTTTGCTATCCTCACTTCCTACACCGGTCATTAAATGAAGGGATACAGGTGATTGTTGAAAGAAAGAAAGAAAGAAAGAAAGAAAGAAAGAAAGAAAGAAAGAAAGAAAGAAAGAAAGAAAGAAAAGAAAGAAAAGAAAGAAAGAAAGAAAGAAAGAAAAGAAAGATTGTTGCTTTTGTCTTCCCAGAATCCCTGCCCCTTACGAAATTTATTATGAAATGTGTTCAGATGCCTAAAACACATTTTTGTGATCTAAGAAAGAAATTAAAAGGCTGAATTTTATTATTATACATTATTTTTAAAATATTGTGAAAAGTTGTAAGTACAAAAGGTATAAAGAATAATGCCTTAGTATTCATGGGCCACTTCTCATTGTAGAAATGTATATCCTAACACAGTCTTAATATTCTTATTTTCTTTCTGTCTGGAAATAAGTACTTTTTTCTCATTTCTAAGCATTGTTTTATTCTTTAAATCCCATATAAATGGGATGATGTTGTTTTAAACTTACCTGAAAATTGAGTTTTTAACTCATTATTTTATGGTTATAGCTCATTTATTTTCATTGCTATACACAATTCCATTTTTTCAATACACTAGAGTGTTAATTTTCCTATTCATGTACCTAAGGTAGTTTCTGTTTTTTGTCTTTTCAAGATTCGAGTTATCTTTTCACATTCTTGTGCTTTTATTTATTATTCAGAAAACTTGAATTTTAATGTGATTAACTTCATCACTTTTTTTAATGTCATTTTAGAATTTAGAATTTCTTGAGAAATTCTATCTACCCAGAGATCATAGAAAAAATTCCCTATGTGTCATTCAGAAGTTTTAAAGTTGACTTTTCACATCTAGTTTTCTAATCATTCTGGAGTTGTTCGTTGCATAACATAGGGATTCCTTTTTTTCCCTCTTTTATGAATAAGCAATTGTTATAGTATCATTTAAGTGTTCACCACTGATCTGTTGCAATCCAAAGTTTCAGGTTTATTTGAGTCTGTTTCTGCAATACTAAATTAGGTCCATTTATCTATTTCTTTGTTGGTGTGCCAGTGCTACAATGTCATAATCATGTATGTCATAATCAATGTCATAATAATGTCTCATTATATAGTAGTTCAAGCTCTACAAACATATGCCTTTCCTTGTAAATTGACTTGGCTGTTATTGACCCTTTGTTGAGTCCTATAAATCTTAGAATTAGCTTGTTAAGGTCCACATGCATATTCAAAAATCTTTTGTTACTTTGACTAGAATTGCATTGAATTGATAATATGTGGAGGAACTTTCAAGACATCATAAGTTATTGAGTTTTCCATACATTAACAAGGCATAGTGTCAATATATGTGGCTATTTCTGTATTATGTCAAGACTTCTTAAGCTTCCTTTATTAATGACTAATTATTTTCAGACTGTGCATGCTTCTATTAAATTATTTAGCATTTTAAACTCAAAATCTCTCTATATCTTCATGGAGCCTAATGTGAGTTGAATAGTGTCCTCCTCAAAAGGCATATTGAAGTCCTAACCCTCAGTACTTGTGAATGTAACCGTTTTTAGAAATTGAGTCTTTGAAGATGTAATCAGTTATGGCAAGGTCATGCTAAATATGGATAGACCCAAAATCCAATGACCAGTGTCTTTACAAGAAATATTGAGGAGATACAGACAAAAACACATACATAGGGGAGATGGCTACATTGAGATGGAAGCAGAAAGTGACAAGCCAAGTGCTAAGAATTACTGGTACCCACCAGAAACTAGAAGGAGGTAAGACAGGATCCTTTACTACAGCTTTCCAAGGGAGTATGACTCTGCTGACAACCTTGATTTCAAGCTTCCAACATCCAAAACTGTGAAAGGATAAATATATTTTGTTTAAAGCCCCCCAGTTTATTGTAGTTTCTTATAACAGACCTAGCAAACTAATACAAAGTCATATTTTTGAGTGTAGCCTTTCACTTGTTATTATAAAAGTATTATAATCAATAATACTTAATTTCACTTTGATATTATTACTAATTTTATCAAGAGATTACATGTTATGTATGACAAAAAGTGAAAGACCCCTGGGGGTATTTTGTGTGTGTCCACTATTTGCTGAGATCTATACTAAGTGCTGTACATGGATTACTTAATATACTATTCACATCAACTTTATGAGGCATTAACTTTTATAATCTTCTTATCTTATGGATGAAGTGATCAAAAGAGAGGGAGATTTCATTTCCCCCCTAAAGCTGGTTGAATAGCAGGGCCATAATTAAATCTTAGTTCTGGCTATCCTTGAGAGTTCTTAAACACCTACAATAACTACCTTTCCTTAGAAGGGATTCAAAGGTCATTACAAAGTAAAGGGGCATGGCTGTTAATCATGCTTAGAGGTTTAATGAAAAATATTGCATTCAAATAAATATCTCCCTAGAGCTCCAATGTAGGAAAGAGGGGCAGAAGGTTCTGGAACTGTGTCTGCTTGTCCTAATCATTCCCACTCTCAGCCTGACTCCCGTACTGCTCTATGGCCCCATGAAAAGTCAAGTCTTTTCAAGACATAGAATTGGAACTGACATCTTTGTTTTAGTAGTATGGAAAATGAGACTTATGGAGAAAAAGTGATTTGCCCACAATCGTTGTATCAGATCCTGACAGAACTGAGATCAATAGAAGTCCTACTGAGAAGGAGGAGACTAGCCAGCACTTTTTACAGCATAATTGATACGGGCCATCTGGGCTTCATCTTTTCTTCTCATAGATAAACTAGGAAGCCCAGGCATTACTAAGCAAACTATCCCACAGCTGCAGGCAGTACCACGAGCAGCTGTGAGCAGTGTGCATTTTATGAAGTAATACAGATGTTCTGCATTATAAATATTGCTGAGACATTAAATGCCATCTTAAATAGAGATTAATTACAAAGGTAATAATTGACAGTGATGGAGAATGTATGTCTTACCTATGTGTAAAATACATTATCTTCTATGTATTATGTGTTAGACTTCATAATATATAGTTTTTGTAGCCTGAGAAGGAACTAATGAATTTGAGCCAACTGATGAAAATTTTCTTTTTCTTGTTCCCTTGCATCTCGTCATTGGGAAGGTGCACTGATCGTAGGTGAGCATAAACAAACATCTCATTGTTTTTTGCCCAAACTTTTAAATATGTAGAGCTTTGCAGTATGGATTGTATAACAACCTGGCTTCCCTAAGGTACATCAAGGCCTTCAAGTACCAATTGGCTATAAATTTTTCAAACTTCCCCATGATGGACACATGTTACCTAGAATGAGCTGTCCCTAACATACCCCCTCAAATGTCAGAATACCTCCTGTGGTCATATTTTCTGGAAATATGTTTGGGATGATAAATGGCTAGAAAAAAAATAAAGCTAGACCTTGAAGATTTTGGAAAAAAGCAAAATAATCAGGGTAGATTGAAATATATACCTAGATATGTATTACCTCTAATGCTGTCAGTATATCAAACAATCAGATTTGTTATTTTGTACAGATTTGTAACAAGCCACCAGTGATTGTCTCAATGTCTAACTTACTGGTATATACAATAAACATTTGCAAATTTGTTTATACCTCCCTGAAATCCTCTATGTGGACAATTCGAATTAACTCTCTTGAGATGTAACAGGAGAGGAAGTCTATTATACCTGTGTGCTTTAAAAGCTTGTGCCTCAGACTACAGATAAGCTTGAAATAGCCTGATGTCAGCTTATAGAAATCAGTGCTATTGTAACAACTAGAGGGTTATTTTGACATATTGTAAATTTAACTCCTATTACTCTCATACATATTCTCAGATCATAATGAGACATTAAGTGTACTGAAAGCAGTTTTGCTCCTTCAAAATCTTAGTCCAGAGCGCTCAAGCTCGGATCAATGTTTGAAAAGTCCTGCTTGGTCCTGTCTTGGTTCTGAACCTATAGCCCTGCCTGGTCTGATGGGAATTGGGAACTTTTTTCTATTTAAGTCAGTGGGATTTAGACAGAATCTTTTGCCCAGTGCCCTGGGTTAATTTATGTGGTATTTAATAATAGTTTTGAAAGAAAATTTACAGGGGAACATCTTTGTTACTTTGAAGTAGGCAACATTTATTAAAATGGACAGAAAAACACTAACCATAAATGAAAAAAATAAGTTGAACTATGTTAAAATAGCATTTGTAATCAAAAGGAACCAATAAATTTGTGTTACCACACACAGAGGAGGGAGAAATATTTGCAATGCATATCTGAAAGGGGATTTTCTGTAATATATGAACTCTTAATAAATAAGGAAAAAGACTAAAAATCTCATAGCAAAAATGGGCAGAATATTTGAAGACACAATAGTGAAAAGATTCAAATAGCCAACTTCATTAGTTATTAAAAAATGCAAATCAAAAGTTCCAATGTGATACCACCAGAATGGCTAAAATGAAACAGAAAAATTCAATTATGATGAAGATGTATATCCAACAAAAGTTTCCTACTTTCCTGTGGGTACATAAATTATTACAACAAATTGGAAAAACAGTTATCCTGCACTTACTAAAGCTGAGTTGCATACCTCATGATGAAGCAATTCTATATCCATGGATACACCTAGAAGGAATATACATTTAATGAAAGATGTGAGGTAGAATGTTTATAGCAGCAGTATTTCTATAGAAATCCTTTTTTTAAAAGCGTATTTATTTATTTATTTTGACAGAGAGAGCAGGGAAGGGGTAGAAAGAGAAAGAGAGAATCGCTAGCAGGCTCTGTGCTGTCGATGTGGAGCTCGATCCCATGAACCATGAGATCATGACCTGAGCCAAAATCGAGAGTTGGTTGCTTAACTGACTGAGTCACCCAGGCTCCCCATAAGCAGCACTATTTCTAATTGCTTCTAGCTAGAAATTACCCAGGTACCCAGTAAGAATAGTGAATATATGTGATATATTGACAAAACAGAATATTACTCAGCAATGAGAATCAATCTTAGAAGTCAGACTAATGGGAACTTTTGGAAGATGGTAACAACTGAAAGGAACTCAAAACACCTCTAGAGTCCTGATAACAGTCTGTTTCTTCTTATGAGTCCTGGTTACATAGGTGTTTTATTTGCAAAGCTATCCAGCTGACACTTACAATGTTTGCACTTTGATTTTATAGTACAATTCAATAAAATGTTGATAATATATATGTGCAAGTTAACCTACACACTCTTCTTTTTCTCCAAATCGCACCTCTTATTTTCTGGCTTAACTTCTCTGTCTTGAGATTCCGCTTCATATTTATCACTTAAATAAGGGTTTGTTTCAGAAAGTCATGCGTGTTGCCTAGAGCTCTCGCCATCCCCAGAGTTTCCCTTGTTTTCCTGGACTGGCTCATGCTTCTAATAAATCTTGTACATCACTCCGATGGCCTTCTCTCAAGAGATAAGTAGCTGCCACCCTGACATAAAGTTTTCCTCCAGTCTTAACAGTCTCTCCTGGTTCTGGGTAGAGACACAGGCACTGAGGTCTGCTTGGGGCATGGGTTGTCAAGAATTAATGATTTGGGCTATAAATTTCTCCCACAAAGAGATTAGTCCTTATTTCTTGGTTACTTTATTTCAATCTATCTAAGCCACTTCTAGGACATTCCTTCTCATACCCACCCCCCACATACATACTCAGATATACCTTTTACACCTCAAACACTGTAAGAAGACCCCCTGTAGCCTAGCTATGCATTTGAAAACTTATCCAGGTACATTATGTTTGGAATTTAAATTGTAAGATATATTGAACTGGTTCCTATACTGATATTTTAAAGAATTGAGGATTTATAATTTGTATGATGCTGAAACATTTAAAATTTAATACATTTTATATGAAGCATTTCAAGGCAGTATCAAATAAGAATAGCAGTTCCTTTCCTTTGAGAGTATGAAAAATTAATCTGTATTAGAAGAGAGCTTCAAAATCATTGGTGAATTGCTCTGATAAGTTACCTTTCACAGTTCAGCACATTTCCCGTTTAACAGGTTGTGAGTAGGCTGAAGTGGAATTACTGTATTTTTTCTGGCCACATATTTAAAACAGTTGCTAATTTCCTGCCTTGTAATTGACATCTTGGGCAGACCCCATAATATTCTGTTTACTTTCAGACATTAAAGCAACTTCATTTTGAGGAATTAAAATTTAAGGCAAGTCTAAATCAAAGCTTGGTTCTCACATCTATTTCTAGTTTTCTCTTGAGCCCTCAGCTCAAGCCTGATCTACTTTTTTAGGACAGGCAATAAGAAAGAATGTTGTGGTCTGTTTGGGATCCTCTTTGTTCCATTTAATTCTTTCCTCAGTCCCTCACTCCAGCTTCTGGCTCAAGTAGAGGTGGGCTTGTAAAGCAGCATGGAAAGAATAAGGGCATATATTTCTCTCTTTAGCTGATACCTGCAGTTTAGTATTAGCCAGTGAAGCCTCTTTTTCAAAGCAGGTGTTCTAATGTGCAATTATTAGTCCATTCTTTCAAAGACTGTGTAAAGCCCCCTGAATCTCACTGTCCCCAGTTATGACAATATGCTCTCTTGGTTGACTTCATATTTATCAACCATTAGCTGTTATCCTGTAGTGGACCCCGTACAGATTATTTCTTCTGGGAAACCTTTTGCCCCAATAGATGTTTCTCTTGGAGAGTATCCTTTTAAAATATATCCATTCTAGCTACCTTTGTGGTATCTGCCTGGCCCTTAGGTAACTGAGGCAAGTTTGCCCACCAACCACAGAAGCATAGCTGTTCCCACTGTACTTTCGCTCTCTCGCGCTCTCTCTCTGTCTCTCTGTCTCTGTCTCTGTCTCTCTCTCTCTCTTTCAGGATGCTCAAGGCAACCACCTGTCCTCAGACTATTCTAGACAAACGCTATTATAGGTAGCTATGCCCTACCTCTAACCTGTATGTGTAAAGCTCTCCCAAGAGTGTTCTTGACTTATGCTCTGGTGGCTGCCCCGGAGAAGCTGAAGAGTTTAAGAAGCTCAGACAGAATCCTCTCAGATAGTAATATAGAAGTTTCTCTTGAAGCATCCCCAGCCTCTGAAAGTGTTCTCTTGGTGCCTCCTTTACTTAAGTAGAGTGAAGGAGGGGGAGGATCCCTATGCTCTCCACTGTTGGGATAAAGATGAAATGATGCAGCATTCTATACTCCTGCCAATTTCTTTGTTATAGCTCCCCCTATCCAATAATAAACACTCACCATGTTTGTGTACCTTGGAGACTGGTGTTAGTTACTAAATCTGTTTTCCTTATTCTCAGTCCTGAATTTATGTGTCTAGCTTTCCTGTTCAGAATTTTGTGTATTTATACCTCTTTCACTTGCGCTTGGAAGCTGTGATGGAATTCAGTCCCAATTGACATGTTTTTGTGTATCTAACATTCTAACCCATATTTAGAACATATATTCCCATAAACCTCTAAACTCTGTGATCCTATAGACTAGTGTAGTCTTATAGGAACATAATGCAAGCCAAAATGTAATTTTAAATTTTTTAATGCAACTATTAAAAAATTAGAAAGAAGCAAGTGAAATTAAAACAGAATATTTAATCCTACATACTCAACATATAACCACTTCAACACATGATTAGTATACAAATATCAATGGCATATGTTGTATACTTTTTTAAAAAATCCAAGTCTTAGAAGTATGGTGGGTATTTTACACTTACAGCCCCTCTCATTTGTATGTAGCTATATTTCACGTGCATAAGCATACACATGCCTTAGTGGCCACCATATCAGATAGGACGGCCATAGATTATTAACTCCTTAAAGGAATGATCTAGGTCTTCTTTATCTCTTTATGCATGTGGCACAGGTAAGGAAGTTGGTAAATATTGGCTGAATACATACATGAATTGATTAATGGGTATCTCTAAGAAAAGTTATCTGTCATCATGAAGAAAGTTATAAGAACCTTTCATCCAAGTGCCCTGGTGTTTCATCAGTATGATGAAAGAGAAATATTTAAGTGTTCACTCATTAATATAATTAAAAGTAAAAGGAAGGAATAATACTGAGATGGAAACTATTGGATAAAATACCAAAGAGTTTGCTCTTCCTTAAAATATGATTTAGAGGTTGAATTTAGTCTTTGAAAATAAATTCTTTTCAAAGAAAAAGCAAAGCAAATGGAATTTTTCAGTAGTTTAATATGGTTAAGCATGTTAGTAGTGATCCTAGATCCTCCACTCCTGAGGCTAGGATCCTTCACCTCGTATCAATTTATGCTAATTCTAGTTCAAGTTTCTAGGAGGAAAATCCAATATTTTAAATTAGTCATTTGGTCTACAACCAACAGTGAGAAGCACACCAGTATGTCGATTAAATGTGCCTTTGGTAAAAAGAAGAGGGCACAATTTTCTCTGTCTTCCCTTTACTTGCTATTCGTGGACACGACTGTTTTAGGACAAGACTTCCCACCTCTCATGTATTCCATTTTTATTTCACTTAGTAGAATTTTGAAGTTACATGTACATATAGTCAAGTTTTACTGCCAGGCAAGCCTACCCAGAGATCATGACCTTAATATTCTATTAAATCCACAGGGGGCTGTAAATGTTTTTTTATTGCATTCAAGTGAAACTTGAACATATCCTATTGACATCAATCAAATAATTTTTAAGGACAATGTTAAATGATGACCAGAATAAGTGCAAGGGCTATTTTGAGATAGTCTATGTCATTTTGTTTTATCCAGAATAAAATAAAATATATTTGTAGAGAAAGTGTGAGATTTAGAGATTGGTATTCCTAGATTCAATCCTACTTGACCTTGTATCACCTTGAGCAAACTACTCTAGGATTCTAACACTTTTCTATGAAAAGTTAGAATTAAAAATAAGGCAGCAAGTGTTAGCAGATAGAAGCAACTCAGTAATTAGCCAATTTTTTTTTGTTTCAAAATTTCAATCACTACCATGGTGTTTATGCAGTAATCCAAGTCCTAATAATATAAATTGCGGAATATCTTTAACATAAATGTGGAAGTAGATAGGCACGTGATTAGATGAAATAGAGATTAACTTGCTCTATTGAGGTGAGGTAGTAATTGGGAACTTTCCACATTAGAGTTGGGAGCTGGTCTAGATAAATGGGTATAACTGTGATAGGTAGAAGAGAGGAGAAGGGAAAAAACAAAGAAACAGAGAAACACAGATGTAAAATGCTCTTACTGCAATTACATGGCTGCCAAATGTTGAAACCTAAAAATGTAACTGAACCCATTTAATGCTCCTTTGGTCCTCCTTGTCCTTAATGCCCCCCTTTTTACTAATTTGTCAGTATAAATCTTGAACTATTTGTGAACAAAGCAAAAAAAAAAAGTTTAGTCTGTTATTTTTGTATTTGAGGCTGCCATTGAGATAATAATTGGAGATGTGAAAGTGTCTGTATTTCCTTGATAAGGTCTCAATGGTGTTACACCAATATTTTTTCTACTCCTTACTACACATTATTTTCTAGACACTCAAGCAGTACATCCTGAGCTGCAAAAATTATTGATGTTTACAAAATTATATGTATAAATAATTATCAAGTCGGTATTAATGTTGAAATAAAGATTGGGGGAAAAGCAAATATATTTCTCCTTTTCAATTAATGGTATAAACTACCGTAAGTCTAGGTTTGAGCACAATCTGATTCTAAATATATGGATTCCAGAGTGAGCTGAGTGATTTTTAGGATGTGATTTCATTATCAGATGTTGGATTGCATTGTTAGACTATATCTGAAATTTATAACATTCCAGCTTAATTCTATCTGCTTTTAAAAGTCAATTGGTTATAAGATGTAAGATGTAGACTTTCAGTTATAGTTTTTTAAGGCAGTAAAATAAATCATTGGTTTAATCAGGGTAATATATCAAATAATATATGTAATCATTTCCTGAATATTTAGATAGCATTTTAACATAGTCTTATAAAACTATAAGGATATACATTTAAAACTGCATTTTAGTTCATCACTTTTATTTTATAAAGAATTGACATTGTATTAGGGAAAAAAATGAGACTAGGGATGAAATCTTTATACTCCTAACCTGTTTCACTGTTTTATCAGATAATGCATTTTTATAAAAAGTGAAGAAAATAGAATCTTTGGAATTAAAATAGAATCTTTGTAATTAAAATACTAAACTCAGCAGAAAGTAAAAGATGGTGGAAAATTGTTCTTATTTCCATGGAAAATTGCACATGATCTCATTTATCTCCCACAATCCCTCCCCCATAAAGCAGTCATTTAGTAGATATATTTTATAGTTCTGTAAAAAAGTTTAGATTATAAAGTGCTCTGACCAGAAAATATTGTTGGAGGAAACAATCCTAAAGCTCTAGGCTAGAGCAGGATTAAGGTTCTTGAGAATGAAATAGCTATGTAATATTTTTGGCATTTGGGAATTTTCCAGACATTACACTGGTGTTAGGTAAAATAATGGAGTGATTTTCTTTTTAAAACTTTACTACTTTGCAGATACACTGAAAAATACAAAACAAAACAAAACTCCAACCACCAAATGGAACTTATATAATAAAGAATGGTGCTTATTTAGTTTTCCAGCCATGGGTTAAACCGCCCATGTCTTAAGACACTGACATTGGTTATTTTCTAGTGAAAATATCTGAAAAGTTAACTCCTTAAGGGATGTATTACTTTCATTTCTTTATCCCAGGTTGCATGATTTGTTACAATACTTGCAATGCATTTTTAGGCTGCTTGATCTGAAGCTAAGAAGAGGGGGGCAAATCACAGCTCTCAGGTGTTTTAAGTTCATACTAAGTATGACCTGTGTACTTTCCATATGCTTCGTTAGTCTCCACGTAACATTTTTGTCAGGAAGTTGCTAGAAGGAGAAAGGAAAACAAAACCCAAACCCAAAAATCTCATCCTTCCTTCGCTGCAAGCCTCATTACCTGTTTTATATCAACTAAAGAAAGAAACTGCAATTTTTCTTCTGTTTCAAAAGTCTCTTAAGTGTGTCTCTCTACCTGGAGGTTTTCCTCTGATCATGACTGGCATATAGATTCTCTTGAAGAGCATGCCTTCCTCTGTTGCTCTATGCAAAACCTTCCAGTAATTTCTCTGTGTTTAACTGACTATGCTTAAACTCTTCGGGTTGTCCTGGAAGTCCTTCTTGAGTTGATGCAACGACTTCACCTTAATCTTTACATGAGTTCTCCTCGAATATATTTTGTGCTTTCCACTGACTCTGTTTCTTTCCGTGTTCCACACTACCTCTATCCTTCCCCTCGCTTAAATGTGCCTTATTTGGGGGCACCTGGGTAGCTCAGTCAGTTAAGTGACCGACTCTTGATTTCCACTCAGATCATAATCTCACAGTTTGCCTGCTTCGGGCTCCCCACTGGACATATAGCCTGGTTAAGATTCTCCCTCCCTCTCCCTCTGCCCCTCCCCCCCTTGCATGTGTGTCCTCTCTCTAAAATAAAATAAAATTAAAAAATAAATATGCCTTTATTTCATTGAAGATATATACTTTAATAAGTATTTGGACTATGGAGTGCAAGAAAACAATTGCAAATATATCAAAAATCATGCCATCAAAAATAACATTATTAACCCTAGCTGAACATTTTCTCAAACATTCTTCAAAGCATACTCAGAAAGTGTTAGATAACCATATAGGCAAGCAGAAAAGCAATTTGCCTTTACAGAAAGGGAAATCATCACAACTCTCCACAGACCCTCCATTTTATTTGATACTATAGTTAGTGGAGCAGTGTCTAGATATTTTTTAAAAATAACTTTTGCTTGATGAAAATTTTATTTAGTTACATGATTATTCAAGTTTAATGAATATATTCAGCTATTCCTACCCACAAAAGATCTCAAGAAATAAGAGTCCTCCTGTGCTCAACTTTAAAGAACACCTACAATGAAATCAATTTTAAATTTTAATAATTTGCTTTCACTGGAAATTTTAAAAGTATTTCTTCTGATGTGACTTTAATCTAAAGTTCATAAATTCCTGAAATATAATATTTTCCTGTTAAATTCTAGTACATGGTCATGTATTTACATGTAACATAGCCATAATTCTTAAGGGAAGATAAACAGTGACTTGGAAAAATGGATGAAATGACAGTCTCTTAATGGTTGGAAAACTAGAAAGATTATTTGCCCAAGAAAAATAATGAATTTAGTCTTATTGAGATTGAATAGCTCATTCATTCACTTATTATTTGGATAGATTGCATCAAGTTGGTTTTTTGTTCATGTTGCTGTTTGTTTTGCTTTACTTTGTTACATGTTATGCCAAAAGAACTCACCAGGGTTGTATTACCTGAATTCTTTCATCAGTGAAAAAATTTATCATTTGTTTTTGCTAGTGAATAACAGCGTGGATCAGTGTCATATTCTAAGGTCAAGTTTTCATTACTTGAGACCTTTTAGGAAATTTTTCAAATGTCTACAGACTTTTACTTTTCTGATGAGGAGCAAGCTACCAGAATCTCCTTCCCCCAGTCTCTCCAACTACCACTTGTAGTCAATTATTGACTTGTTTTGAAAAACTAATATCCTCTTTCAATCTGAATATTTAGATTTTCTTTCCTCTCTTTTATTTTTGTCTTTGAATATTTCTTGGTTCTATTTTCTACTTTCCACTTCATGGAAGCCAGTTATTTTTGTAAAGTTCCTTTTTCTCTCTAATTGTTTTACTCTGTCTTTTACTGTTATAATCTCAAGACTTTTTTCTAAGTCAATAGTTGATTTTTCAGCCATACCTATTCTTCTACTTGTGGTTTCCAGGTTTGTTTGTTTGTTTGTTTTGAGAAATAGAAAAGCAGACTACTAGTTTCTGGTATGGCTTGTTAGGAACCTGGAAGCTGCCACTCTGTTCAAAAAAGACTAAAAGCCTGAACACACTTAAAATTTAACGACTCGTTTTAGATCTGTCAGAAAAGAGAGGCCATAGGGCTAACTGCTGCTCCCCAAATTTGAGAGCCAAATAGAATGGGTACAGAGAATCACAATGTACTGGAGCAGAAACCTGTGAATAAAAACTTGTGGCAAGCAGTCCCAGGTTAGGAAAACCTAAACTGGAACTGACAGATTTCCAGAAGCCTAATGTGGACAATGTTATACTTAAAAACTCCAAGGAAACTAGTCAAGATGATGCCTCCTCCTGAGTTTTACCTTCAGAGGCTGTACCCTATATATTTTGTAGATATTGACAGACTAATTCTAAGATTTAAAGGGAAAGGCAAAAGACCTAGAGTAGCCAACTAAATATTGAAGAAGAAAAAAGTTGTAGGATTGATAATACCCAACTTCAAGATTTTTTGTAAAGCTTTATAAATCAGGCTAGTGTGGTATTTGTAAAAGTATAAACAAATAGATCAGTGGAACAGAATACAGAGCCCAGGAATAGACCCACATAAGTAGTCAACTGGTCATTGACAGGGGAGCAAAGACAATGTAGTGGAGAAAAGGCAGGTTTTTCAATAAATGGTGCTGGAATAGTTAGAAATCCATATGCAAAGAAAGAAAGAAAGAAAGAAAGAAAGGGAAAAGATGTAGGCATAGACTTTACATCCTTCACAAAAATTAACTCAAAATGGGTCATCAATATAAAATGAAAAGCTATAAGACTCCTAGCAATAACAGAAAATCTAGGTGACCTTGGGTAAGATATGACTTCTTTAACAGATCATCAAAGGCAGATCCATGAAAGAACAAATTGATAAGCTGGAGTTGATTATTATCTGCCCTGTGAAAGACAGTGTCAAAAGAATGAGGGAGTAAACCACAGACTGAGAGAAGATATTTGCAAGAGACATCTGATAAGGACTGTTGTCCAAAGTGTTCAAAGAATTCTTAAAACTCAATGATATGAAACATATTGACGACAAAATTGGCAAAAGGATGGAAAAGACACCTCACCAAAGGACATATAAATAAGCACAAAGATGACAAATAAGCACATGAAAAGATGTTCTACATCATATATCATTAGAAAATTCAAAATTGAAACAGCAATAAGATCTCAGGACACACCTATTAGAATGGCCAGAATCTAAAACACTGACACCACTACGTGCTGATGAGGATGTAGAGCAATGGGAACTTTCTTTTTTTTTTTTTTCCATTGAAGCTTTATTTTTTACAGCACTTGCAGGTTCACAACAAAATTGAGCACAAGGTACAGTGATTTTTCCATATACTTTCTGCTCCCCATATACAACCAGACTTCCTGCTCTCAAAATCCTACACTAGGGTAGATATTTGTTACATCAAAACCCTAGAGGAGAAAGCAGGAAAAGACCTCTCTGACCTCAGCCATAGCAATTTCTTACTTGACACATCCCCAAAGGCAAGGGAATTAAAAGCAAAACTGAACTACTGGGACCTTATGAAGATAAAAAGCTTCTGCACAGCAAAGGAAACAACCAACAAAACTAAAAGGCAACGAATGGAATGGGAAAAGATATTTGCAAATGACATATCGGGAACTTTCATTCATTGCTGATGAGAGTGAAAAATTCCACTTGGAAAAACAGTATGGCAGTTTCTTATAAAATTAAACATACTCTTACCCTATGAGCCAACAATCATATTTCTTGGCATTGACTCACATAAACTGATAACTTCTGTCCACACCACAAATTTCACACAGCTGTTAGCAGCAGCTTTATTCGTAAGTGCCAAAACTTGGAAGCAAGCAAGATGTCCTTCAGGAAGTGAGTGGATAAACCAACTGTGATACATCAGACAATGGAATATTATCCCGAACTAAAAAGAAATGAACTACAAAGCCCTGAAAAGACATGGAGGAACCTGAAGTACATATTACTAAGGGGACAAATTCGATCTGGAAACCTTCATACTGTATGATTTCAAATATTTGACATCCTGGAAAAGGCAAAACTATGGAGATAGGAAAAAAGACCAGCACTTGCCCAGGGTTGGGAAGAGGGGGGCGGGGAGGACTAGGTAGAGCACAGGGTTTTTAGGTCAGTGAAAACTATCTTGTTTCTTACTTTAATGGCCAATCCATATACCATTATACATTTGTCAAAACCCATAGGATCAACAGTGCCAAAAGTGAATCTCAATGTAGACTATGAAGTTTGATTGACAATGTCATGTTAATGTGTGTTCATCAATTTTGACAAATTTGCCACTGTCCCATGGAATGTCAATAGTGGGGAAACGTGTGCAGGTGAAGGCAGAGCATATATGAAAGCACTCTATACTTTCTGCTCCATTTTGCTGTGAACCTAAAATGCTCTAAAAAATAAAGTTTATTGACTAAAAAGAAAAATCTTAAAAGAAAAAAGAAAGAAAAACAATTTCTGACAGCCTGGAAGTGGCCTAGCATTATTTTAAACCCTGATATCTTTAGGAGATGGACTTGCGTCTCAGCTTGGCATTAGCGTTCTCCTTTTGAACCCAAACAATTTCACAGAACACTGATATCAGCTGAAGTCCCTATGTGAACATAATGGATCAACACAAAATCAGATCTACTCTGCAATCATGTCTGCAGACAAAACATGGACTTCATCCACACAATAAAAAAGACTAAATGTTTTACTATCCTGCCTAATATAAATGATTGTTGCTTCCTTCTAATTACATGTTTAGTCTCACTTCATTATATCTTTCTTTCTGATAAAAAGTAAGATAATCATGAAACTACCCTATTTTCTGACAGCATCTAATCGAGAATAAAGTCTTGCTTCCTGGAAGTCTTTCCCAAAACACATAACACAAGCTCAAACCTTTTAATAAGTTCTTTCTAACATCTTCTTACTGAGACATCCCAGGGGGTCCCATGGTGTGATATCTCCATTTTTGAAAGGCATCAGTAAGTTCAGTGTTCAACAATTGTGTCCCTAAGTGGTCTTTGAATGAAGGCCATTTACCATCAGTCTTATAACCGTGTGGGTCTGATTTCCTTAACTTTTCTATCTCTGCTTTCCAACCTGTCTGTATGATCATATAATCACTGAATTTTCTATTTACTTAATTCATTTTCATATTAAATTATTCTAGAACACAAAACATTTTTAGAAGGATGTATTGCTATTCCGAAGTCTATGTTTTATTCCAGACCAGTGTGTTTTTCTGTTTTCTGTCTTGTATTTTTCTTTTACTTATTTTCCTATGGTTCATTTGCAAAATTTCCCTTGCCATCTCCTTTCAAGTTGATGATGTTTCAATTGGCAGCACTATCCAAACATTTAATTTGTTCTTAGCTAGTATGAGTAAATTATTGTTAATATCTATTATTAACACATCTTCTCCCTCTCATAACTAGTTCAAGTAATGAGTGCTGTTGTATTTACTTTTTGGTTGGAGATAGAATGTCACAGTACAGTACAACTTTGGTGGGTCTTGATGCCATGTAAGAGGCGTCATTATATATAGATGCATATATGTATATATGTGTGTATATATATACATACACACACGTATATATCATTGGGTTTTATTCTTTCATTCTGGACAATATCTCTGAGTTATGGATAGATGTCTTATTTTAATAGTGAGCCTCCATACATAGTAATCCTTTGCATTTTTTTCTCTTCTGCTGAGATTCTGACCATCTTCAGTGGTTGTCACAGTTTGTTTTTCTAGAAATTAGATGATATTGAGTGGGAGATGTTAGGATTTTATGTTAGGATTTTATTGGTGCACTCTCTTTTTCCATCTGGATAGAGGATGGTGGTTACCATATTTTCCATTGGATACAGTAGGAGATTTCCTTCTGAAGTTTCCTCTGAATATTCTTTTTTTAAGAATTATTTTCTATTTCCTTAGTACTAAAGGAGGATTATCTGATTCAGCTATGTGTGTATCTTTTTACTATTTCTACCAAGAAGTTCAAATGAAGCTTCCTTTATATTTTATTAACCAAAAGATATTTTTCTTCTCATGTCTTCTAAAAGTTGTTCATCCTGAAGATTTCCTGAGTTTAGCTGAAATAAATTTTCCCTCCTCTGAAATCTCTGGCATGGCATTTAAGCGACTGACCAGATATGAACTGTTTAGGAAGAAAATATAATATTTTATGATATTTTCATATTATGGAAAAACTAGACAGATATTTACTATATAGGTTGTTTTAGGAGTATGTAATAAAGAATTTAAAAGTATGAACAAATTAGTAGGGACTCAATGCAACCACTGAAATGATAAAAATATATGTATTTCTTAAAAAAATTAATAGTTTCCTCTTTATCTCCTCTGTTCTCTGATTTCCATGTTCATAATATAACAATGTTAATGCCCTGATCATTAGTTTCTACATCTTTTTTCGTCCTCACATACTAAATACGTAATCGTAAACATATAGTGACATATTCGTACCATGTTTCCTCATCAATTATTTTTATTTTTATAAAAAAAGGATTATCCATCATACTTTTTTTTTACAAGCTAGGTTTTATTCATTAATGCATTATGTACTTCCTTTCATCCATGCATTCATCAGTCCACTGTTTTCAATTGACTAATTTTTTAATTAAATGATTTTAAAGTATGAGTATGTAATTTACGGAAGGCTATTTGGATTCTTTTTTTTTCCTCTTTTACTTTTAGAAATAATGATGTGATATGCATATTTGATGAAATATTTATGTATATATTCTTTATTTCTATAGAATATTTTCTTTTTAAAAATTTTTTTCAACGTTTTTTATTTATTTTTGGGACAGAGAGAGACAGAGAATGAACGGGGGGGGGCAGAGAGAGAGGGAGACACAGAATCGGAAACAGGCTCCAGGCTCTGAGCCATCAGCCCAGAGCCCGACGCGGGGCTCGAACCCACGGAACGCGAGATCGTGACCTGGCTGAAGTCGGACACTTAACCGACTGTGCCACCCAGGCGCCCCTATAGAATATTTTCTTAAAAGTGAAATAGATCAAAAGGCGTGCATATTTATAATTCTAAATTGCTAGAATAAAGCCCAAACAGCAGTAGAAATTCATAAATGCATGATTAATATATCATTAATGTACAGACACACCTTGTTTTATTGCACTTCACTTTATTGTGCTTTATAGATATTGACTTCTTTGCAAATTGAAGGTTGGTGCTAACCCTGAGTCAAGCAAGTCTGTTGGTGACATTTTTCCAATAGCATTTGCTCACTTTGCATCTCTGTGTCACATGTGGTGATTCTCACAATATTCAAATTTGTTCATTATTGTGGTATTTGTCGTGGTGATCTGTGACCAGTGATCTTTGATGTTACTATTGCAGTTGTTTTGGGGCACTGTGAACTGTGCCTATATAAGATGGTGAATAAATTGATCAATGTGTGTGTTCTGACGGCTCCACCACTGGCTGTTCCCCATCTCTCTCCTTCACCTCAGGCTTCCCTGTTCCCTGAGACACATATTCCCTATTATTGAAATTGGGTCAATTAAGAACATTAAAATAGCCTCTAAATGTTTAAAGAAAAGGAAGTGTCTCATGTCTCTCACTTTAATTTTTTTTTTTATTTTTAAGTTTTTATTTATTTTTGAGACAGGGAGAGACAGAGCATGAACAGGGGAGGGTCAGAGAGAGGGAGACACAGAATCTGAAACAGGCTCCAGGCTCTGAGCTGTCAGCACAGAGCCCGACGTGGGGCTCGAACTCATGGACCGCGAGATCATGACCTGAGCCAAGTCGGCCGCTTAACTGACTGAGCCACCCAGGCGCCCCACATGTCTCTCACTTTAAATCAAAGGCTAGAAATGATTAAGCTTAGTGAGGAAGGTTGGCTGAGATCCAACATGGGCCAAAAGCTAGGCTTCTTGTGATAAACAGTGAAGGAAGTTGTGAATGCAAAGGAAATGTTCTTGAGGAAAATTAAAAGTGCTACGCCACTGAACACATGAATGATGAGGGAGAAACAGCCTTATTGCTGATATGGGAAAGTTTTAGCAGTCTGCATAGATCAAACCAGCTACAATATTCCCTGAAACCAAAGCCTAATCAGAGCAATTCTATATGAAGGCTGAAAGAGGTGAGGAAGCTGCAGAAGAAAAGGTGGAAGCTAGCAGACATTGATTCATGAGGTTGAAGGAAAGAGACCATCTCCATAACACAAAGTTCAAGGGTAAAGCAAGTCCTCATAGAGAAGCTGCAACAGGTTACCCAGAATATCTAAATATAATTAATGAAGGTGGCTATACTAAAACTAAAGATTTCCAGTGTAGATGAAATGGCCTTCTACTGAAAGAAGATGCTGTTTAGGGCTTTCAATGCTAGAGAGAAGAAGTCCACGACCAGCTTCAAAGCCTCAAAGAACAGGCTGACTCTCTTGTTAGGGGCTAATGCAGCTGATGACTTTAATTGAAGCCAGTGTTCACTGACCATTCTGAAAATCCTAGAGCCCTTACCAGTTATGCTAAATCTACTCTACCAATGCCCCATAAGTGGAATTACTAAGCCTGGATGACAGCACATCTATTGACAACATGATTTGCTGAGTATTTGAAGCCCACTGTAGAAAACTACTTCAAAAAAAAAAAAGATTCCTTTCCATTATTATATCTCACTGAGAGTGCACCTGGTCACTCAAGAGCACTGATGGAGATGTAGGATGGGATTAGTATTGTTTCATGGTTGCAAACACAATATCCATTCTGCTACACATGGATCAAGGAGTAGTTTTGACTTTCAGTGTTATTATTTAAGAAATACATTTCATAAAGCTATAGCTGTCAGAGATAGTAATTCCTTTAATGGACTTGGGCAAAGTCAATTGAAAACCTAGAAAGGATTCACCGTTCTAGATGCCATTTAGAACATTTGTGATGCATGAAAAGAGGTAAAAATATCAAGAGGAACAGGAGTTTGGAAGAAGTTGATTCCAACCCTCATGGGTGGCTTTGAGTTCAAGACTTCAGTGGGGGAAATAACTGCAGATGTTATAGAAATAGCAAGAGAACTAGAGTTAGAAAGGAGCCTGAATAATATTCATGTGACTGAATTGCTGGAATCTTATGATAAAACTTTAATAGATGAAGAGTTGCTTAATGTGGGGTGCCTGGAGGGTTCAGTGGGTTGAGTGTCTGACTTCGGCTCTGGTCATGATCTCGCAGTTTGAGTTTGAGCCCCATGTCAGGCTCAACCTCACATGAGGCTCATCTCATGTCAGGTGCTGACAGCTCAGAACCTGGAGCCTGCTTTGGATTCTATGTCTCCCTCTCTCTCTCTCTGCCCCTCCCCTGCTCATTCTCTTTCTCTCTCTCTCTCTCTCTCTCTCTCTCTCTCTCTCTCTCTCTCAAATAAATAAATGTTAAAAATATATTTTTTAATTTGCTTTTTGTGGATGAGCAAAGAAAGTGGCTTCCCGAGGTGGAACCTACTCCTGCTGAAGATGCTGTGAAGACTACTGAAATGACATCAAAAGATTTACAATATCTAATAGACTTAGTTGACAAAAGGGTAGCAGGATTTGAAAGAACTGACTCCAGTTTTGAAAGCAGTTCTACTGTGGGTAAAATGCCATCAGACAGCATCACCTGCTACAGAGAAATTGTTCATGAAGGGAAGAGTCAATTGATTTGGCAAACTTTATTGTTTTAAGAAATTGCCACAGCCACCCCAACCTCTGGCCACCATCATCCTGACCAGTCAGCAGGCATCAACATCAAGGAAACGTTCCCCCAACAAAAAGAGTGACTTGCTGAAAGCTCAGATGATAGCTAGCACTTTTTAGCAATAAGGTATTTTTAATTAAGGTATGCAGATTATTTTTTAGACATAATGCTATTGCACACTTAATAGACTACAGTATAGCATAAACATAAGTTTGATGTACACTGGGAAACCAACAAATTTATTTGACTCACTTCATTCTGATATTTACTTTATTACAGTGGTCTGCAACTGAATCCACAGTATCTCTGAGGTATGCTTGTGCAGGATTTCTTTTCCTTTTCTCTCTCTCTCTCTCTCTCTCTATTTATTTATTTGTTTGTTTGTTTTGCTACACAAAACTGTCCCTTCTTTTGTTGCAAAAAAAAGTTTACACTCTATTGTAGTACTAAGTTATAAGCAAATAACTGTATACCAAATACATAGGGAAATAACTTCTTTAAAGTTATCAAAAATATATATTATAGGGGCACCTGGGTGGCTCAGTTGGTTGAGCGTCTGACTTTAGCTCAGGTCATGATCTCGTGGTTAGTGAGTTCAAGCCCCACCTTGGGGTGTGTGTGTGTATGTGGGTGGGTGTATATATATATACACCCACACCCACACCCACCCCCCCCCCACATATATATATAATGAAAACATGTAATTCATTTAGGCAATATTTATTTATCATCTTTTATTATCCTATTTATTATTTATCCTATTTTATTTGTCCTATTTACCATCTTTTATTTGGTAAAATATGAAATGGCTTCCCTCTCTAAAGGACCTAGTATCTAAAGGATGACAGACAAACAAAAATACACACTGATAAGGGCTGAGTGGAGTATACTACCTCATGGATCATTATTTCTCAGTCTCTCTTGTTGGCTCCTCAACCTCTGATCTCTCTTTTATTTTATGTTTTATTTTATTATATTTTATTGTATTTTAAATTCCAGTATAGTTAACACACAGCTGTATATTAGTTTCAAGTGTACAATATAGTGATTAAATAATTCCATATTTCACCAAGTGCTCATCATGACAAATGTACTCCTTAATCCCCATTACCTATTTCACCCATCCTTCTGTATGATACTTCTTAATTTTTTAAATCTCATGGGTGAAAAACTGATATAACACTGTACTGTTACTTTATGTTTCCCTGGATACTGGGCATTTCAGCTTGCTTTAAAATATTTATTGGTTCTTTGCAGATTTTTTTACTGGATTATTTCCATTTTTATTTTTAAAATTAGTATAAACTTTCTACATGATAATGTTAACTCTGTATTTCTTATGTATGATGCCCATGTTTCCCCATGCCATTATTTTTTAGCTTTTTAAAATTCTTAGTTAAATTTACATTGCTTCTTTAATACTTTCTGGGTTTCTTGATTGGATGTAGTCCTAAGGTCCATTCTAAAATAATTTATTATTTTTATTATATTTGAAATTGTCATTGATGCAGTCTAGAATAACTGAGGTGATATTAGGAAGGATTCCAGTCACTCCTGACTTTCAGATGCATGATTTCTAGTGCTAGCAGTGTTTGCTAAGCACACCATTCTTTTCCTAATGCATGAGGCATGTTTATTTGTTGGCTAATTGCCTCTTACATGCTAACATTTCTTTGTGGTATATTTTTCTGCTATGCTGATCTATTACTCTTTTTATTACAGTGGTGAGTACCTCCCATTTTTCATTTCAGCAGTTCTATATTTGTAAGTTTTTATGTCTCTTAAGGTACTTTTACACAAACTTTTAACCATCCTCAGATATTTTGGTACGTTAGAGATTATTTGACTTGTTTGGTTTAAAGTTAATAAAGGGGGTCCAGTGCCATGAGTTCCATCATTTATGACCTTTATATAGAAGGAACCTCTAATTATAGCTCAGTAGGGTATACCTTCACCATATGAGAAGGGGCACCTGGGTGGCTAAGTTGGTTAAGCGTCTAACTTCAGCTGGAGTCATTATCTCATGGTTCATGAGATGAAGCCCTGCATCAGGCTCTGTGCTGACATTGTAGAGCCTGCTTGGAATTCACTTTCTCCCTCTCTCTGCCCCTCCTCCCATGCATATGCACTCTCTCTCTGTCTCTCAAAATAAATAAGTAAACAAACTTAAAAAAAGTTGCTGAAAAGGAAGAAAGTGAATACAAGAAAAAAGAGAAAAGGAAGTGCGTCAGGTATACCGTTAATGCTCTTCATACATTTTATTTTATAATCTCATTTTAGGAGAAGGTATTATTTTAACTTTATAGATGAAAAGTGGAGTTTGTGATAGCTTGCCATAAGGTAAGACAACTTGGATACTTTTATACTATTGCACTATGTCTTTGTCAGTATGCTCATATATGCAAGTGAAGTAGGCCTAGATGGTGTTGCTCTGGAGAATTGGTGACCTTTGTTAAATAATTAAATCCCTGCTGCTACTTGCCCTGGAATATGCTACATTGAGCTGCATGTGTGAGAAACAGCTAGATTGCAAAACAACCCTAGTAATTCTGAGTATTTACCTTTGGGGACCTTGGGTGTGAATTGTTTTGAAATCACACCTCTCCTCAATAGTAAATGTGTTGAATGCATGGCCTCATTCACATATTAAGTCCTGCATTTCCTGCAAATGGCTAGGGGAAACAAACATCTAATTTTATTTTCATGATATAGTAAAAGAAAATAGGAAGAAAAAAAAGGTATCTTTTAGATAGTCTTAGATGTTATTGTGATGTCATTACACAGTAGGTCTGAATATAGTCTCTGACATTTGATAGATATACTGTCACTAAAATAACAATCATATTTACCATTGATGGCATTCTGGAGTGGCTCAGTATCCTCATTTGGTTTATTAAAAAAATTTGAGAAAGGGTAATTGAAGATACCTTTATATAGTTCATAGAGTTTTACCTATGAACTACAGATAGAATATATATCACATATAATTATTTTTGTAATTATTGTTTGGTATTAAAACTCATCTTAACCTGCATTGAGGTAAATGCCATTCATTCTCATTGAGCCTGTTCCTGAATTATGTGGACAAATGCTGTAATATTATTTTTCACAAATGTGGAAGCTTGTAAAGCCTGTATGATTTAGTGCTTATGAGCACTAGCTTTGGTATTAAACATGCCTTCTGTTTGAATCTTGGGTTTGCTCACTTTTTTTTGAGAATTCAGGTTTATAGAGATTGAGTAAATGACCTGCCTTTTCATCAGCAGAATATAATAATACTTCTTACCTATACAATTGAAGGCCAGCATGCAGTTATGTTTTCTCGGAGTAGCATGTGCTTATTTTTTATAACAGTTGTAATTTTATATTTATTTATGATTTATGTACTTCCTTATAAACTGGGAGTGCCATAAAGGTAGAGATCTTGTATCTGTTCTTATCACTGTAGCCTTATTGCCTTAAATCGGCATGACATATAGTAGGCTCTCAAAATTTATTTTAAATCAACAAAAATATATGAAAATGACTTATTGCAGTGTCTGACACGTGTTCTGTATTACTTATTAAAGATATCTACTCATTATAAAATACTTCATAGCCCACAATATATTAAAATTTGGCCTTTGAGATTATACATGAGTACTTACACCTTGAGGAAAAATTTCTTCTAATTCTTCAAATTTCAACTGATTAAAAATGAATGATGAAAAAAATTGTAGTTCACCTAGAAACTGGTTTACTAGGTTTTAGCTGGAGCCCCCAAACAGATTTACTTCCAATCTTGTTGAATTAAAGTTATAAAAAATGGTGTTGCTAACAAGATACCGAGAGGCCATTAACTATAGAGATGCTAAAAGTCTACACAATAATAAATGAGCTCAGTTGAATGTCATAAGTGTTCTTCATTGATATGGCCATTTTAAATTATTCCAAACATACTGATAATTAATTACATTTCCTGAGACCATAAACTCATTTTCTATACTGAGAGCTGAAAACAAATCTGATATTTTATAGCAAAATGCCAAGTGGCATTTGTTGCTTTGTAAGTGTTCCCTGGAATAAGGCACTTGAACAGAATGAAGATAAAAGGGCAATGCCAAAAACATGATTTATTTCCCAATTGTTTATTCCTTTCCAGTAAGCAAACAACAATGCTACACACTGAGAGAATTCACTATATTTGACACAGAAAAGAAACCTATACTTCATCATGATATGTATTATTTTTTTAATGCCACTTCTCCTTTCTTTTAAGAATCCAAGCAAATTTTGATATTTTGAATGTCTGGGTCATTCTGCATCTCTCTGGAGCGTAGCTTTATGCTTGGTACATAGTATATAAGTAATAAGTATCCACAGAAGTGCTGATTTCACTTTATAAATAAATGTAAAAAAAAGAGCAGTCTCACATCATTAATATACAAATCTTGTTCAACAAACTCCTAATGCATAAAAGGACTACATGCTATCTGATGCTCTTGTCCGATAAAAATTAGTACTGTGGAGTGTTCCCATAGCTGGAATGTGCAACCAAGATCAATGGAAATCAGTCTCTGATTTGGGGGTGACACAACACTTACTTGGCAAGAGAAAGAAATTCCAGATTTGGGTTCCCTTGGATCTGTTCAGCCTGGACAGTTCTTGTTTCATACAGAAATTAAAACCTCCATCAGCTTGTTCAGATCACTCAGATAGTTGATGGCAGAGCCCACATTAATATCCAGGTTTCTCTGCTTCTAATCTAATGACCCTTCAATACACAGCAGAGACGCTATTAATTAGCAACTTGACTTGAGCTGCTTTGTCAAGACAAATCATTTCCTTCGAGTCAGATGTTCTCCTTTTAATAAATCCACATTTACCAATGAGATATATAAAAATGTATTAACATTTCTTAAGTTTAAAATCAAATATTAATATGTTCTCCTGACAAAAAATGTTTTCCTGAAATCATCAAATGATTATGCACCACAATTCAATCACAAATTTAACCTTGATTCATGAATAATCTAATTTTTCTTTCTATTTAAAATAATGCATTTATAATCTATTAGTCTAATAGCAATATCAAATAGGCACATGAAGATACATATTTGGATTTTTAAAAATTTCAATATGTACCATTTGTCACAACTGTAATTAATTCTTTTGTATTTTTTACTCAATTATTAATGTTGATCTTTGGGTTTCTTTCAGCATATTCTAAGTGACAGATGAATTGAAAACAAGCATAGGACAAGTTATAAGAAAATGTTAAATCAAAGCTGTAATTTAATTTCCTTTAAAACATTTTTATCACATGGAGTTGTTACCCTTATCTGTTTCTTGTACTAATTTTCCTTTTCTACTGGAACACAGAATGTAAAAATCATTAGTTTGTTAATTTTCCTTCGGATTAAAGCTTCGATGAGTGTTCTAAGCATATGGTGGTTCCCTCATATATTTATTTTGTTCAGAATGTGTACCTTTTGAACTAAAAAGCTGGCCAAATTATAATGAAGTGTTTGGAGAATAATAAATTGAAAATACAACCAGAGGCTCCGTTATGTTCTCATTGTCTCACTAGTGCCATTATTTTGTCCAATAATACTGAGTTTGTGGAAACCATGAGGTATAGCCAATATATTTTACTTTTAAGCCTGAGGCACTTAATGATTTACAGTGATAAGTATCTTCCCACAATATTGCCACCTCTATTTTCAAGAAATGGTGCCAAATCAGGTGGAAGTCTAGTCTCACAGCCCCCTTAGCTTTCCTTTTATTTCTGCCTACCTTCAGATAATTTCACAATATCATGGCAATCCCCTTCTCTTCTTTACCCCAGACAAGAGCTAAAGATAGGGACAGCTACCAGAGACTATAGATATATTTTTAAACTCATGAAAAAAGAGACTAATTTATTTTCTTGTAAAATGTATGCATTTTTTTAAGTTTATTCTCCAGAATTTGAAAACAATTTGTGCTTTTCAGGTTTTCAAAGACTAGTCTGCTGAATTTGTTGGATGTGCCATTTATTCGGTAGCCTATGGAAACATCTTCATGACTGATACTAAAAGGAAGTCTGGCTGGTGTAGCTTAAAAATTAATCTAGTAAATGTGATGATAAAATTCAAAAAATAAAAATTGATACAGTACACGGCCAGGAAGGATAATCCTGAGGGTTGAACTCCTTATTTCCTTTCTGTTCCTTCTTTAGCTATTTCTGGAGTTCTGGTGGTGCCTTTGTTTGCATCAGCTCTGCTATTTTGCCCCACGGTGAGTCAGGTTGTCATTACCCATCCCTGCATAACTAGGTGGATAGAACCTGTCCTCACGGTACTGTCATGTAGAATATCAAAGGCCAAATTTTAATATATGATTGACTATCAAGCATGTTATGACTTCTTTTTCTCATTATGTCTTTCCTATCCAGACCTGTAATGTCCACCTTCTAGACTATTGCGCTAACTCACATTGTTACCTCTAAGACACATATGCATTTTACTTAGAGCTGGATTATACATATGGCTTGCTTTGACTAACTACAGAAAATGAGTTTACTACAGCTTTTGCACTTGTACTGCTTCCTTTGCTCCAACACATTTGAGCAAAATTTTACATACTGTAAAATGTCCTTCATTATATCACCGATGTTATGTTTTCCATTCATTGATCATTTTTCTGTTTTTTGGCCATTTTAAGAGAGGCCCCAAATGTGCCAGGGATATTGAAATAACCTAACTCTTGGCTACGTGGCTACCAGGTCAAAACCTATTGAGGGCTTAAAAGGTATGCGTGTGTTTTGAGGGGCAGGGATTGGAGTTGCCCTGAGAGCTCCTGGCCCGTAGCCACGCTGACCTGGTTGTCTTACAATTTGTATTTTCTAGGCATTGTTATCACCATCTGCAGGTTTTCCTCACTGTCATCTTTGGGAAGCCATCAAGTCTATTCTCAGTAAAGAAGGGAGGTTTTTCTTATTTTTCCTAGAGAAACATCTCAGTGTTTTTTGTGTTTGTTTGTTTTTAAATTAGAAAATCTTTTTTGTGCCAATGGTTAGAGTACTTCTCCATGTAACCATAACTATGTTTTCTCTCCCCGTTTTCACTCACATCTTTCAATCAAATTCATAGGTTTGCAAATGTTTGCTTACCTGCTAAGACAATCTGAAAAATACTCTTATCTCTTCTGATCGCTGAGTTATTACTTAGATTCCTATCATCCCTGCCACCAAATGCATGCTATACACACACATACACACGCACATTCAGTTTCTCTCCTATAGCTACTTTTTTTGCTAGAAAAAGTAACTTGTCCAAGGTCACAGAATCAGTAAGTGTTAGAGCTCACATTTGAACTCACATCTTTCTGTCACTAAGGCCTGTGGCAATTTTACAGTAGCATCAAAGACACAGTGCTCTAGCAGAGGGCGATACATTGCTGGCCATTCGATTCCCTAGACCTGACATTTCAGCAGTGTTTTATAGCTCACAACACGTTGTCATTGATCTGGTCCCCTCTGAGCTTCTCAGCTGCAGCACAGGCTGTGAATTATCTCTCCAGTTTAGACAAGAGAGAAACTGGGGGAACTAGGGTTATGGGCTTCGAGAAAGGAGTCCCAGGTTCAATTGGGGGATTTGGAAGTGCTATCTAAAGTGCCCTTGCATTTTATGTTGAGACAATAACACCTGAGGGATTCACTTCTGAGAAACTTTGGCTATTGTAGAGTGCATGAATGAGCAGATGAGCGGATGGGAGGCCCTGGGTTGTGTCAGTGAGGTACTTTTCTTCTCTGCACTGGATTTATTTTGTGCCTTCAACCCATGGTGGTGGGGCTCAAGTGTAAACAACCAATGAAAAACCTGGTGGATGAATTTGTTTTGTTCTCCTCATTCATCACTCTTGTTTTCCAGGTCTTTCTGCATCAGTCCTGTTAACACTGTGCATGTGCCCAAGGCCCTCTTGGGCCAAACCCATTTTTAGTGTAACAAATTTATCCATGGTGACAAGCATCTACTGGGTGGCCATCCTATAATAGAGCTTCGTAGTGGAAAGAAATTCCTGGAAAAGAATGCCTTATCAAAATAGTAATGTGATAATAGTAATCCTTGTAAGTAACATTTCTCAGCATTTTGGTATATTAGGCACTGTGCTAAGCACTTTAACATTCTCTTCTTTTAATCCTTTTCAAAAGCTGCGTGAGTTAAGTATGATTTCTATCTTTTTTCCTTTCTACTCTACATGAATTTTCTGATATTTAAAGAGATTATGGTTGCCTAAAGCCACATAAGAAGTGGGAGAAAGATTATTCAGAGTGATATGTTAGGTTTCAAAGTCTATATTTGAACCACTACACTGTACTGGGGTGGCAGGCACTGTGTAATGAGATCGTATCTTCATTCACCCACATGGGGAAGAGTCAACTCTAATTCATGGTAATTCTTTAGAGCTTTAATGTGGGTTTCCGATCTTTTCCTTTAAACTGCCACTGATGTTTATGTCAGCTGATTACTCCTGAGATTAGCTTTGTGTTGGGCACATGCATTTAAGGTGTGCACATGGCACAGAAACGATAGCATCCTAAAGTATCAGCACACTGCTGTAGGGCTACAGCAACGCACAGCATCACAAGGGGGGGCGTGTCACTGACAGACATTCTAAATAACCTTGCATCGCAAAAGGAGAAAATAATAACACGATAAAAGCAATCTGGCCTGCTGTGTGAGCTTCGTTCTCCCATACATGTATTCTGTGTACTCAAGTGTTTACCTTTAAAAGCACTCCAACCTGTGTGGTCCTGTAACCCACCAAAAATACAGAAACTAGATTAAGTTCAGTTGCCATAAAGAATCCATATGAGGCTTGAATCCATATGAGGTTCTGAAGGCATTGATGAATGAGGTCTGCCTTGCCAGTCTGCTGCTCTCAGAGTTAAACAGTAAATGGAGAAATCTAGCGGCGTGTCCTGCCCTGTCTGAGACATGATGTAATCATGGCCCTTTGAAAGCTCTATGTCTCTGTACATGATGAGGTGTCTCCTCCATTTCTCTACACCACCCCCTAACAAGACATTCAGAATCAAAAGCCTGTGCCGCGAAGACCTTTAATATCTGAGATCTTTGGAAACTGGCCACAGTATGACAACAAATAGGAGATGCCCTTCCCTCAACTCTTGTTGGCAGTGTCTTTCTGAAATACTCTCGGGTCCCTCCCTGTCCTAAGTTGTTCCAGATATTAGCCAAGTGGCAGTGGCAGCCAGTTTTGGATTCAGTGTTTTGAGCCTTGGAAAAACATACTGGTTTCAGGCCATCATTTCAACGGCATCATCTCAACCACAGGCCACTAGGTGAGTCACTGCTTTATCATACTTTGTTGTTGTTTCTTCGCTGCACCCGTCAGCCTGTCAGACCTTGTTTTCCTGGTTCTGACAATCACTGAGCCATGGCCAGAAGACAAATATGTGCCGGGATTCTGTTTCTCAGGAGGAAAAAAAAAAGCCGCCCTAATAGACTAGCTGTTTCTCACCCTTGAGGTCTAGCCATGCCACACACCAAATGGTTTCTGTCGAAGCAGCTGTTCTCCTGGTTTAGGCAAGTACTTTCTGTTGCGCCACAGATCACAAAGGTTTCTGGGAGCAGTACCCTCTTCTTAAATTTATTGATATAGCTTGGCATCAAATGAAAAGCTAAGCTCAGTTTCTGTGACCCTTGGAACAAGCCTGTATTGCAAATAGCTATGGAACTCCAAGCCAGGATTTGGCTTGGCGACCTGCTGACACTTCTCAGATGCAGATTGCCTGTCAGACTTCTGTTTGCTGGGCCTGAGTAAACACTGCCAAATAAAGGAGGCCTGTCACTTGACTCTTTGGGCATTTATCTCTAACTCCTCTGTATATTTGCGAGATTATTACTCTGGTCGTGTTCACTGTTTTCTTGTTCAATATTTCAGTCTGAAAGAATTCAAGTTAAACAATAGAGTGGCCAGAAATGCTTTTATAGCAAAAAAAGAAACATTGTCCATAAGATTTCTAATTTTGACTGTAACATGAAATAAAAATAATAAGTTGCCAAAAATTTGGAAACAAAATTGAAAAGCCAAATTGCATGTTTTAAGCAGGCCAATTCACATTCCAGAGATAAACTCCAAAAGCATTTTGTGATTTAAATGTAACTATTTTTTGTTCCAGTTTGTTTTTCTAAAGGGGGCATCTGGCAAAGGATCAACAGCAACTTTGTAAATTTCTCTGGTACCTTGAGTAGTACAATATACTCTCATCTCCAAGGACGCTGTTCACCCAATATATGACCCCATTTGTGATGGAAGAGTCCCTCCTAGGGTTTCACATGTATCAGGTGGCCTTTTGTCACAGTTTGTCTAAATGTTGAAGAAAAGTTTATATTCAAAAGTGCACAGTTCAAATTGAAACAAAACAAAACAAAAATGGAGGACATGTGTTTTGCCCTCTCTGAGCTTAGGGTTTATTAAAAATAACAAAACTAGGTATGTTTATTGTAAGGTATCTACATGTGCATATATGTGTTCCCACAATCTTTTGCATGTTTTCATACAGCGTTTACAGCTCAAAGTTTTCCAAGGGCTACCACCTGCTACTTAAGCATTGTGGAATAGTATTGCCCTGGGCAGTAGTATTGCCAACGATCAGAAGACCTGAATTCTCTCCCTATTTCTGCTGGTTAATAATTTTGTGACCTTGGCCCTATCACTAAATTTCTTTTAGTCAAGTTAATTTCATTCATTTTCACTGACATGAATAATTATTCCCTCTCTTCCATCTCTGTCCTCTACCATTCAAATTTAAGAATCGATAGAATCTTTATTAGTGTTTCAATTTCTGCCATTAAATATGCTTCAATTTCTATTACTTGGTTGGAAAAGCTATAAGAGGCATCCCTTGCCTTAATACAAGGGCTATTGTACTATCTTAATGATAGACGTCGGTGAGGTTATTAGCAAACTGACCCTACTTACCACATGCTTTCTCCCTTGCATTCAGTTTTGTTTTGAGTTGTATTATGTCTATATTTTCATTGTATACTGTGTCTGCATCCCGATCTGCCCACCACAACTGGACACAGTTTATGCACCACACTGGATCTGTGAACTAATTTGCTACCTGGCTGCAGTGCCCTCAGCAAGAGTTTGCTTTTCCAACAAGCATGATGTTAGGGTGTTGTTACTACTGCAACTCTGAAGACCAGGCATTCTGCCTTGGTGGATTGCTCCTAGGTCTTCCCAGTCACATAGAGTGAAAAATCCCAATGGTATGTCCTTCTGATGTCTGTCACTTGCTTCCCACCTTTAGCCCTTAGGCTTCCTTGATGATGCTGAGGCATGACAAACAGCAGAGTGTGTCCATCACCCATGGATGCCACTGCAGGCCCACAATTCGTAGGCAACAGTGGACAGATGAGGAGTTCACTGACACGTGCAGGGCCCAGGATACATCATCGCTCTGTTGGTCACTGCCTTCTACAGCAGTTGTTTGGGGAGACTGGTACAATTCAGAAGCATGGGAAAGTTGAAGTCCTATTTGGCAAAGTTTGATTGATAGTATACTGAAACCTACAGATAAATTCTCCCTCCCTATCCTCAGGACAAATAGTTTAAGGGTCCAATAAGGCCTCTAGGAAAATGCCCTTTAATAAAATAGTGAGGAATGCTTGTCACGATGATGTGGCCAGTTCGGTGAAGCTCTCTATAACTTTGGTTCTCTCTCATTCCCCTTTTCTCTAGCTCCTGCTTTCCTGAAATTGCACTCTCAAGTAACATGTTTGCATATTTCTTTTCCTTCAGGATCAGTTTTATTTTGTTTTGAAGACCTGGATTGGGACATATATTAATTCCCATACTTTAAGTCTTAATTATTTCCCATTTTCCTCATGTCATCCAGATCATTTTTTCAAATCCTTTTGTCTTTCCATTTTGACCCTGAATTCTTCATTTTCTGCTTTGTGATCTCCTTTAATAGAGGTGATTATGTCTTTACAATTTTGTATTCTGTTTTCGTGACAAATGTTGATCATAATTTTATTCTATGAAAAATATCTGTTGAGTAAGTTTACTGCATTTTTTTTCCTACATGTTATTGCATTTAAAAAAATCTGCTTGTCAGTTTGTTTTTATTTCTGCTGGACGAAGGAGCCGAATATTCTGGTGTGGCTTTTTGCAGGAGGTTCTGGTATGGGATAGGGAGGGGCCACATTAGCCTAGGCTGTTCAACTCCTCCTTTGTGGTCATAGAGAAAGGTGCTTCCTGAAAAAATTTCTAGTTTATGCAATCTTTAAGTGTAACTTTGCATCCCTATGACATCTGATACTGGATCTAGGAGGACTTCTGCCAAAGGCCGTGGTATACTCAGTTCCATGTTCATGCATTAAACAGGAAATTCAGCTTTTACCCTTCAGCGTGAGCCCCTCCCCTTCTGCAAGATTATTTATGTAGACAGTTGCTTTTTAAGGTCTGGTCCTGTCAGGCCCCTTGAACTGTTTTGCTTCTTGCCTAATTTCCTTCTGCACATTTTCAGCTTCTTTTGTCAGCCCTTATATTCCATATATTTTGGAATGTGTGGGTCATATCTGGAAATAGGGATTTGTCACTTGCTTTTACGGATTGGCTAGCTCATAGGCGGTGTTTTCTGGTCTTACATAAAATGACAAGGTATATAATGACAACTTTTGTTCAAGAATACTAACACACATTTCAGTTGTTTAAAAGAAAAAAACATTCAAATGACTGATTACTAGATTAATCACAATATATTATTAAAACATATTATCCAGGGGTGCCTGGGTGGCTTGGTCGGTTAGGCATCCGACTTCGGCTCAGGTCATGATCTCACCAGCCGTGAGTTTGAGCCCCGCGTCGGGCTCTGTGCTGACAGCTCAGAGCCTGGAGCCTGTTTCAGATTCTGTGTCTCCCTCTCTCTCTGCCCCTCCTCTGTTCATGCTCTGTCTCTCTCTGTCTCAAAAATAAATAAACGTTAAAAAAAATTAAAAAGAAACATTTAAATAAAAAAAATTTTCCATATAGGGGCATACGTACTCATTTCTATTGATGTAATGTTTATAAGGAGCTAAATAAAATAGTAATCATAAATACACAGAGGAATATTATAAAAATAATTTAAAATAGTGCATGGTTTATCTGGCCCAATATGTTACTTTCTATTACCATTCTCTCAAAATTTCTGTTTGAAAAACTTCTGTGAAGTATAATTTTCTGCCTTAGAAGATCATAGATTCTATATTTGTGTGGCTATCATCTGTTAAGTTAATTAATTCAAACTTTAAAAAATAACTCTGCGAACATAATGAATTATTAACTAATTAGCAACTAATTATTAATTAATTATTAGTAATTCATTAATTCATAGTAATTAATTAATCCACATTAATGCTGTGCTACCCACATTAATGAATAGGAAGGCTTGATTCTTTTTTCTTCAAGGAGCAAACTAACAAACATGATATTGCTATGACAGATGTATCAGAATTCAATAGCACACATTTCCTCAAGTTTTTGAGTATATAACCAAATACATGTATGCTTATTAATAAAATACATAAGAATATAATTTCTGTATGTATACTAAGGATTAGTAAAGCTAAGCTCTATTATTTCAGAATAATTACAACAAATGTAAATTAAAACTGCACATATGTGTATGAAACACGTATATACATTCATACACAGAGTGCAGTGCCTTGTGCGTATATGGTGTCTACTCAATGATTGTGGAAGGAATCAATTTCTTTTTTTAAAGACTAAGTTGGGGCGCCTGGGTGGCGCAGTCGGTTGAGCGTCCGACTTCAGCCAGGTCACGATCTCGCTATCCGTGAGTTCGAGCCCCGCGTCGGGCTCTGGGCTGATGGCTCAGAGCCTGGAGCCTGTTTCCGATTCTGTGTCTCCCTCTCTCTCTGCCCCTCCGCCGTTCATGCTCTGTCTCTCTCTGTCCCAAAAATAAATAAATGTTGAAAAAAAAAATTTAAAGACTAAGTTTATGACTTGTTTCTTCACAATTGTCTCCTCAGAGTTTAACGCAAGGCTCACATAAAGTAGATACTAATTAAATATTTGTTGTCTGACTAAAGTGAGTGGATGAAAATGTGTCATGACAGGAAAACAATGGTAGTCTGTATTTCTGCCTGGATAACTAACAGCCTTTTTGATAGAATAATTCTTTGTGGATTAGCAGCTTTAGGAAAATGGAAAATTTCTAGTGAGAAAAGCTATTCAAGTAGAGGAGATGGATCAGGGACCCCCTATTTACACTGCTAAATATGAACACGTTAAAAAAAATTGAAGCTGAAAAAGGTAAACATGATTAAAATTTTGTTGTTTATCCACGGACAATACAGAACTAGCTAGAATTTTTTCACATAAATGAAGATAACTGATAAGAGACTTTATTTCTCTATGCTATAATCTTGTTGGGGGAAAACTATAATGCGATTTTTCTGTGCATTTTTCCTGTTAGTCTAAGTTTTCTGATGGGAATATTGTAATTACTCAGGTAAGTAGCTCCAACTGGACCTTTGTATCCAGGGAATAAAAAATGATACCTTTACTTTTTTCTTTAAACTTTAGTGGCTTTATGAACATTTCTTTCTTCATTATTAATTATGTCAATATTAATCCCACAGACAGTACCAATTAGATTAAAATCGGGCCTTTATGCACTCAACAATATAAAGGTAGCTTATTAAATGGGCTTTATGTGTCTAATTATACACAGTTGACTTTTTCTTTTGTTTTCATTCTCTTATGTTATTATAATCAGGGATATACTATCATACAAAAAAGTTGATTCCTCTTAAATTGCTGGTGTGTATGTATATGTGTATGTGTGTGTGTCTATGTGTGTGTATGTGTCTATTAGAGTAAGACATCTGAGTCTGCAACATATAATTACATCAAAATGATCATGGCAAGTACTTTACCAATGGTAATGATATTATAAGGTAGGATAATTCTTTTTTAGAAGAGAATATGTCTTTATTAAACTGTATGTCTTTAAGATTGAAGAATTTTATTAAGAAGTAAGTCAGATCCCCTGCTGTATTCTGAATTATGTATTTCTTTCAGATGTCATAAATGTCCACAACTTAGGTGCTTATTAAAATTGCCTATTCTGGGTCTCTCCCAAATGAATAAATGCCAATTCAAGATGCACCGAATGTTCGAGTCATCAGACATAAATTTTAAGGCAGCTTTAACCATGCCTTGTGAGGTAAGAGTAAAAACTTTTAAAATGAATGGGAAGATAAATTTCAGCAGAGAAATGGAAACTGTAAAAGATAATCAAATGGAAGTTTTAGAACTGGGAAACACAGTATCTGAAATAAAAATGTTCACTGAATAGGCTCACTAGCAGAATTGCAATAATAGAGAAAATAGCAAATAGAGAAAATAGCAAACTTCATGGTATGTCATTAGAAATCATCCAAGCTGAAGAACAGAGGGGGAAAAAAAGAGAAGAAAACAAGTGAACGAACCCCACTGTGCACTGAAATAATATCCAAATATATAATACTTTTTCATTGGAGTATTAGAAGGAGAAGAAAAAATATTAGTGCAGAAAAATATTTTTTAAGTTTTTATTTAAATACCAGTTAGTGAACATGCAGTGTAATATTAGTTTCAGGTATAAAATATAGTGATTCAATACTTCCATACATGACCTGGTGCTCATCACGAGTGCCCTCCTTAATCCCCATCTCCTCTTTCGCCCATCTCCCCACGCACTGCCCTCTGGTAACCATCAGTTTGTTCTCTATAGTTAAAAGTCTGTTTCCTGGTTTGCCTCTCTTTCTTTTTCTTCCCCCTTTTCTTGTTTGTTTTGTTTCTTAAATTCCACATATGAGTGAAATCATATGGCATTTGTCTTTTTTTGACTGATTCATTTCACTTAGCATTGTTTATGCTCTCTAGATCCATCCATGTCCTTGCAAATGATTAGCATTCATTCTTTTTTATGGCTGAGTAATAGTGTGGTGAGTGATTCTTTTAATGTATTGTTGGGTTTGGTTGGCTAGTATTTTATTGAGAATTTTTGTGTCCATGTTCATCAGGCATATTGGCCTGCAGTTCTCTTTTTTAGGGAGATCTTTGTCTGGTTTTGGTATCAGGGTAATGTTGTCCTCATAGAATGAGTTTGGTAATTTTCCTTCCCATTCTGTTATTTGGAATAGTTTGCGAAAAGTAGGTAATAACTCTCATTTAAGTGTTTGGTAGAATTTGCCTGTGAAGCCGTGTGGCCTTGGAGTTTAATTTGTTGGGAGTTTTTTGGTTATTGATTCAATTTTTTTGATGGCTATTAGTCTGTTCAAGTTTTCTATTTCTTCCTGTTTCAGCTTTGGTAGTTTATATGTTTGTAGGAATTCTTCAATTTCTTCCAGGTTGTCCATTTTTTTTGGCATAAAATTTTTCATAGTATTCTCTTCTAATTGTTTGTATTTCTGTCTTGTTGTTTGTTATTTCTCCTCACTCATTTGTGATTTTATTTATTTGGATCCTTTCTCTTTTCTCTTTATAAGCCTGGCTGGAGGATTATCATTTTTATTATTTTGTCAAAGAACTAGCTACTAGTTTCATTGATCTGTTTTATTTATTTATTTATTTATTTATTTATTTATTTATTTATTTTCAGTTTCTATGCCATTATGTCTTTATTATTTCCTTCCTTCTGCTGGCTTTTGGCTTCATGTATTATTCTTTTTCTGGCTTCATTAGGTGTAAGGTTACATTGTTTATTTGAGATTTTTCTTGCTCTGAGGTAGGCCTGTATTGCTATATACTTCCCTCTTAGGATTACTTTTGTTGCATCCCAAAAGTTTTGGACCATTGTGTTTTCATTTTCATTTGTTTCCAAGAATTTATTTTTTATTTCTTCTTTGACTTACTGGTTGACCCATTCATTATTTAGTAGCATGTTGTAGCTCCATGTATTTATGGTCTTTCCAAAATTTTTCTTGTGCTTGACTTCTAGTTTCATAGTGCTATGGTCAGAAAAGGTGCATAGTATTTCAGTCTTTTTGTTTTGTTAAGACCTGTCTTGTGACCTAATATGTGATCTATTCTGGAGAACGTTCAGTGTGCACTTGAAAAGAATGTGCATTCTGCTGTTTTAGATGGAATGTTCTGAATATATCTTTTAAGTCCATCTGGCCTGGCGTGTCATTCAAAGCCATTGTTTCCTTGTTTATTTTCTGTTTACATGACCTGTCTATTGATGTATGTGGGCTGTTGAAGTCCCCTAGTAGTATTATGTTATCAATTAGGTCCTTTATGTTTGTTATCAATTATTTAATATATCTGGGTGCTTTCATGTTGGGTGCATAAATATTTATAATTGTTATATCTTCTTGTTGGATTGTCCTCTTTATGATTCTGGAATGTTTTTCTTTGTCTCTTTTTACATTTTTTTAGTTTTTATTTTTATTATTTTTTTACTGAGAGACAGAGACAGAGCATGAGCATGGGAGGGGCAGAGAGAGGAGGAGCCACAGAATCCAAAGCAGGCTCAAGGCTCTGAGCTGTTAGTACAGAGTCAGACTCGGGGCTCAAACTCACAAACTGCGAGATCATGATCTGAGCTGAAGTTGGACACTTAACCAACTGAGCCACCCAGTCACCCCTACACTTTGTTTTAAACCCTAGTTTGTCTGACATAAGTACTGCTCTTCTGACTTTCTTTTGACATCCATTTGTGTGATCAATGTTTCCGCACTTCCTCACTTTCAAACTGCAGGTGTCTAAGTCTAAAATTTTTTCTTGCAGTTTCTTGCAAGTTTCTTGCAAGACAGCATACAAATGAGTTTGTTGTTGTTGTTATTGTTGTTGTTGTTTTTCTTTTATTCTTTCTGTTACCCTATGTTTTTTTATTGAAGCATTTAATCCATTTACATTCAAGGTAATTATTGATAGATATGTATTTATTGCCATTTTATTACTTGTTTTGTCATTGTTTTTGAAAATTTTCTCTGATCCTTTCTCATCTTTGTCACTCTTGGTCTCTATTTTGCACTCAAAAATCCCCTTTAATATTTTTTGCAGGGCTGGCTTAGTGTTCACAGACTCTGCTATGTGTGTATGGGAAACTCTTTATCTCTCCTTCTATTCTGAATGATAACCTTGCTGGATTGAATATTCTTGGCTGCAGTTTGTTTTTCTTTTTTCCCATTCAGCACTTTGAATATATCATGCACTCCCTTTTGGATTGCCAAGTTTCTATTGAGAAATCTTCAGCTAGTTGTATGGATTTTTCTTTATAATTTAAAGACTTCGTTTGTCTTACTGCTTTTAAGATCTTTTCTTTATTAATATATTTTGAAAATTTAATTACAATGTGTCTTGGTGTGGCCCTCATTTTGTTTGTGTTGATGAAAGTTCTCTGTGTCTCCTGGATCTGGATGTCTGTTTCCTTCCTCAGATTAGGGAACTAGAAAAAAATATTTTTTTTAACTAATAGCTAACAACTTCTCCAAAGAACTAATTTACACATTGGAGAAAATTACTTAATATAAAACAGGATAAAATCAAAGAAATCCTTTCTAAGACATATCATTTACACCCTATAAATTAAAGATAAAAAACTTGAAAACAGTAAAAAAAATGTATTACCTATGAGAACAACTCAAATGACTGAAGACTTTTCATACAAAAATTCCTATAGTGAAACATCTTTAAAGTTCTGAAAGAAGTACCAATAGATAATTCTATATGTACTAAAAAATCCTTGAGTAATTACAATAAGATAAAGACCTTGTAGATGAAGGAAAAATGAGAGAATTCAATGATAACACATCCACTCTACAAGAATTGCTAAAGACTCTCTTTAGGCAGAAAGGACATTTCTTTTATACCAGAGGGATCCCACACTGCCTCACTGACCAGCTAACAGACTGTTTTTAGCTGTTACTCTGCAGATTTTGAGAGTGGATAATCATTACCTCTATTATATATTTTCTGACATAATTCCATCTTCTCTCTGTATTGAGTTCTATATGTCAATTATTGCTAGGTCTGTACATTTACTGAGGCTTTTCTCCTGGCATCTTTTAAATATTCTGTAATCTAGGATTCTTCATGAGTTTTTGTTTTATTGTTAACATAAATGATGAAAAGAATCTATCCATTTCTATTCAAAGTTTTTTTTTCCCAAGTCTACTTAGATATTAAAAATTGTCTTTTTGTCACAGCTTCCAGAGGTGCAGAATACAATTAAATTTAATAATTTATTCTTATTAAAGAGATTCAAGTTTGTACAGTAAATTTTCCTATCGTATCTCTTTAAGATTACGCACCTTTTCTGTGAGGAAGGTATTTTACAGATGAGAAAAGCAAGTTTCAAGGTGAGACTAAGTGACCTGCTGAATTTCACACAGCTTTAATGTGTCATTGGTGGGTGTGCAAAGGTCTGCTGATTCTCTGTTCTGGGTAGAAGACCTCAAGTGACTGGTCCAGAGAACTGAAAGAAGGCCAGTGTTACTGGTTCACAGTGAAGCAGGAGAAAAGCAGGGGATGAGATTAAGGACAAGCTGTTTCATATTAAGCAGGGACTATTAGGTAATGCTAACTGACTTGTTTTCTCTCAGTACAAACTAAAGCAATTAAATGTTGTTAAACAAGAAATTGGTGTGATTTAACGTATGATTTAAGAAAGATTTTTCTAGGGTGACTGGGTGGCTTAGTCAGTTAATCATCTGACTCTTGATTTCAGCTCAGGTCATGATCTCACAGTTTGTGAGATCAAGCCCCACATAGGGCTTTGCACTGATAGCATGGAACCTGCTTGGGATTCTCTCTCTCCCCACTCATGTATGCTGCCTCTTTAGCTCTCTCTCAAGATAAATAAGTACACTTTAAAAGAAAGAAAGAAAAGATTATCCTATATATTTGTGAAGAATAGATGAAAATACAAGCTTGATACCAGTAAAACCAAAAGATGTAGTTTATTGGCAATTTAGGGGAGAGATCATGTTTTCTTGAACCAGAGTACTATGGAAAAGAAGGAAGATCTATATGATAGACACTGACTTACTGCCTGGCTTCAGCGGACAAGGTTAGTAGCTTCTAGCTAGTTTTGTCACAGTGTACCCTAACTTTTGATCTGAGGTCCCCTGTTCATGGGATGACCCCATTCAGTAATGATATGTAAAGAACTGGCTCAAGGGCTTTGGCATGTGTGGCCAACAGGAAATCTCTCAAATGTGCAATCTTTGCTCTGCGGTATCCCATTGGGCAGACAGAGATGTCCATAGGTCAACATCCCAGTGGGGCAGCTCCTCTTGTCCAATACTGCTTCCTCCCTTTTCCTTCTGTAATTGCTCTTTCTTTAGTGAACGTTCTGAACTTCTAACTCTGGCTCAACATCTGCTTCCCACAGCACATGTTCGAAGTGAATAATACTTAGTAGATGCCAAAGATTGTATTCCATCCCAATTTCTCACTTGAATTGCACATTTGGATAATAATTAATTTCATTAGACTCTCACTGACAGTATACTAACACAATGTGTGAACTCATCACTGAAGTAGGAAAGTAAGTGTTAAAAATGTTATTTGGAAATAAACAACAGTGTAAGATTTCTAATAATCTTTGCTCTATGTTTTTCCTCATTATGGAGATACTACCTAGCATAACTTGAAAAATAGTTCATTACAAAAGAAAAAAATTACTGTTAAAATATCATTTACTTGGGTAATGTCAGAAAATTAGTAGTTAATTTTTTTAAGTATATAAAATTTTCTTAGATATCAGAAAAAATATAGAAACAACTTAGAGTGGATTTTATTTTCAAATGGAATAATAAGCTAAGTATTAGGCTGGAAACTATTTAAAAACCAAAATGTTGTTAATTCAAAATTAAGGCTGAGTCTAAAAAAAAGTGGAAGTCAGTAATAGCCAGCTACAGAAGTGGCTTTTCTAGTCATTCAAGAAAGAAATTTATGGATATAGAACATTTAATTTTTATAAACCAATTTACATATACTATATAATTTATACTTGTTCCAAATCATATGTTTTGCATGTCAGGAATTTTAGATTGCTTTAATATTATGAAGTTGTCACTCAACAAATATTGAACTAAAGCTTGTTGATTACATGTATATTTGATCCAGGCGAGCAGATAAATGGCAAAACATTTACAATTGCACAAATATTTATTAACTTCTCCAGCTGTATTGGCTTATACTATTTGTATTACAACTTTAAATCCCTAGTATTGATATATTGATAATAATTTGAATAAGGATTCTAAGAAAAAAATGATAGGGTAATTTTATGATAATTAAATAGATTTTCATCTTCATATTTTGAGATATCAAAGGTTTTATATAATAAAACTACTATATATAATAAATATTTTTTACATTATAGTTTTCAAAATAAGTTCATCTATTTACAATTTTTTTCTTTTTATAATAGTAAAATGAACATGATGCCTTATGAAGGTTCATCTTTGACACTTGAAGGAATTTTATAATGAAACACATTTTTGCCTCATGGGAAGGTTTTAATTATTTTAACTCAAAAAAGATCCTAAAAACAAAGTTTTATTTCCATTGTGCTAAATTTATTAAAATAAAATTCCTCTTTACATAAAAATGCTTAACATAGTTCCCCTTTATTTCAAACTGATCTATATTACTTCACTGTATTTAGTACATCTATTTAGTTCATTGTGTTATAATTGCCGCTAGAACAAGGAAGTATCTTAATTATCTTTATGTTCCCAGATTCTGAGAATTTTGATGGCACTTAGTGGGCACAGCAATAATTTGGAGACTCATTAATTCAAGTTTGTTTAGCCTTCTGCTGTTGCACTCTAACACCTTCTAGAATTTGCCTTGAACATTAGCCTTTCTTGGTCTACAGGATAGCAAAGGTACCCTGGGAGTTAAAGGCCATGACTTGTGTTAGCTCAATTGTATATTGTTTGTTCCTCTCATTAAAAGGTGGCATTATTTGTCCTTCCACTTGAATCTGGGATAGCCTTATGATTTGATTTGCCTAAACAATACAGGGTAGCAGAAGCAGTGCTATGAGTTCTAGGGCTTATGCCTAAAGAGCCTTTGCAGTTTCTATTTTTACCCTCTTGAATGTCACCATGAACCATCATGTTTGGTAGCCAGGCAAGCTAATTGGAGGATGAGAAGACATGTAAATGAGAACTGAGACCCCCTGGCCACCAGCCAGTAGACCCTGGAAGACATGTGAGTGAGCCCTTTTGGAACTTCTGGCCAAGCTAAGACTCCTGCAGAATGGAGCTGAGTGGCTGGGCCTAGGTGAGAGCAACAGAGGAAACACTTAGCTGACCTACAGAATGATGAGAAATGATACATTGTTACCATTTTATCACTAAACTGTAGCGTTTTTTTATGCAAAAATAGATAATTATTGCTAGAAGAGGAGAAATGGTATGGTAATATTAAGAGGAAAGAACTTTCCATTGGGGATACATGAAAAGATTAGTTTACAAGAGAGTAAAGAACCCTTTTGACTCTAAGGAAATGTAAAAAGAGCCCAGATAAAACTTTGTATTACTATTTAAAAAAATTTTTAATGTTTATTTAATTTTGAGAGAGATAGAGAGAGAGAGAGAGAGAGAGAGAGAGAGAGAGAGAGAGTGGAAGAGGTATAGAGAGAGAGGGAGACACAGAACTCAAAGCAGGTTCCAGGCTCCGAGCTGTCAGCTCAGAGCCCAAAGCAGGGCTCGAACTCAAGGAGTCACAGACCATGAGATCATGACCTAAGGCGAAGCTGGCTGCCCAACTGACTGAGTCACCCAGGTGCCCCAAGCTTTGTATTATTTTAAGGTGGATAGTGAGTTAGCTGAGTAAAGGTAAAGGAGTACACATGACATGCCGTTTTGTATTACTTACGTTACAAGTATTAAATTGTTAAACTAAGGCCAAATTATTCCTTTTGGGCAATTGTTAAGGTTGAAACCAATTTTCAACTTAGTACATTTTCAAAATGAATTTCTAATTGTGGATTGTGGTCAAAATATTTGAATGTCACGGGGTGCCCGGGTGGCTCAGTTGGTTGAGCTACTGTTTCGGCTCCGGTCATCATCTCACGGTTTGTGATTTTGAGCACCGCGTCGGGCTTTGTGCTGACAGCTCAGAGCCTGGAGCCTGCTTCGGATTCTGTGTCTGCCTCTCTCTCTGCTACTCCCCTGCTCGTGCCCTCTCTCTCTCAAAAATAAATAAACATTAAAAAAATGTAAAAAAATATTTGAATGTCACTAATATAAGAGTTCTTCAAATGGGACATCAATTTGTAAGTTTTTTGAGCAGATAAAAATAGAGAAAATGGAAAATACCAGAAAAGAACAAGCTCTAGAATGGATAGCGCTAACAATAGTTCCTCTGTATTATGGGCTTTCTAAATTCTCGGCACTTTAATACATTGTTTCAGATTCTCTAAAACCCTATGAAATGCATTCCATTAATCACAGTCTGCCTTTGAACAACAGGAGAGAGTTGGGGGGGGGCGGTATGAACCAACCCTCTCCCCTGCACCAGCACAATCAAAAGTCTGCATATACATTTTGACTCCCCCAAATCTTCACCTCTTATAGTCTACTGTTGACTGGGAGCCTTACTTTAGCAGTGGATTAACACATATTTTGTATATTATTTGTAGCATATACTGTATTCTTACAATAAAGTAAACTAGAGAAAAGACAATGTTATTTAAAAATCATAAGGAACAGGGGCGCCTGGATGGCTCAGTTGGTTAAGCATCGACTTCGGCTCAGGTCATGATCTCATGGTTTATGAGTTTGAGCCCTGCATTGGGCTCTGTGCTGTTGGCTCAGAGCCTGGAGCCTGCTTCGGATTCTGTGTCTCCCTCTCTCCCTCCTTGCCCTGCTCGCACTCTGTCTCTCTCTCTTCCTCTCTCTCTCTCTCTCTCTCTCTCTCTCTCTCTCTCAAAAATAAATAAAGCACTAAAATAAAAATGCAGAACGAAATTCATCAGGAACAGAAAGTACATTTATGGTACAGTACTATATTTATCCAAGAAATCTGAATGTAAATGGACCTGTGTAATTCAAACCCGTGTTATTTAAGGGTCAAGTGTACACATAATATGTGAGAAAACTGGAGGTTAGAGAATTTTTATACTTGTTAAATTGCCAAAATTTCACAAAGGAGAAAAACCTCAAATTTATATACAAGAATTTATTGTAAACTTGCTTCAATACAGACGTGATAAAGAAGTTAGAGTTTGAGAACAAGAGAGAGCTGGATAAAATAGAAGTAGCCCCATATCTTCTGCTCTACTGAATTCAGTTGAAAAGGAGGGTCTATTTGGTATCTCGGAGGACATGCTACCTTAGAAGACAATAGGAGAGGTTCATTCCTTGGTTTGTAGCAGTGTGAACTATAATCTTTGCATCTGTCTTCACCTGGCTATCTCATCTCTGTGTCTGGATTTGTTTGGTTCCATCTTAATGACCTCATCTTAATTTGATTTTATCTGCAAAGACCCTATTTCCAAATAAGGTTATACTCACAGGTACCTGGGTGAGGGGGAAGGATGTGTTAGGACTTCAGCACATCTTTTTGGGGCATACGATTCAGCCCATAGCAACCACTAATATACAAATCTCAATATACAATTTCAAGAACACAGACTTCCAACATCCTCTCAAGAAGGATGTGGAAGGCAATAGCATCAGGTGGCCCCCACATTGTATTTCATGTTTGTGGAAAACATATGAATGATTAAAATCTGATGGATCAATCAGAATTACTTGGGCCCCTTTCTATCTTCCAGAAACACACACACACACACACGCACATGCATACACACATGCACACGCATACACACACACATACTTGTTTAATTGATTGCTGAAGCCACCAGAGCCTTTCTGATTTCAGAATTTCCATATAGTTACATTATATATATATATATATGATATATATATCATATATTTTATATATTTATATATGTATTTATATATAATATATGATATATATGATTATATATTTTATATATAATATATTAAATATATATGGTATATATAATATATAATATTAATGGTATATAATATTTATACATGTATATATATTATATATATTTTTATATATTTATATATTATATATATAATATATATAAATCTCAGATCATTCCATTTGTCAAAACAGTTTTGAAACTATTTCCTTAAAAGGACTTCAACTTATCTAAGAAGAAGATGGATATGTTAAACTTAAGGCATAAATAGACCTTCTTTTTGATGTGTTGTTGAAATAACACTGCTGAGCTGCAAGTGGTGACCATATCAAAGCAGAAAGTTTGGATCATCAACTGTAGGCACAGCTGAGAGGACTAAAGGCATCCTGCATCCTTTCATTTCCTAGCTCCAGTTCTTCACATGTTCCCGAGTATCCTAGAAAAATAGTAACAATATTTGAAAGAATAAAAAAATCAATCAAAATATATTTTCTCTTTTTTAAAATAACTGAGAACGAATTTCATTATGAGCATTTTTCAGTGTCATTCCAAAACCCCTCTACTTAGAAGAAAAAATAAGATCATTCATTATTTTAATAAATTTAACAACTGTCTTTTATTATTTATTATTCCATCTTTAAATATTTATTACATAAGAATACACAAATAAATTTTGTTAAAAACTCAAACAAGAAAGAAGAGCTCATCTCTGACAATTCACTAGAAATCAATATCAAGTGTGTTCTTCTATCTGTATCTATATTTGGATATAGTGTTATTTTAGACACAGTTTTGATTATTGGTTTCATCCAATAGTCTTAGACATTTCGAGATTTAGGTAGATTTTATTTATTATCACCACTTCCTAATATTTGTTTACCCATAAGACATTAATTGTGAAAACAATTTGCTTATAAAATACTGATGCAATGAATTTTCTCATGTGTTTTATTGTGAATAAATGTATTTCTTTATGGTATATCAATTATACATCAATTAAAAGTTTTACCCACTTTTAAATTTTATTAAAAACTCAATTCTTACATTTAGTTCACACTTAACTAGATGGGCTTCAAAGGTATTATGACACCTTTCCTCCACAATTTCACAGAGTATGTGACTAATGATTTCCTAAAAATTCTCCAGTACTGTATATGATCAATGTCTTTATTTTGGTAATGCAAAGGTTAAAAATAATATTTCCTCAAAACCTTATCTACATCAGATATTATCAACCTATTTATTTTTGAAACAGCAGTGTTAAAATATTATATGGTCATTTCAGTTTTGTAGTCCTGATTTTTATGAAATAATTTTTTCATGTGTTTATTGTCCATTTATATTTCCACTGTGAATCGGTGGTTTTTATCTTTTGAATATTTTTCTTAAGCTGTCTAGTAATTTACATATTAATTCCTAAGTGTTCTTTATATGTTTTGGATTTAGGATAAGTAGTGCAAATACTCCCAATCTGTCACTTTTATTATAATTCTGTTTACTGTGTCACTGTTATAAATAAGTTCATCTTTGTTAACATCCATCAATAGCTTTTCTTATTTCCATATAAATTACAATAATTATAGAAGGAAATTTTAATCAAAATTAAATTTTCTTACATTTATTAAAAATAAAAATAAAACCTGTTTTAGAAGAAAATAAAACAGGATGATTTTCCTAGAATAAAGGAAAACAGTATAATCAGCTATTGTCCTCAACCAAATGTAGGCTTTAGATTGAATTTTTAGACAAAATGGGATGAGGGCCAAAATGAACTGAAAGATAACTTGAACAGGTGTTTGTATACATCTGCCCTCATTTGTAATGGGCAAGAGACAAGACCTCTGATTCTAACTTTGTCTTATAATTTATGCTTATTGCTCTTAGAAATGTAAATACATTGAACTCCCTCAAGTTTAAGAGTTCAAACACCGAAAACAATTAAAACTTGTATTTAGAAAATAGCACTTGTACCTAAGAGCTCTAGTGATGTTTAAATGGTTGGTTTAAGATTTAAAACATTGTGTATTTGGCTATTAAATAACTGATTTATGTGTGCTAAAAAGATATTTTTATTTTAAAATTCTTTTACTAATGTGCATCAGTTGGACTCACACTAATGCATAAAATAGGACATTATTTGCTGAGATAACTGAATTGTGATTTAAAGTACACAAGTAATTTTCTTGGGACTTTGAAAAGAACTTTTACAAATATGCAACAAAAATTGATATTTTGGGTATTTAAAATTTAACATATGGGATAGAATCATGGTCTTGAGTAGAGACAGATCTTTTTTATGAATGCAGATGTGCTATGTGGGCATTTTGAAACCTTGTAATCTCATCCTGTATCTGCAAAATGAAGATACATATGACTTATATCCTAGAGTAATTCTGAGGATTTGTTAAAATGACATGGTAAGCACTTAGAACAATGCCTGATGCATAATGATATATATTAGCTGTCATTCATATATTTATTAATTTCTTTTAAAATTGGTTCTCTTGTTCTTCAGGTACACTATTTAAAAGACAATTTACTTTGGAAGCTATTTCTATTAATTATAAGATCCATTCGGCTTTTGACAAACTTCTCAATGTCTTGTGGTGAACCAAAAGCAAGATATTAAGGGGAAAAAAAAAATCACCCTGATTGAATTAAATTGATCTGAACTCTAAGATCAGGTGTAAGATTTTAAGAGAAAATTCATATTATTTCACTTAGTTTTTAGTTTTATATGCTCTAGCAGAATTAGAGTTTTGGTCTTGGTATGAACAACTAATTGTAGTAATTAACCTAACTATAACAGTATAATAATTGAAAAATCAACATTCAAGTGGCTTTCAACTTTCTCCTAAAGCCTTAAATTTCAAAGTGACTAACATATCCATTTCACCTGGCTAGAGTTCCTTGGATTATTTCTGAATTATATTCACTTCAATATTTTGAGCAAGAAAGAAATCATTGAATGCTATCACAAAGCACATTGTGAGCCAATGACCTTAATTAGTGACTAAGGAAGACAGCTCAAAGCTTATCAAAATTCACTTGGGTATATTTTTATTCTTCTATTTACTTCTTGGATATCATTTTGTTCCTAAAAGTTATACTCCTTCCATGGGTATACGTTAGAAATAAGTTTGGAGATAAGATTGTGTTAGGAGAATAGAGAGAAATGGCAAATAATTGATGCCTCTGAATTCCGTATGAAATAATCCTTGAACAATAATTGGTGAGATCTCTGCTTTCCAAAAGGGAAATAACCTCTTTCCATCACTTACTCCAGAGCTGCATTCCGTCCCCTCTGAGGGCTGGGGAAGGTGATTTTATTGTGTACACAATGCCTCACATCACACTTCCAATTACTGCATCACTCCAGTGAGGTTTGAAAACTTGAAACAACATGACTATTAGAAGAGTAGTTAAGGTCTATGGAGGGCTGCGGAGACTCTTACTCGTTGAAAGGAGTAGAGAAAGAAGATTGTGGAATAATGTGCTTTGATAAGAAGGCTGAATTGAAAACACACCAATTTGAAGAATCAGAGGAGAACAAAATAACAGCAATTGGGGTAAAAAGAAATCTGTTGAGAGGGAAGGCGATCTCTTAACACTCTGGAGAAATTCTTTTTCAGAAAAAGAGAAATCTGTCTAAGAGGAAAAGAGTTTTAAAATGAGACTTGTGATTCTTTCTGGTGATTTGCATTTATTATTGCTAAGAAGAAGCAGGTGATAAGGAAAGCTAGAGTCTGAGAAGCAAAAGGAATGAAGTCATTTTTCCAGAATTCCATAGGACAGTTGTTTCAGAGAAATTCTTGTGTTACTTGTTGTTCACCTACTTCTGTTCTGCAAGATGGTATGATTCATCTTTGAAAAAGTATTTTGTATATGTCATGCTTTACCGTCTCTTCCTTTATCTACAATCCTCTGTGTTTTTGCCCTTCAACTGACACCGTCATTGCTTTGAACAGGAAAAATATAGCAGGAACTCCTAGAGCTGGGAAGGTAGAATGTTGACCAATAGAGAATCTCAGCAAGAATTCTTGATTTTGGAAGAATTAGGGCTTTTATAATATTATGGTTTATTTGAGAATGGGAACTGAAGTAGGAGTCTGACTTAAAAAGCTACCGAAAAAGAAAAGAGGTAACTTTTCTCAGTCAGGGTCCTGATTAGAGACTTACGTCATAATCAGATTTTTTAAATGAGTGGAGTGTAATAAAGGAGCTATTTATGAATATGTGGGAAGTATCAAGGGTTGACCTACATTTTCTGGAGTTTCAGCCACTGTATGCTTCAGATACAACTGAAAGAAATAGTCACTGAGACTGAGAAAGAAGAGCTATAGGTCTAAGATATGTATTACTTCCCCTGATAGAAGCTGTGTTCTTTGGTAGAGAGACATCATCAAATTTCGATGACCCTTCTGGTAGAGAGACATGGCCAAACTCTGAGGGAGGATGTGGAAATAAATTGTTTTTCCATCTTATAATCATTTGCTAGTTATACTCAGTGGTTGGACCAACCTGGAAGCCAGAGGGCAAAAGATCCCTTTGATATCGGCAGAGTTAGCTCCATATGGCAGAGAGAATAGTGGTTGAAGACTGGCAAGTGGGTCTTGGGGGCCCACAGAAAATATCTAGGACACACAAACCATATGTCTAGGATATATACCCAGGTTATACACGTGTTTAAGAATTTTTTTCTTTTTACATGATGGGTACCTTTACAGGCATTGAGAACACAAAGGTGAGAAAGCATAATCTTTGACCTCCTTAGGGCTCATATATAGTATATGTTTTTCACATAACGTGTGCATGTATATGTGTGTGTGTACTTATATTATTTACCTGTATACACATACATGCATGTAGCTATATAAATCTTAGAATATGTACTTTTGTTTTTTTCTTTCTGTCTCCCAATTCCCAAGTCTTCCTCTGGTAGACAGGAAAATTAACATTGCCTAAAGGCAAATTAGGAGAGATAAGCAATAATACAAGGAGGAATGAAGTTGTTTTTGTTTTTGTTTTTGTTTTATTTCCAAGCAACATTTTACAAACTAAAAGGAAGTTATTGAGGGAAAAATAACTTTCAGATAATGCTGTAAAATTGGAACGCAAAATGAAGGAGATGGAAACCAGTCTACCCTGGCCTATATGCCCAAGATGAAGGCCCCCAGGGCTTCCAGGGTACCTTATGGTGGTAGGTCCCGACCGCTAAGAGAGAGGCACAGACTAGATAGAAGGATGTTGGGACAGCTGAGTACATTTTGGCTAATGCCAGGGTTCTACCTTGAAATTGAGCATACCTGTAGCACATCCCTTGTCATTCATGTAGACATGTAGCATCCTCCCTGTGTGAACACAGATGACATTTATGTGTTGTTGGGTAGCCTCATTAGGTACCTACTGCCTTTGGAGCCTGCTTATTATCTAGCAGAAGAATATTATGCCCTCTGCAGTTTTGCTTCGCACCTATCACCTCTGCTCCATGTTAAGCGTCCAGAATACTCATTAACTTCCTCTCAATTTTCCAAAACATCAGTTGAGGCTCTTGAAGCACTCACCAAATGGACAGTAATGATGTGGAAAGAGTAGTCTCAACTGGACAATGCAGAAACTTCCCCTAGTTAGACAGGTATGCAAGAGGGTCTGTGTGATATGTCAAATATTTGTTATGTTGAATACTTAATACACATAGAATCCTGAAAATTATAATCACATATAATCCAATAACTAGAATTTGTTTGAACTTTCTCCTCTTTACTGATTGTCATGTTCCTAGAAAACAGCCTCTATATATGCACTGTTTTTTAACGTTAATTGAAATATAATTTTTTAATCTTTATTTTTCAGGATTTATTGAAAGCAAACACTTAAAGTAGCCTCCAGCTCTTATAATGAAATAAGCAATTTAGAAGTATTTGGAGAAGTCATAACTGAAATTTGTACTCTGATTTTGATAATTTCATATTTTTAACATAAGGGTAATAACTCCAAATGTATGGATATTGGAAACATTAAATGTGCATGAAAATCTTCTAACCGCACCACTCTGTCAATCCTCCTTTTCACTTATCATCACCAATCTGTCAGTATTTCCCTGGTTCCTATCAAAGAGACTGACCAACGGTGTAATTTTCTCTATTTATCCAGTTCCGGAACGGCTGCAAATGTATTCCATTATACTGGAAGACCTCAGGAAGTTAGAGATATTAAAGCTTGAGTGGATACAAAGCTATTTGCCCCATATTTTGCTGCCTCTTATCTCGGTTCACATCTTGAACAAAGAAATTATTGCCCACATCCAATGTGATTTAATTCTCTGAGATTTCCTCCAGATACAAACCTAAGGATCCCTACGCTCTTTCCACTTGCTATCAAACTAATAATGCTTCATAGACACAGCCAGTTTTGAAGAAAGCCAAGGCCTACAATGAAGTCTGTTCTTCTCTATGTCTAAATAAGGGGACACAAATGTAAAATACAGTAAATGTACTCTCACGTTCAAGACTACTTAAGCAGATAAACAGAAGGAAAATAAAGGAGCTGTTTCAACATTAATTCCCTTCGGTATTAGAGATAATTCCACAAAAACTAGAATATCAAATGTAGCCATAGCATTTTGAGGAAAATTGTGAAGTTAATGATATATTTACCTTATAAATACTATCGTGTAAGGGTATTGGTAACCAGTACTAGAAATTACAATGAAACATTAAAGTCCAAGTCAAATTTATATTGGGTCAATTGATCCTGATTCTTCAAAAGCCGACAAATCCCTTACGTGTCCTCCCAATGCAATATGCCTGAGGACATTTTAAGACCCCTGAGGTAATATTAAATTCTCTATATTTGTATAAGTCTGGATAAAGAATGTATATTATCTAGTCAATTTATTATTAAGAAACTTACCTTTAGAAGAATTAAGGTGAGGAAGCAAAGCCAAGAATGATTATAAATGTAGTATGATTAATATATTTAGATAAAAATGGCTTTTAAGTGGTGGAACAAAAAAGTATTTATGTGAAAGAAAAGGGAAAGCTATAGCTAATTTTCAGACATTTAGCATATACTTGTACACATGTTCACACATGCATATACACACACTCATTCACCTATATATGGAAAGGTGTCTTTATGTAAAGTTGACAAGATTTAGAGAAGATTCATTAACTCCCTTATCTCAGCAAAAAGAATGGATAATTAATACCAACCAATACTTTAGCTTTGAGGTTTTACTAAATTATGGAAGATACTACCATTGGGATAGGCTGGATGAAGAGTGCACAGGCCCTCCTGGCACATTTCTTTGAAACTGACTGTGAATCTACAATTATAAAATAAATGTTTAAAAAAATAAGATAATGTTGAACTAAAATGATGTTTTTTTTTTTTTTAAAGTAAAAGGAGCTTTTGGAGGAAAATGATGCTGTGGTTTTGGAGCGAGAGGGTACATTTTAACTGCGCATTTTTATAAGTTTGTATAGGAACTAAATTTGATTGTAGGATTAAAATGACAAATTAAAGATCAGTGGGAATTTTAAAATCCATTCTTCCTGTATAGAAATGAAAAATTGCTTGTATGCATTTACCTGGACTTACCGGTTATAATCATAATCTATGATTTTATGTGGGAAGCGTGGTGGAAAGAAATGAGAATGTGAAACATGAAACATTTTCTAGAGAAACAAATTTCTTTTTAATTAATTAATTTATTTTTGAGAGACAGAGAGAGACAGAGCACAAACGGGGAAGGGGCAGAGAGAGAGGGAGACACGGAATCTGAAGCAGGCTCCAGGCTCTGAGCTGTCAGCACAGAGCCCAACGTGGGGCTCGAACTCACGAACCATGAGATCATGACCTGAGCCGAAATCGGTTGCTCAGTGGACTGAGCCACCAGGCACCCCTCTAAAGAAAACTTTTAAACAGGATTATGAATCAATTACTGAGGTTCCCTCTTTGAATAGGAAGTCTATTTTGATTACACAACAAAATAATGAATACTTACTTTTGACTTCACTAAGCATCTTAATTCTAGGTAGTGAAATTCAAAAGTATTAATATCCTCATTTGAAATCCAGGGCCATAATATGTTTTTCAAAATATTATTTTTGTATTGTTTAGTACCACAAAATATGTGTTATAAGTAATTTATAAATGCATGAAAATGGTGAAATATATCTTAAAGTGGTCTGATAAACAATTAAAAAAAATTTTAATGTTTATTTTTGAAAAAGAGAGACAGAGAATGAGCAGGGGAGGGAAAGAGAAAGAGGGAGACACAGAATCCAAAGCAGGGTCCAGGCTCTGAGCTGTCATCACAGAGCCCTACGCAGGGCTTGAACTCACAAGCCACAAAATCATGACCTCAGAGGAATTCAGATTGCTTAACTGACTGAGCCACCTAGGCGCCCATGATAAACAGTTTTTAAACACTTTAAAATTATGTTAAAGAATGAAATAAAGTTGTATAGATTTATTTGAAATATTTATTTTCTAAATAAATATTAACAAATTAAAAAATAAAATCTTATTAATGTGCAAAGATAGTGTAATTTTGGTTTTATATAATTTTTTTTTAGTTTTTAAAAAATGTTTATTTTTGAGAGAGAGAGACACAAAGTGCAAGCAGGAGAGGGGCATAAAGAGAGGGAGACACAATCTGAAATAGGCTTCAGGCTCTGAGCTGTCAAGCACAGAGCCCAACATGGGGCTCGAACTCACAGACCTCAAGATCTTGACCTGAGCTGAAGTCAGATGCTTAACTAACTGAGCCACCCAGGCGCCCCCTACAAATTTTTATACAATATGGTCTAGTTGTCTAGAATAGAAATGGAGTGAGTCATATGAATTAGTGATTTTTCAATCCATACTTGGAGAGTAGCAGGATTTCCATAATGTACTGAAAGAATTGTGTTACATTTAACATGGAAGAAAGAGCAATTAAAGTAGATTGGTCATTTATAACAGTCTCTTCAAACTATTAGCTATGATATCTTCATCTACTAATATCTGCCCACCAGTGTACATGATCAAGATAACACTGTCTTGAATGCATGTTTTCTCTTTATTACTCCACTCTGATTAAAATGGGAATGTCAGCTTATAAATTTGATTGAGTCCCTAGATGTACAATTTCTCCTAGTTTCTTTGTAGAGGTTTAAGTCCACTCTACTTTTGGAAGGAGTAGTATTCCTCCACATAAACAATATTTGGGCAGCTTTTGGAACTTATATAGATATTAATATGGAAGAAGAGTTGGAAAGAATAGCAATTGGACTGCTGAGATAATTCCTGTCAGCTGCACTGCTCAGAACTGGCTTGTGTCCATCTGATGCCTTCTGGTCCTGTGGTCTCACTGAAGGCTGCGTTCTGCATATTACTTTGATCGAGCTATGCTTGAATAAATTTGGCTGAAGATGGAACATTTCCCCACTCTTCAGAACTTTACTGTTGCACTTGCTAATAAGTCCATGGAGTTATTTATTTTCCTTTTAACTATGAGTTAGTACTGAATTATTTAAAATTTACAATATAAATTTTCCTTTGTAGGATGGTAAAAATGTATAGTATCTAGACATGATAACCCAATGCATTCCTAGTTTTGTTTTTGCTTTTAAACTACAAAATTAAAACAAATTGTCATTATAATGTATCTTTCTGTCTTAGTCTGCTGGGGCTGTTATACAAATATCATAATTGGTGACTTAAAAGTCAAAATTTATTTTCTATTGGTTCTAGAGTCTGGAAGTCTAAGATCAGGATACCAGCATGGTCAGTTTCCAGTAATGGCTCTCTTTCTGCCTTATGGATAGCCAGCTGCTCTCTGTGTCCTATATGGAAGAGAGAGAGTAAGTGAGAGAGCACAAGCTCTCTGATATCTCTTCTTATAAAGGCATTAATCCCACCGTGGGATAAATGAAGGCCCCATGACCCTCAAGACCTCATCTAACCCAAATTACCTTCCAAAGCCCCTATCAAGAAATACCATTGCATTGGGGGTCAGGGCTTCAACAAATATATATTGGGAGATACAGATATTCAGCCCATAACATCCACTATATTAAGACTCTCTCAAATTTTTTTTAAACAAGGGACATGACACTTAAAACTGTCCAGAGAGGTAACACTGCACTTAACAACCTTACTAGGAACACCACACCATTTGGTATTGAAAACAAACAGAATTTATAAAGGGCTTGTAAGTAATTGTGATATTTGCTTCCAGAAAGTATGGGAGAGAGGGGAAGTCTACTTGCAGTGTATAAGTGATGATACTAAGACTGAGAGTTTCCGTGACTTGGCCACAGTGTTACAAGAACAGGAACCCACGTTTTCATGCTTGCTCCATGAAGACCCAATGTTTCTGAATGATATTTTACTCTGTAATAAAATCTGTTTCCCAACAGTTCTACTTATTCCCTCAATAGAGCAATAGACAAAAATTTTGGCCAAACATTGGAAATATAAATTTTTCTCAATTTTACTATTCCACAACTAATCTTTTCCTTTATTGGCTAATGGTTTGAATGCTATTTCTTGGGCAATAATTATCAATCTAAAAATTTCAGGGTTATAAGTTTCTAGTAACCTGTCATGAGTAGGTAACAATTTTCTAGAACATATTTCGCTAGAACATTTTTTGTGATTAGACAGTGGGGAAATTCTGATCGTGCTGCTAAAATGTTCTTAAAAGAAGGAGAAAAATGTAAAAACCCAGTTTTGATGTTATAAATATATTTTACTATTTCTTGTTTTAGTAGACTCTCTGTAGTCTGTCAGATTTGGCTTTTTCTCTCAAATTTCCATTTCTCTCAAAATGCAAGACCTCAAACAAAACAAAAATTCACAGGGTATCTGGAATGGGCACTAACTCTGGTGTCAAATAACATTTAGTTGACATCTGAATCTATATCTTAAGAGCTATCTGATCATGAGAAATTTAATTTTTACACTCATATTTGTAGCTAAAAAATAAAGGATAATAATTACTCTAATATTTACCATGTAGAATTGAAGCAAAGATTACATTGATTAAATGACATATCTCTTTGGTTAGTAGTCATGAGCCTTTATTTGTTATTAAAAGCCAAATGTTATGTAGGCTTGTCTTCAGAGTGCAGGTCCCCTGTGTTTGGGGTGCCTGTGTGGGTTCTGCTCCTCTCCTTTCTTTGTGCTTTTGGTGTCCATCCTGTTTTAGTCTCACAGGCTAGTTTCATTCTAACCATGTCTCTACCCTTCCTGTGTGATGTGGCCTGCTCTCTAGTATTAAGTGAAGAGTCTGTTCTTTCAGTCTGTAGTTCATTATATTGGTTGGTTACACTGATGTGACTGTTATGCAGATTTCCATGGGATGAGGTGAGCTTATGATCCTTCTACTCTGCCATCTTCCCAGGCTACCTCCCTGGTTATTCATTTATATTAACTTTATAATCATAATTTTTAAAAACATTTTAATAACAACCTTTAAATATTTTAATTGGAAAATTTTTTTAATTTTAAATTATCTGGGAATAACTGACACATTTACAGTGTTATATATTCACATATATATGTGTATATATGTATGTATATATATACACACATATATATACTATATATATATATGATTCTGTATTATACAGAGTATATACTGTGTTATGTATTCACATTGAGGTGCATCTAGAATTATCTCTTTATTTCACAGTTTATGATTTTATTAGTAGGATTTTGAATCTGAATTTTGGATAACTTAGACTCACATTATTTTTTAAATGTATTCCCATTAATTATAACTTTCTTGGGGGGATTGTAGATACGATGTTTCTTGCATTGTCTTCCTAATTGTTATTAACTACCAGGAAGAAAACTGTGGTGAGCATTGTATCTATCTATCCTTCTTTCATTCCCCATTCTTTTCTTCTAACTATTCTTTTTATTCAGGCATTCAGACTTCCTCCATGTAACTTTGTAATTCTAACTCCAGTTTCAAAAGTTTATTCGTGATTATACAAATTTAGTCATGATATTCTTATTGGTCTTCTTAATGACTGAATTGGGAATGCACACATGGCCCAGTTCCCACCAATGATACCCAAGAGAGTACCTTTTGTAAGATTTCAGGGACAGTACCATTAGTCATAATACTCAAACTGACAACTTCATGCTTCTTTTTAAGATTGTTGCCTTATGTGGTATAATTTCTCAAATCTTCTGCCACCATCTTGTTATTAGCCCAAAGATGAAGAATTAATTTAAATGAAGACAGTTCAAGAGAATCATAGGAAAAGTAGAGCTAGAAAATGGAATGTACTAAACCTGAAGCCTATTCTACATATAAATTTCTTGTCGTATAAAATAGTGTCTTTGTATCTTTACATCAGTTTGAATCAGGGATAATTCTAGTACTGAAGCCAAAACTGGCTTAACTAATAAACTATTATGTTTATATTTTTTGCAACCTGATACCCTATGAATGGTCTTATAACACATTTGTTCTTTTTAGGGTTTTAATTATATCATCTGAAAATAATTATGAGTTCTAACTTGTAAAGAGCTTGAAAGTCATCACTTAATTTCTTACAATAAAAGAAAAGGTGAAAAATACCTCTGAAAACCAGCAACTATTCTTGCTGAGGTTGCAGGGCAATGTACTCTTCTGAAATCTGAGAGTATAGGTAATTCTAGGGAGTCACAACTGAGATCTGCTTATCTGGATCAAAAGCTGCTCAGGCCATAAATTGGTAAGAATTCTTAAATAATCATTTTGACAAAATTGCTAGAAACTGAGTGAACCAGTCAAGTGTGAGAAATTCCTGAGGGCCATGGTCTTAGGGTTGGAGGCACACTTTCCTGCATTTAACCTCCAGGAAATTTATCAGATTCCTAAGGTTAAGGGCCAAGAAAGATCCTCTTCTGGTTTGACATGGGGAAGAGAAAAGCAACCATGGAAAAATCAATTGGAATAATCTTAATTACAAAGGTCTCTCCTGGGGAAAATACTTTATCAGAGGCACATCTCACCATGGGGAAAACATTTCCCTGAATTCAGCACTCTTTAGCCTTCCTGTGTTACTTATGGAAGGGTGGTTGCTAAAAAACATTTGTGAAAGGCACAGCTCAGGGACACAAGTCTGCTGAGATTTCATCATAAGATGACAGAATGCTTCTGTTCTGCCACATTTAATCACCACACCAATAGATTTCTAGTATAATCATAGTGAGTTATACCTAAAAGACTAAAGAAAGGACACTAGAGGATTTGAAAATGCTGGCATCTAATGATAAAACAAACATTAAATATAGCCCAAATTCTGGCCCAATTAACATAAAACCTCACACTTATGGCTTCTTTACCTCAGTTACCTTGATACAATTTGATTGTCTGTGAACAAAATTTGTAGGTATGTTAAAAGGAAAAATAATCAAAGTAATTATCAAAACTTGCTCAAATATGATATAAATGTTGGAAATGCTATCCATGGAATTTAAAATAATTAAAAATAGTGTGTTAAGGGTTCTAACAGATAAAGTAGACAAAATGGAAAAAAAGAGGGGTAATGTAACCAGAAATATGGAAAGTCTGAGAAAGCATTAAAATGCTGATGTCAAAACACTAACAGAAATAAAGGATACCCAGGATGGAATCATCAGTAGACTGAGCACAAATGAGGAAAGAGTAAGAAAGATTAAAGATATGTTCACAGAAACTTGCAAAATGAAAATGAAAAAAGAAAAGAAAAAGAAAAGAACATCCATGAACTATGAAGCAATTATAAAAGATAACGTGTTTAACTGGCGTTACTAGAAGAAAAATGAAACTGAATCATAATGTTTGAAGTAATGGCTCAGAACTTTCCAAAATTAATGTTAGAAACCAAATAACAGGGGCGCCTGGGTGGCGCAGTCGGTTAAGCGTCCGACTTCAGCCAGGTCACGATCTCGCGGTCCGTGAGTTCGAGCCCCGCGTCGGGCTCTGGGCTGATGGCTCAGAGCCTGGAGCCTGTTTCCGATTCTGTGTCTCCCTCTCTCTCTGCCCCTCCCCCGTTCATGCTCTGTCTCTCTCTGTCCCAAAAATAAATAAACGTTGAAAAAAAAAAAAAAAAAAAAAAAAAAAAAAAAGAAACCAAATAACATATGCCAGAAGCTCAGAGAACATCAAACAAAATAATACCAAGTAATTAACATCTAGGCATATTGTATTCACACTGGAAAACAATAAACTAAAGATAACAACAAAGACATCTTGAAAGGTGCTGAAGAATAAAAACACCTTACCAAATGAAGAACAAGGATAAAAATTACGCCAGACTTTTTGTCATAAGCCATGCAAACAAGAAAAGAGTGGAAGAGAAAATGTAAAATATTAAAAGAAGACAATTTAAAAAGAAGAAAATTTAAATTCTGAATTTATAGTTCCAGAAAAATTATTCTTGTAAAATGAAAGAGAAATAAAGACTTCCTTAGACAAGAACTGAGGGAATCTACATCAACAGATTTGTCTTGCAAGTAATGTTCGAAGTTTTCAGGGAAAAGGAAATGGTAGAGGTCAGAAACTGGAATCTAGATAAAAAAAGGAAGAGAGTTGGAGAAGGAACAAATGAAGGTGAAATAAAATATTATTTTTCTTCTTAATATAAAAGATAATTGTTTAAGATAATAACAACCTATAAATATAGTGGGTAATAGTAACACATGGTTAAGTGAAATGAATGACAGCAATCGTAAGAGATGGGAAATAGAAAGTGGGAATACCCTGTTATAGCATTAGCACCACACACAAAATAATACAGTATTTGTTGCGGTGGACTTAGATTAGCTTAAAAATGTGTTCAAACTCTGGCTCATTCGTTAAAATTCATTTTAAAAATGTATAATTAGTCTGCTAAAAGAGGAGATAAAATAGACTCCTATAATAAGTTCAACTAAAACCAGAGAAACCAGAAAAAAGATACAAAGAACAAGTACATCAAATTGGAAACAGATGCAAACATGTAGATATTAATTCAACTGTATCACTAATTACTTTAAATTTCGAAGTGTCCATTATGTCAATTAAAAACAGAGACCATCAGAATGTGTTTTCTTTTAAAAAAAAGGCATAATTATATGCTGTCTACAAGAAACCCAGTTTAAATATTCAGGTTAAAAAATAAAGGGATGATATACCATAAATAGAAAGCTAGACTAGCTATATAAATTCAGCCAAAGCTAACTTCAGGAAAAGGAAAAAATAAGAAGTAGAGAAGATACAAAATGATAAAAGGGCCAATGCTCCAAGAAGACATAACATTTCTTAATACCTATACATCTAACAACATACTATTAAATTTTTTTTTCAACGTTTATTTATTTTTGCGACAGAGAGAGACAGAGCATGAACGGGGGAGGGGCAGAGAGAGAGGGAGACACAGAATCAGAAACAGGCTCCAGGCTCTGAGCCATCAGCCCAGAGCCTGACGAGGGGCTCGAACTCCCAGACCGCGAGATCGTGACCTGGCTGAAGTCGGACGCTTAACCGACTGCACCACCCAGGCGCCCCTTCAACATACTATTAAAATACATGAGGCGAAAACTGATAGAACTGTAAGGAAAATAGACAAGTCCATTATTATAGTTGGAGACCCCAATATGCTTCTTTCAATAATTGATAATCAAGCATCCAGGAAATCAATAAGGATATGGTTAACCTGTATAGCACTGTTTTCAAACTTGTTCTAATTGAAAATAATCATGACTTTCTCCTGCTTTCCTGTAGTTACATCCCTTTAAATAATTACTTACAATGGAAAAATTATCCATCATGATGGTAGGAAGTGTGCGAAAGTGGAAACCTTCTTTTCTTTTGCCTCATAAAATGTAGGTATACTTTAAAACACTTACTAGTCATTTCTGTTGTATTTTGAACAAACCATTCTCAAATATCTGGGTATTCCATGTTGGTAATTGAAAGAAGTTGTCTTTGCTTTAGTATATTTCCCTTTGTTGTAATGATTATCAAGTAAGGTCAGATGTCTGTTATAAAAATCAGAGTAATTTTATTCTTCTCCCAGATACTGGTCATGAGATACATATGATTCAGGCAAGATTTCCTGCCTCTAAAAACAACAAAAACAAAAACAAAAAAAACCCTGCTGACTTTAGTATTTTTGCATCATACAGCATGAATAATACTAAATATAAATCAAATTTGTGTCAAAAAAATTACTGATTATAAAAGATCCCTTAAAGATTCAATATAAAAATTTGCAAACCACTAATATTTCTACTGGTAGTTGTGCTAATAGAACAGAATAAAACTAGTTATGGCTATGGCTAGTAAATAATATTTTATGGTGTCAATCAGTATTGATATGTATCCAAATACCTTGGCACTTAAGTTTTATCCTGGCCAAGGAAACTTCCTATTAATTGACAGATTCCATGATATAAAATACCTGAGGAATTAAATGCACGTTTTAAAATCTGAAATTTATGTGTCATCATAGATGGGTTGTCAAACAAATGATATTTGTCCTAATGGAGCATATGTTAACATCAACACATCTTAATAATTTATTGGAAAAAATTTAAGAAAATTAAAGTTCTTAAGGATGATACTTGGCCAATACTTGATGCCAATAGAGTGGTGAGCATCCTGACAGTTTATTGGATGAGTAGTTAACTGTCATACCAAAATCTGAAGTATGTATATTTTTTCTCTTTCCATTGTAGAGAGTCTAAATGATAGGTATCTATAATTAGGAGGTTAACATATATAACATTCAAATTATATCTTTTCTAAAATAAATTTGGGTAATTTATAATTTTTTGCTTTCTTTTGGTTTTGTTCTTTCTTGAAATTAATGTACCAATGTATCTAATTGGAATATGAATGTTCCAAATGCTATCTATGTCTTTGATTCGTTTCTGCCCAGGAGAAAGCAGAAAAAGATTTCTATTTAGGAAAAAATTGAATTTTCTGTAAAATTTAGATTTAGCTGGCTACCCTTCCTCTTCTCCAAACCACTTACCTGGAGATATTGACCTTTTTGTTTCTTTGCTAGTATGTGTGTCTATTCCATGAAGCCTGGATTACACAGACAGCCTCCTGCTTCTTGTCTGCCTACACTTGCTGGTTATTGGCTTGCTTTTCAGACTGGTTGCCTGAATTTATTAGTAATAATGGTGGTTTCTATGTCTTACATTTTGGTATCAAGTTCTCCTTTTGAATGCCCTTTTTATCTCCTCTTACACTCAGTATTCATCTGCACCTCACTTTACCATTGCTCACTTAAGTCCTTAATAATTTCCAAGTCTTTATAGACTTCAATTCCGCATCCGTGTAACTCTTCTACTTTAAATTCTGGGATCATAAGAGTCTGTAGCCTAGAGTTCTAAATCTAAAAGTACTTAGGATTAGATGACAGAAGTATATTTTCAGGAATGAATCTGTGTGTTTCATATTTCCCTTCCTCATTATTCTTTTATTGAGTATCCAAGGGCAACTTTTTTTCCTCCTTCTGCTTACAGTGAAATACAAATGTATACACTAAAACTCTCTGGCCTAAGTAGATGATAGAAAGATTTGGAAGTGTGCTTACCTGAAATAGATTAAATTAGGGAGAGAAAAAAGGAGAGGATGAGGCAAAGGGTTGACCTGGATTAGAAAGAGAGAAGTGGAAAAAGAGAGGGAAAAGGGACCTTGCATCTTGAAATCAGGAGTGGAATGGAAGGACATAGCTCCTAAAGATGTAATGTCATCGCCAGGACATATTCAGGCTGCTCAGGACAAGATTTGGATAATTTATCAACTCTAGTAAGGATGACAGCATGAAGGAAATTTTATTTTCTGACTAAAGTAGAACTTCTCAGGAACTATTCTTTAAGTTAGGCAGTGGTAGGCATAATGCCAGTGCTATAGTAAACTGAATTTCTACTTTTTTTAGATAAAGAAAATGGCAATAAAATTGCAACTTCTAAGAAAGAAACCACATATTTTTGAACCAGAAGTTAGCATTCTTTCTTGAGCTTCCCCTTCCATGTTTTCCCATGAGTTTTTAGTCGCATGTTTATTTAAATTCCTCTTAGGTAACATACAGTGTAATATTCATTTCAGGTGTACAATACAGTGATTCAACACTTCCATATATCACTTGGTGTTCATCACAGCAAGTGTACTCGTTCATCCCCATCACCTATTTTACCCACCGCCACCCACTTCCCCTCTGGTAACCATCAGTCATTCTTCACAGTTAAGAGTGAGTTTCAGGGCATCTGAGTGGCTGAGTTGTTTGAGCATTGGACTCGGCTCAGGTCATAATCTCACAGCTCTCGAGTTCGAGTCCCAGATGGGGCTCTCTGCTGTCAGCATGGAGCCTGCTTCAGACCTTCTGTCCCTCTCTGCCCCTCCCCTGCTCAATCTTTCTGTCTCTCTCAAAACAAATACACTTAAAAAAAGAGTCCATATCTTGGTTTGTCTCCTTCTCTCTCCCCCGCGCCGCCCCTTTGCTCATTTGTTTTGTTTCTAAAATTCCATACATGAGTGAAATCATATGGTATTTGTTTATCTCTGACTGACTTATTTAGCTTAGCATAATACACTCTAGCTCCATCCATATCATTTCAGTATTTTTTATGGCTCAGAAATATTCCCTTGTATGTATGTGTGTATATCTGTATGTGTGTGTGTGTGTGTATATCTATATATCTATATCTATATCTATATCTATATCTATATCTATATCTATATCTATATCTATAGTGCATCTTCTTTATCCATTCCTTAGTTGATGGACACTTGGACTGTTTCATAGCCACAATTTGGCTATTGTAGATAATGTTCCTATAAACATCAAGGTGCATGTATCTGTTTGAATTAGAGTTTCTGTAAGCCATGCATAAATACCTAGTAGTGCAATTGCTGGATCATACGGTAGTTCTATTTTTACATTTTTGAGGAATCTCTATACTGTTTGGAAAACTCTGGAAGGTGGCTACACCAGTTTACATTCCCACCAACAGTGCAGGAAGGTATCCTTTTCTCTACATCCTCGCTAACACCTGTTGTTTCTTGTATTGTTGATTTTAGCCATTCTGATAGGTGTGAGATGACATCACATTGTGGTTTTAATTCCCATTTTCCTGATGATGAGTGATACTCAGCATCTTTTCATGTGTCTGTTAACCATCTGTATGTCTTCTTTGGGAAAAAAAATGTCTAATCATGTCTTCTGTCCAGTTTTTAACGGGATTATTTGGTTTTGGGGAATTGAGTTTGATAAGTTCTTTATAGACTTTAAATACTAACCCTTTATCAGGTATGCCATTTGCAAATATCTTCTCCCATTCTGTAGGTTGCCTTTTAGTTTTGTTAATTGTTTCCTTTGCTGTGCAGAAAGTTTTCCTTTGATGAAGTCCCAATAGTTTATTTTTGCTTTTGTTTCTCTTGCCTTAGAAGACATATCTAGAAAAATAAAAAAAAAAAAAACCTGCTATGGCTGATGTCAAAGAGGTTACTGCCTGTATGTGTTCTCCTCTAGGATTTTGATGGTTTCCTGTATCACATTTAGGTCTTTCATCATTTTGAATTTATTTTTGTGTATGGTGTAAGAAAGTGGTCCGGTTCATTCCTTTGCATTTTGCTGTCCAGTTTACCCAACAGCATTTGTTGCAGGGACTTTTTCCCAGTTGATATTCTTTCCCACTTTGTTAAGGGTTAATTGACCATACAGCTGTGGGTTAATTTCTGGGTTATCTATTCTGTTCCATTGAACTGAAAATCTATTTTTGTCCCAGGACAATACTATTTTCATCAATATAGCTTTGTAATAGAAGTTGAAGTCTGTAATTGTGATACTTCCAGGTTTCCTTTTCTTTTTTTTTCAAGGTTGCTTGGCTATTCAGGTCTTTTGTGGTTTCATACAAATTTTAGGATGGTCTTTTCTAACTTTGTGAAAAATGCTCTTGGTATTTTTATAGGGATTGCATTAAATGTATAGATTGTTTTCGGTAGTATGGTAATTCTAATAATATTTGTTCTTCCAATCCATGAGCACGGAATGTCTTTCTATTTCTTTGCATCATCTTCAATTTCTTTCATCAATGCTTTACAAGTTTCATAGTATAGGTTTTCACTTCTTTCGTTAGGTTTATTCCTGGTATGTTATGGTTTTTGGTTCAATTTTGAATAGGATTGATTCCTTAATTTATATTTCTGCTGCTTTATTATTTGGGTATAAAAATGCAGCAGTCTTCTGTACAGTGATTTTATATCCTGTGACTTTACTGAATTCGTCTATTAGTTCTAGCAGTTTTTTGGTGGAGTCTTCCAGGTTTTCTAGATGGAGGGAGTATCATGTCATCTGCAAATAGTGAGTTTTACTTCTTCTTTGCTGATTTGGATGCCTTTTATTTCTTTGTGTTGTTTGTTTGCTGTGGGTAGGACTTCCAGTACTATGGTAAATAACAGTGGTGAGAGTGGACATCCCTGTCTTATTGCTGACCATAGAGGAAAAGTTCACATTCTATATTCTTGCCTCTTTTATCATAGGTTATTGGACCAAGTACGCTTGGGTTTATTTCTAGACTCTTTATTCTAGTTCATTAATCTGTGTCTGTTTTTGTGTCAGTCCCATACTGGTTTGATCACTATGATGTTGTAGTACAGTATAGTTCGAAATCTGGGAGCATGATGCCTCCAGCTTATTCTTTTTTAAGACTGCATTCACTCTTTGGGGTCTTTTGTGCTTCTGTACAAATTGTGGGATACTTTGGTCTAGTTCCAGGAAACATACCACTGGTTTTGTGATGGGAATTTTATTGAATCTGTAGATATGGACATGTTAACAATATTAATGCTTCCAAACTATGTATGAGCACAATATCTTTCCATTCATTTGCATCATCTTCAATTCCTTTAATCAATGACTTACAGTTTCCAGTGTACAAGTCTTTCCCCTCCTTAGTTAAATTTATTCCTAGGTATTTTATTCTTTTTGTGCAGTTGTAATTGGATTGTTTTCTTAATGTATGTTCCTGGTAGTTGAATTCATTTATTATTTCTAACAGTTTTTTGTTTTTTGTTTTTTGTTTTTTGTTTTTTGTTTTGTGTGTGTGTGTGTGTGTGTGTGTGTGTGTGTGTGTAGTCTTTAGGGTCTTCTATATATACAGTCATGTCATCTGCAAATAGTGACAGTTTTACTTCATTTCCAATTTGGATTACTTTTATTTCTTTTTCTCACCTAATTGTTGTGGCTAGGAATTCTAATACTATGTTGAATAAAAATGGCAAGAGTGGGCATCCTTGTCTTGCTTCTTATCTTAGGGGAAAAGCTTTCAGCTTTTCATTGACTATAATGTTAGTTGTGGGTGTGTCATATATGGACTTTATTATGTTGAGATAAGTTTCTTCTATACCCACTTTGTTGATTTTTTTTAGGTTTATTTATTTTTTGGGGGGGGGAGGAGCAGAGAGAGTGAGAGAGAATCCTAAGCAGTCTTTATCCTGAAGCACGCAGTCCACTGAAGAGCTCCATCCCATAAACCATGATGTCATGACCTGAGCCAAAATCAAAAGTTGGATACTTAACTGACTGAGCTACCCGAGTATCCCAAGAGTTTTTGTCATAAATGGATGTTAAATTTTGTCAAAGGCTTTTTCCATATCTTTTAAGATAATATTTTTAACTTTTGTTTTGTTAATGATAATTGATTTACAGATATGAACCATCCCTGGATTAAAGCTCACTTGACTATGGTGTATGATTCTTGTAATGTATTGTTGAATATGGTTTGCTAATATTTTGTTGATAATTTTTTTCATCTATATTTATCAGGGGTATTGGCTTTTAATTTTCCTTTTCCTTTTCCTTTTTTTTTTTTTTTTTTTTTTTTTTTTTTACGTGTCTTTGTCTGGTTTTACTATCAGGGTAATGTTGGCCTAAGCCTAAAATGAGTTTGGAAGCATTTTTGCTCTTCAAGTTTTTGAAATAACTTGAGAATAATAGGTATTAACTCTTTATTAAATGTCTGGTAAAGTTTACCTATGAAGCCATCTGGTCCTAGATGTTTTGTTTTGGGAGGGTATTTTTTATTGTTTCAATGTCATTATTTGTTATCATTCTTATTTGAATTTTCTACTTATGTATGAATCAGTCTTAGAAGATTTGTGTTTCTAGGAATTTATCCTTTCTTCCCATGTTTCCAATTTTTTTGGCATGTAATTGTTCGTTATATTTTCTTACAATCTTTTATGTTTTTGTAGTGTCAGTCATAACTTCTCTTCTTTCATTTCTGATTTTATTCATTTGGACCCTCTTTTTTTCTTGATAGGTTGGCTAGAGGTTTATTGATATTTTTCACCTTTTCAAAGAGACAACTTTTAGTTTTATTAATCTTTCCTTTTTTTTTGGTTTTGTTTTGGTTTTTGTTTTGTTTTGGTTTTTGTTTTGAAATCCTTGCGTTCTTTTATTTAGATATTTGTCCTTATGTTTCTTTAGATCTTAAGAGAGCCACTTATGGGTAGCATATAGTTGGGTCTTTCTTTTTGTTTATCATCCATTCAGTCCTCCATTCATCCATTCAGCCTTTTGATTTGAGCAATTAGTCTATTTACACTTAAAGTAATTCTTGATAGGTGTGTACTTTTACCATTTGTTAATTGTTTTCTGATTGTGTTAGTTGTTTTATTCTTTTCTTCTTCTTTTGTCCTCTTCCTTTTGGAAGATTTTCTCTAGTGTTGTGTTTAGTTTCCTTTCTCTTTATTTTTTGTGTATCTTTTATAGAATTTTAGTTTGTGGTTACCATGAGATACATATATATTGATCTATGTATACATATACATACATAGTTATATATGTCCATTTTAAATTGATAGTCACTTAAGTTTGAATACATTCTAAGTCTTTGCACTTATACTCTCCCTATTTTGTTTTTGACATCATATTTTAATCTTTTTATTTTGTATATCCTTTATTTATTGTAGTAATAGTTGATTTTACTATTTTTGTCTTTTAACCTCATACTAGCTTCTTAAGTGACTGATCCACTGCCTTTACTATATATTTGCCTCTACCAGTGAGATTTTTTTTTCTTCATGTATTTTGTTATTTCCAGTTATGACCTTTCCTTTTTTGCTTAAAGAAGACCTGTTAACATTTTCTTCAATGCCACTTTAGGAATAATGAACTCCTTTAGTTTTTACTAAAGGAGTTTGGGGAACTTTTTATCCTTCCTTTAATTCTGAGTGATAATCTTGTTGTGTATAGTATTCTTGGTTTAAGTTTTTCCTTTCAGCACTTTAAATATATTCTGCACTCTCTTCTGTCCTGCAAAGTTTCTGCTGAAAAATCAGCTCATAGTCTTTGGGGTTTCCCTTATATGTAACTATTTATTTTTTTCCTGCTGCCTTTAAGATATTCTTTTTAAATTTATTTTTTCCTATTTTAATTATAATATCCCATGATGTGAATCTCTTTGATTTCATCTTGGTTGGGACTCTGTGCTTTCTGGATCTGGATGTCTATTTCCTTTTCCAGGTTAGGGAAGTTTTCAGCCATTGTTTTTCTGTTTGTTTTTTGTTTTTTGTTTTTTGTTTTTTAGTGAAGTTTCTGTCCCTTTCTCTTATCCTTTTAGTAACACTATAATGGAAATATTAGTATGCTTGATGTTGTCCCAGAAGTCTCTTAACATATCCTTACCTTTTTTTTTTCTTTTTCCTATTCTGATTGAGTGATTTCCATTATTCTGTCTCCCAGGTTGTTAGTCTGTTCTTCTGAATCATCTGTTCTGCTGTCAATTCCCACAAGTATATTTTTTATTTCAGTTATGATTCTAGCTATGATTGGTGCTTTCCTATTTTTTTCTCTCTTTTTTTTTTTTGAAGTTCTTACTGTGTTCTTCCATTCTTACCCCAAATCTGTGGGCATCTTTATGAATAATTACTTTGAACTTTTTATTAGGCAGATTACTTATCTCCATTTTACAGGGTTTTTCTTACGTTTTATCTTATTCATTTTTTAGGGACATATTCTGTCTCCTCATTTTGTTTGACTTTATACACATTTCTATGAATTAGGCAGGACAACTACCTCTCCCTATCTTAAAGCAGTTGCTTTGTTTAGGAGTATCCCCTGTGTAGGCTGTGTGTCCTTGGCAGCTTTGGCAGGACCATGGGAGCTGAAGTGAGTGTCCACCAGAAGGTACTGGGGCACACCTTGCTGGGGCTACTTTGACAGGCCAGCTTCAGCAGGCACAGACTGGGTAGTCCTGGGCATCCCATTCTGGGGCCACTTTTGTAGAGCAAGATGTCAGGTAGAGGCCAGAGGGGTCTCAGGGAATGGTGTGCCAGGACTACCTTGGCAGGACAGCTGGAACTAGGGTTAGCATATGCTGGGGTTGCCTTGGACAGACAACTAGAGCTGGTTTGGGCCAAGGGTATGGAATACCTGGGGTGGCCCTAGCAAGATGGCTAGAGTGCCTGAACCCTGTTTCTACTCACATATCATGGTGGAGGGTGAACATATTAAGGAGAAGATATTCACTGGCACCTCCAACCCTGGAGAGGGTTCCATTTGTTTTCTGCCTATTTGATGGATACTCTATTAGTAAATTAATTACCTTCACTCTAGTCTAGTTGCTCTTCAAAGTGCTTCTATTTTTTGCTGTACCCCAGGACAGGCAAGTTTGTATGCAGTGATGTCTCCCTACCACAGGTCATCATGTCAAGTCTGGGATTCCTTGTTAATCATAATTGTTCTACTATAAAAGTCTATTATATTCAATTATGTTTGAAAGCTTTAATTCCTAACTTTGCTCAGCAGTTATTCTATATTTAAATACACCTAAGCCTCACAATGGGTTTTTTCACATGATATCTCTATTCCTGATGCCTATTATTCTCTTCTTAATTGCCTACATACTCAATACTAACCATTTCTTTCTAGAAGGAGTAGTGAGTATTATCTTTTATAAATTCTTACCAATGTGAAAATATCTGGCTATTCAATTCATGTGTTGGTAATATATTTTCTTTTTTTTTTGTTTATTTATTTATTTTGAGAGAGAGAGAAAGCACAAGTTGAGGAGAGGCAGAGAGAAAGGGAGAGAAAGATAATTCCAAGTAGGCTCTGCACTGTCAGTGAGAACCTAAAGTGGGCCTCAAACCCATGGACTGTGAGATCATGACCTGAGCTGAAGTCCAACACTTAACCAACTGAGCCACCCAGGCATCTCTCTCTCTCTCTCTCTCTCTCTCTCTCTCTCTCTCTCTCCCTTTTTATTTTTTTAAATTAATTTTATTGTTGAGAGAGAGACAGAGTGAGCACATGTGAGCAGGGGAAGGGGCAGAGAAAGAGGGAGACAGAGAACCCCAAGCAGGCTCCTTGTTGTCAGTGCAGAACCGGATGCAGGGCCTGAACTCACAAACATTGAGAACATGACCTGAGCCAAGTCAAGAGTTGGATGCTTAACCGACTGAGCCTCCCAGGGTCCCTGGGAATATATTTTCTACCTAAATAATAAAGATGTTGAAAAGTAACCAAGAGCAAAATGCAAAATTTATAACTATATGGATTGATGAATTTTTGCAGATTGAACACACATGAATAATATATCCAGATGAGGAAATGTCCTTTGTTAGCAATCCAGAAATTCTTCCTGCACCTTTCAGTCAATAATCTCCAATTGTAACACTGCATATTTGTTTTGTTTATTTTTAAACTTTTAAAAATTAGATTCATATAGCATATTCTCTTTTGCATCTATCTTTTTGTTCTCCATACTATCTTTGTGAGATCTTTCCATATTGTTACATGTAGCAAATTTATTCATTTTCATTGCTTCAGAAGGTTTCATTGCACAAATATAGCATAATTTACCCATTCATCTGTTTCTGAGAGCATTGTTACCAGTTTGAGATTATTATGAATTGTGCATTCAGAAATATTTCTGCACATATCTCTTGGTGAACACATGTAAACATTTTTATTTAGCAATAGAATTATTTGGTCATAGTAATATGTGCATACCCAGATTTAGCTTATACTACTAAATAGTTTTTAAAATATTTAAAATGGTTTATTCTTATGTTCAGTATAGATGAATTCAAAGTTATTTTATCTATTATCTATCTATTTATCAATCTATCTATCTATCATCTATTTTAGCAGTTCTGGAAGGAGTAGAGTGATAATTTATTTTTTTTCACTTGTATCTCTTCTATGACTAATGAGGTTTAGAAACCTTTAATTTTCTTATTGTATAGCTTCTCTTTTTGCTGTTAGATGACTCTTCAGTATGCTTTTTTCCATTTTTTAGTTTGTTTTTTTTCCTATGGTTTTTAGAAATTATCTGTACTTTCAGGATATAAGTTTTTTGTTGGGTTAGTGTATTACAAATATGTTCTCCCACTCTGTAGCTTGTGTTTTAACTCTTTTAATAATGGAAATTTGTGAGAAAGGGTGTAACCTTAAAATTCAATTTACCACTTAATTCCTTAATTGTTCAAACAATTTGCATCCTGTTTTAGAAAATTTGGCTGCTCTGTTATGAATGTGTCATCTTTCATTTCCCAGAATCTTTAAATTTACCTTTCACATTTATATCTACAATTCACTGGAATCCATACTATATAATGTTAAGTGTGAGCCAAGATTATTCCCCTCATAGGTGAAATATAGTTCACGTAACACCATTTATTGAAAAGTCCAGTATTTCCACAGACCTCTACAGTGCTACATTTTGTTATAAATATTTATATATGTATGGCTTCTTGACTTTTTATTCCATATCATTGCTATGCATTGGTCTTAATTACTTCAGAGTTCTGATTTTAATATCCATTAGAATAAGTCTTCCAATTTTGTTCTTTTTAAAATTGTCTTAGCTGTTTTTACACCTTAGCTCACATTTCATTTTCCTCAAGCTTGCATAATTGTTGCATATGTTTATACACATATATACAAACAGATATAGATATATGTATTTAATGACTTCGATGCTATTATACTTGTAACAATTTAAAATTTATTTTCTAATTGTTTATTGATGTTCCATATAAATACAATTGATTTCTGTTCCTTTATGAATTGTACTTGTCTATCTGAAAGTCTCTATGAATGTTTTCATATATATACATTGATATGTATATTTTACAAACACAATCAGATTCTAAATAATAGGTTTCCTTTCCTCCATACTAATCCTACAAATCATCTCTTTTTTGCACAAGAATCTCTGGTGCAATGATGAATATAAGTGGTGATAGAGAACATCCTTTACTTTTTTAAAAACATAGCAGAAAAGCTTTCTAATACTTTCCTATTAAATTAGGGAAGTTCACATCTATTACAAATTTGATCAATAAATTATCACATTTGTTGACTCCGTATTTTAAAATTTAATATGGTTAATTATATTAACATTGTTGACTATCAAATAATCCTTGCATTTCTGGAATATTCACACTATGATTGTATTTGTTATTATGCATGTATATATTTTTGACTAGTTTGCTATCTATAATGCTCTTTCCTCTCAATAGTCTTACAGGTTTTGGTATCAAATGTAACTTGGCCTCATGAAATATTTTGGAAGTAATTCCTCTTTCTGCTAACCTGTGAAAGCAAATATTTAAAAAAAATCTCCAGTGAAACTATTTGGGTGTGAAATTAACTTTATGAGAACATAAATACTCCATGTATTTTCAAAGAAGTTATATTTGGCAGTTGAATGCAGTTTTCTACATGAGTCAAATCTCTTTTTCACTGTTTTGTCTACTATACTCTTGCTATTTGTTTAGATTATTCAAACCAGTTTTTGAGAGAATTTTATTCAAATTTTCTATATGATGGTATATTTATCTATTTCTCCTTTATATCGGCCAAGTTTTCCAATATTTTATTCTATGTTATTAAATACGTTAAAACTTAGGATTTATAATTACATAGTGAATTGGATATTATATTATTATGAAATAATTCTATCTCAAAATCTATATAGTCTGATATGAATATCACTATGGCATATTTCTTTTGTTACTGCTTACATGATATATATTTTTCCATCATTTCATTTTTTTTTAATTTTTTAAGTTTATTTATTTATTTTGAGAGAGAGAGAGCACAAGCAGGGGAGAAACAGAACAAGTGAGAGACAGAGAGAATCCCAAGCAGGCTCCATACTGCCAATGCAGAGCCAGGCTTGAACCCATGAACTGTCCGATCAGGACCTAAGCAGAATCGAGAGTCAGATGCTAAACAGACTGAGCCACCCAGAGACCACACCCATCATTTTATTTTCAACTTTTCTTTACCTTTTTATTTACGATGTGTCACTTTAGTAAGCAATGTTTTTAAACATTTCATCTTAGAATATGTCTTATTGTCTACAATTTATTCAAATATAAAAGATTAGTCTTAGATTTATATTTGTTTCATATGTTCTATGTTTCATTTTTATTCCTTTAAAAAAGTATATATTTTGTCTCTGTATTCACTTGTTATTTATACATTTTTTTACATTATTTTAATGAATAATCTAGAAATAAATATACATTTCTTGACTTATTAAAACCTGATATCAATAATCACTTTCACCATGTCCCAGACAATACAAGAAGCTAAAAGACTGTATCTTCATTAGCCTCCCTCTTTTGTACAGGTTTGTTGTGTATTTTAATACAATGTACACTTTAAATCCATGAGGATATTGTTTTATACAGTTTATATAACTGTTTTGGGTTCCCAGTGCTCTTTGTTTCCTTCTGAATCTCCATGTTTTTCCATCTGCTATAATTTTCCTTCTGACTAACGAACCCTCTCCAGAATTCTTATTTATTTACTGAAGTTCTTAGATTTTCCTATTTATATTTTCCTTTATTTATGGTTTTAGGAATTTAGGTTGTGCTGATTTTTTTTTCTCAATATCTTAAAGAAATCTTTTCATTTTCAAGCTTTCTTTTGTAATGTTGGCTCTCATTCTTATTTTGTTCATTTGAGGCTACTATGTCCTGCCTTACCTCTTGCTGCCTTATCCCTCGACTTATTAGAAATGCAATCTGTGTTCTTCGATGGTGGACTGATTATATCTGATTAGATAAGGCTTATTCTTTCTTAAGGGACATTCTAGGCTTTGGCAGCAACGTTGATTTGTATAATTATAAAAGATAAAAGCAGGACAGACTCTTAATGAAACTATACAAACAACTGTATTTCCATGGAAAGAGGCTCAGTAAAATATCTGTTTACATGATTCAAATATTCTTTGTTCAGTAAGTATCAGACACCATTCAAAAATATTCCCATCAGTTTACATAGCATAGTATACCACAGTGGTTCACAATCATTTTGGTGTTAACACAACTTTACAATCTTAAATATTTCTGAGCATTCCAAAGAGCTTTTGTTTACATAGGCTATATTTATCAACATTTACTATATAAATATTAAAATAGCAAGTCCAGTACTTAAACACATATTTTTATGAAAAATACTATTACCCTGAAAAAGAAATTAGTAGGAAGAGCAGCAGATACACTTTTATTGTAAATTTCTTTAATGTCTTCCTTAATAGAAAACAGCTGGATTAACTTAGCTGCTTCTGCATTGTATCTGCTGCAATATCACAGATTGTGTAGCTTTTGGAAAACTCCTCTGTAAACTCAAAATAGCATAAATGTGAAAAACATAAATAACATTTAGTATTATTATAACAATAATGTTGACTTAGCAGACCCCTGGGACAGTGTCTCTAAGATCACTGAGGGTTACATAGGATGAGAAAAAAGAGAAAGGGATTTATTATGCATCCATCAGAAAATAGATGCAAATTGTTATTTAAAATAATACCAAAAGGATTCAAAACAAATAATAGCTGTCAGAGATTAGGTCACTTGATTAAGATAGGATCATTTGAACCAGCAAAACAATAGTTGACTGCCTACCTAATCAATATGTTAATAAAATATTGTAGCATAGATATAAAAGTTCATCCAACTTAATACAAACTTAGCCAGATCAGAATTGAGGAAAAAACTGTCTTTTTTGAAAAAAATCATTAAGGACATGAAGAGTCAACAAAAAAAAGTATTCTGGTATAATACAAAATCTGTTTCCTGGGCAGATTTCACTGAAAGTAAATAATAACCTTATAATACTTTTGGTTAAGAGAAGACTGAGTTTTTCAGGATAGATTGTTATTCTAATAAAGAAAGCCAAAGTCTTATTTGGCATTAATAAATATTTGAAAGAAAAGTGTTCATACTCTGCTTTCTAAAAAAAATTTCTTATGAACAAACTCATAAAATGTGGGCAAATATTGCCAAAACTTAGACACATTTCATAGATTATTCTCATACTACACATAAGATATGTGTTTTTAACCCCAAATTATGAAGATGTCCTGGGTCATCAAAAGACTCATGTGAATTTGGATTCTCAGGTAAATAGGTTTTTGAAGTAGAAATTTCTGAGAAAATAATTTTTATATCTCGTAAAAGCCTTGTATATTAAAACATTACTCTCAGTTTATTTTCTATTTAATTTTGAAATATTAGACTTGTGTAAGCATCTTTATTCTCTATAAAGCAATTAATACAGAACGCCTTGAATTTGAATCTTTTTACTATAATTTATTAATACCTTCTTAAACTAGGAAAATATTTCATCTCATAAAATCAGAGAGAAAGGTTCTTATCAATTCAGACATTGAGACACAGAACTTGGAGGTTAAGATCTATAACCTCCATAATGGGTCAAAATAAATACAAAAACATAACATTCTGCTTAACCTTACAGGGGGCATGGGATATTTTCTCAATCAGTTTGCTATCCCAAATAGAAAAGCAAATTTTAAAAGATCATCAAGTAAGATTCCTTATCAGCTCTCGCATACCAGAGAATAGATCACCATCATTCACTCAGCATTGACGATTCAGCAGTCAGATCATAAAACCAGATTCCTAATAATTTTTGCCCCCACCAACAGGGAATAATTTATCAGCCCCAAACAAAGGAGAGCCAGAATCAAACTTGGTCTAGAGCTGGAAACAAGGTAAAAACCACAAAAAGCTAGGAAAGAGAACAGAAACTGAAGGTCATCAAGGTAAAGGTCTAATGCCTTTTGGGAATTATCCTGAGCTCCAAGGCAAGATGTGTGGTCAGGTGATTTTCTCAGGTGATTTGGTGTAATTTTCTGAGAGGGAAGTGTTAAGAACTTCCCAAACTCTTAAAGTATAGCTTCCTAAAGTTAAAAGTATGACTACCATACAAACATAACAAATATGCTTCAATGATTTTAATCATCTTATTTAACAATGAGGGAACGAGTAAGTTGGTCAAACTGGCTCCAAGGATGATTCAAGGAACAGAGATGTCTATCGTCAAAGGATTCTTGAAAAGAATTTGATAGAACTAAAATGGTTAAATGTCCTATAAGCCTTGAAAGTGAAACCCTGAAACCTTTGAGTTTATCTTTTCTACCTGACAGAAACCTGTAAGTTAACGTTGAATTTCACAGTTTCAGGGCTCCAATAAAATAATAAATAGTAAAATGAAACACAGGTGCATCCTCCTAGATAATTAAATTCTTGAGTGAGCCTGTTAAACAATGACATTGAAAGGACATATAGTCATCTTCCTGCTTTATTTCCAAGTTAGGGATTTTTTTTTTCTTAACAAAGTAATGGTAAAAAAAATCTTGCCACACATAAAAGGCTTAAGCAAGGTCATTCAAACACGGAAAGCAATTCATTTTAACTTTCACAATCGGGCATGATATTGTAACTTTCACAAGGGAACTGTTGAATCAACTGCTAACAACCACAAATGTTAAGTGAAAATAGTGTTCTTAGTGCCAGCCTACATCTTTTAATTAAAAATATAAATTATTAGTGAGTGATGAATATTAAAGATATAAACAACAACGTATTCTACACAGTAATATATACTTTCAAGCTATTTCCTTGACTCTTAACACAATGGCATAAAGAAAACAGGACAGTTTTACATCCCTATTATACTGATTATATTTTAATTTGGGACCAAAATATAAGAAATATCTTTACTTCTCATGTTGTGTTATGAAGAACTAGATTAAATACAGAACTGTAAAAGTAAAGAGCTTATGTATTATCAAAGTATGTCACCACATTCATCTGTGAATATATATATATATTAAGGAATTACAATTTTTTAAATGTTTATTTATTTTTGAGAGACAGAGACCGTGAGCGGGGAAGGGGCACAGAGTGATGGGGACACAGAATCTGAAACAGGCTCCTGGCTCCAAGTCATCAGCCCAGAGTCCAACATGGGGCTTGAACACACAAAGTGCAAGGTCATGACCGGAGGCAAAGTTGGAAGCTCAACTGACTGAGGCATCCAGGCACCCCAAGGAATTACAATTTTTAATAGTCAGTTGAATTTCTTAGAGAAGATACCATCTTTAAATCACATTTAAATGGAACCTAATTTCCTTAGTTGAGAAAAAGTCCTGAACAGGTTAAATACAACATTCTATACCCAACACGTATTTTTCCACTTGCATAGATGACATTTTAAACACTTGCTATTATAAATGGTCTTATTATCATTAACAGACAAATTCGTGAATGGCAGAGCTCTTATTGCCCTGTGTTCAAATAGTCCACCTGTTTTTAATTAGTTAAGCCATTAATGTCTACCTAGAGCAAACCATTTTGGGTTATATTATGGCAGCTGCTAGGATAGAACTTTCATTTAACCCAATCACATTTTCCATTTTCCAATTGTAACTTCCATTTTCCAATTATATATATACACACACACACACACACATTGTATATATACATATATATGTGTATATATTCATAAATATACATATATATAAATATGCATTGTTATGCATATATATAATTATACATATATATTATATAGGCCTGCTATACATATGTGTGTGTGTGTGTGTGTGTGTGTGTGTGTATGGTTGCAAGTAAGGAACTTGGAAGTAGACTGTTCATTTATGAGATGATTTTATTCTATCTCATTGGTGTTTAAGGTATTTTCTAAGGCTAAGCAAAGACCCCAAGGAAAAAGAATTTTGGAAAGAAAACTAGTTTGTTTCAAACAGCTTTTTTTAAGAGAATTCATGTTTTGGATATTCAGGCTTAACAAATAAAAACTACATGTATTTAAAAGAAAAACAAATTTTAAAGAACAAACAAATCCACACTAGGTAACCAGACACAATTAATCTGTTTGTGGTCTCAGAAGTTTTTTTGTCCTGCAAGGATTGTCATGTATTACTGTTGTCAAAGTGAGAAATAAGGTTGTTAGATTCAGTAACTTACAGAAAAGGGCCAAGGTTTTATTTATTTGAGGGACAGAGCTAGAGAGGATCACCCTACTTGTTTCATTATTTTTTCATCTCTTTCCCTGTGCAAAATGTTTCACTTTTCTGACTGTGGGATATGATGTAGAGGAAGGGCAAGATGTCAGTTTTGTTTCTATAATACTGATAAGTGTGACAGAGGATACAAAATAGCCATCATAACAAAATTATAATGTTATTACTCTGAGCTCAAAAATATTTATTGTGCATCTACTTTGGATCATACTCTGGGGATATGGCAGTGAAGATAACAAAGTTCCTGCTCTCAGATAGCTTACAGCTGAGTAGCGGAGGCAGAGAGTAAATAATTAAGCAAACATATCCATCAGATATTGACAACAGCTGTCAAGGAGCACGGGCGAGTCTCTAGGAACACAGCTAAATTCAATCAAAGTTTGATTTAGTTTGCTGCAGAAAAGGAGAGTACACTCCCAAGAAACTTTCAGAGTATCTCAATAAAGGGAGTTGGAGAGGCTTTGTAGGAGTTAGTGTGTGCTGAATGGTTCTAAAGAGGAATTGGTAAAGGGGGTGCCAGCTCTAGCCCTGACCTTATTTTGTGCCTGGTGTTAGAAGTAGTGTTCAGACATGCTAGCACACAAATAATATTTCAAGCTATAGAAATGGCTGAGATCACTTCTGTGGAGTATGAATGTAAACAAAGAGCATTCTCGAGACTAACTCCTGGAGCGATTCATAACTGGAAAATACGTCCAGTAAGGTAAGAGAAAAACCAGAAGAGACTGATGTCCTGAGATGGGGTTAAGTGTTCGTAGCAGATTACTAATTATGTTTTTTTGTGAATATGGATTGAGTCTGATTCTAGAGCCCAATCAAGTTATATTACAGTAAGGGTAGATTAGGTGGGAATTTGGTTACAGAAGAAAATGGCTTGACTCTGTTTTTCATCATTGTTGTTGCTGCTTTTTTACAAATGACACTTTGGTACCATGTTTAATAATTTTAACTTTTCCTGGTTCATTATTTCACTAACCATATGTTATTATACATGGTTATGTAGTGAATTGCAGGGCTAAATCTAAGGCTTCTAATTTCTGTTGTGGCTTTTATCATTATATTGAATTGAAACTGTAAACTGATGGCTTATCGTCACTGCCAGCACATTTAGAACTATGTACGGAGATCTTAAAATTTGGGGCCCAGGCTTTCCCACTAGAAGCTCTGAATTCTTTTACTTCATTGATTTAACTGGATGAACTCTAGAGTACATGTACTGGGAAAACTGCTGCTTAGATATTTCTATAATGTAACTGGGGGGAGGGGGGCGTGGGTACCTGGGTGGCTCAGTCTGTTGTGTTCAACTTTGGCTCAGGTCATGATCTCACAGTTTGTAGGTTTGAGCCCCACGTTAGGCTCTGTGTTGACAGTTCAGAGCCTGAAACCTGCTTCTGATTCTGTGTCTTCCTCTCTCTCTCTAGGCATGCCCCACTTGTGCTCTCTGTCTCTAAACATAAATAAAAAACATTAAAAAAATTTGAAATGGTAGCTAGACAATCCGTTTTTATAGAGCTCAATCCAAGACCACCCTAGATTTTCTGAATCAGAATCTCCTAGGATAGAGTTTACAAATCTTGAGATTTAACGAGCTTCCTAGGTTATTGTCAAAGATTGAAAACCAAAGATGTATAGCAAGCTGATTCCAGACATTGCTGCACATCAGCATGTCGGAGAAGTTTTTATAAAATCTTAACACAAGGTCGTTCATATCAACTAAATCAGAATGTCTTGGGGTAAGAAGCAGACATTTTTAGGTCTTAAATGTCAGTGTGCAGCAAAGTTTGGGAACCACTGGTATAATGATGTAGGCAAAACAGAAAAGTGGTGCAGATATCGTGAATTGACGAGGTTATTAGGTTTGAAATACATGAAACTACTTTGACTTTTGATCTATAAAATGACAATTTCATACAGTTTAATTTAAAATACAATAGTATCAGAGAATGACAAATAGTATAGAATTTAACTTATAAGTGGAATCTAAAAAACAAAACAAATGGTCAAAAAACAAGCCAGAAGACAGACTCTTAACTATACAGAACTGATATTTACCAGAGGGGAGGTCGGTGGGGGATGGGTGGAATAGGTGAAAGGGATTGAGAATACACTTAACAGGAGGAGCGCTGAGTAATGAATAGAATTGTTGAATCATTATGTTTTACACCTGAAACTAAAGCTGCATGTTAACTACATTGGAATTAAATAAAAATCAGGAAAATAGTATCCATAAATATCTAGCAGTACTGATTTATTTGCTTTCCACTAAATATTTTTCAGAGACCATAAAAAATATAAACTTTATTCTGGAGAATATAACAATAGTTTTACAGACAGAAAAGTAACTCCTAAATCTGGACCCAGTTTCTTTAGTCTGCTTTTAGCTTTTTGGAGGAAGCCTTAATGTTTTGTATAACAAAACTTAAAATCATTACGCCGTGGTTTTGTTTTTTTTTTTTCATTTGCAGATAATTCATTGCATAATTATATAAGTTTGCACTTATCTCTTTCCAGAAATTGAATTAATTTTCTTAAAGTTAAAATAAGTGCTCTGTTTAGTTGGGACATTTTGAACACTTTGCCCAGTGATTTGAAAAATGCACATTCCAAGGTCAAACTTATGGTAAATAAACGAACTGAGCCAAGTGAGATTGAAAATAATGAGAAGAATTGGTTTAGCCAAACGTTAGATACATTTGCCCCTAACTGTCCTTTTGTTAATAAATCCGAGTTTGCATTTCAGCTACAAAACTGCCCTGAATCAGTTATTATAAGGAAAATGCTTTCATCTTAAGTAGCAATGTCTCTCTGCCCCGGAAGTCTTTTGGCTCTCTGATAGGCTGAAACAGATTCCATTTTTTCCTGACAATGAGGCAAATGGGAGTTGCAGCTGTTGTGTGGAAGACGCTGGTGGGGCAGAAGTGAAACCATCTAAAATTGGAAATATAATAGGTCTGTTGAGCATATGAGGTTTATGTATTTTCTTGAATTTTAAAATGTCAAAAATGATTATTAATAACTAATATATGCAAATATATGAACAGAAAAAAATCTGAGGCTGATATGAATGACTCAGAAAAGGTTTGTGAGAAACTACCTGCATACATTATGTAAAATCTCATTTTGTTTACTGGCATTATTGACTCATTATAGATTTTCATGAGTATATGTGCATTTGGAGAAACCCTACCTGGGCACTAAATATATTTTTATTTTTTTCCAAATGAATTGTGAGCTGCAGAAATACAAGCAAACAAAAAAAGTGAGGAATACAACTTATTTGATTTTTAAAGTACACGTTTTGTTTTACCTTTTTCCCCTCAATAGTTTTGAGCTGTTTTATCTGGCCCAGGCTCCTATTTTTATTCATTACTTTGTTTCAATTACTTTGGAACCTATTTAGTCAAAATTCAATTTTTACCTCCTTTTGCATTTGAAAATGGTATGTGTTATTCATAGGGAAAGATTTTTTAGTCATTTTGGATGTGAGCTATTTATGGAAGCATTGCCTCATTTAGTTCAATATGTTTTCTTTAAAAAGATTTTTGAGATGCTCTTTCATTAGTGGCATAATATAAGACATGTTTTTTGAAGTGGTACTCTGTATCAGGCACTTCACAAAACATTTTATGTATTATCATTTAATCATTTAGCAATTTTATGATAGGATAACTACTAGCTCTGGCAAAACTCCAATCAATAAGACTCAGGGAGACCACATATTTACTCCTAGGTTATTAGGCAAATCCCAAAACCCATCTTTGAAAGCACATTTATTTGACTTAAATGGTCATGCTTTTCTACTGTGAGAGAAGAGAAATTTTATGAAATGAGTGTAAGAAGATTCTAGACTTAAAGTGAAGATTGAAGATTTATAACTAGATAAAAACAAAGTTGAAAGGATGAAACATTTTTTTAATTTTAAAAAATGCAAAAAATCTGGGAAAGATCCAAATGTTAAATCTACATTTTTTAGTGATAATAGCTACAGCGTGTTTGTGCCTGTGTCCATCCATGTGTGGCAACTCAGTATAAAATGATATATTTGAGATGTTGCAGCCAATCAGAAAAAAAAGAGCTCCTATAATATCAGTTGAATGTGTCATCAGACAATTCTAAAGGGATATTTGTATCTCATTTTTGCTAACCTGATAGGGATGTTAAGGAAAGAGAAGGGGAAAAAATGTTATGTTTATCTGAATCCTAGACCTAGTTTACCTTTGTTTTGCCAAGACCTCAAAGAGGTAGCATCTGGATAAAATAAAACTAGCTGTGAGGCTTCATCTTGATAAAAAGAGAAGCATCTGGAGGAGTTGGCAAACACTGTCCTATTCCTTCACTGGCAACACATGACTTTTCCGTATCATTGAGCTTGGGGATGTCAAACAATCTTGAATTTCTCTTGTTCCTGGAATCAGATGTCATAGTAACATTAAGTTTGCATAGGTCAAGCAACGAACTCTGGTCAGAAGACACCTTTCTCTGATGATCACCTTAAAAAATCATTAAGAACAACATTGTTCTATTGAACTTAATACTAAGAATATTTACATAAAATGGGATTCTACAAATCTATGAGCAAATTTAAAAGATTATTTATTAGGTTTAAGATAAAATCAACATATGAGAATTGAGTCATTCTGTTAATGGTGTTTTTTTCCCCCTTGCACTAACACATGACTTCTCTATATGGATAGATCCAAGCTATCAGCACAGAGACAGACACAGGGCTCAAACTCATGAACTGCAAGATCATGACTTGAGCCCAAGCTGGACATTTAACTGACTGAGCCACCCAGATGCCCCTATGTATTCTTTCATTGATCCATTTATTCATAATGTACCAAGCATTCATACAGAGCCGCCTATATCCCAGTACTATGTTAGTGGATAGAAAAATATATTTAAACATGATCTATATTATCCATGATCTAATTCCCTTTATATTCAAGAAAGGAAAAACTGACCAACTACACATAAAATAATTTCTGATTATAATTATGAAGAAGTTAATAAAACAGGTTATTGGGGAAAATGGTCATCCAAGGCCCCTCTGAAACATGACCTCTGAACTGAGATATATGCGGTTAAAATGACCTCTCCTGGTATTGAAGCAGTAAGATGAAGTGCCTGAAGTGAAAAGGGGCTTAAACACTTTACAAATAACTGAGCGGGAGTTCGTAAAGGTGTAACATGATGGAGAGGGAGACCAGGGCTATGTTATGGAATGAAGTTTGAAAGAAGGTCAAATGCCATCAAGATGGGTGTTATAGGCCAGGTCAAGCCATTTATGTTTTATTCTGAGAGCAGTGAGGAGCCACTGAAGTTTTTAAATGAATTTATTTAATTTATAATTTTTAAATGATACCATGGTTGCTGTGTAGAGAATCAACTCCTTGGATCATGGCCAGGTCAGGGAGAACTGTTAGCTATTTCAGTAGCAGAGGAGATACAGTGGTAGTCATGATGGTAGAACAAGATGGGTTTGAGATAGGTTTAGGGAAATGTGGGAGGAACGGGAAAAGTATTTGCTAAGTGCAGGGGTGAGGGGTCTCAACAAAAGAGATGAAGAAAGAAATTCCTGGGGCGCCTGGGTGGTTCGGTCGGTTAAGCGTCCGACTTCAGCTCAGGTCATGATCTCGCGGTCCATGAGTTCGAGCCCCGCGTCAGGCTCTGGGCTGATGGCTCGGAGCCTGGAGGCTGTTTCCGATTCTGTGTCTCCCTCTCTCTCTGCCCCTCCCCTGTTCATGCTCTGTCTCTCTCCGTCTCAAAAATAAATAAACGTTAAAAAAAAATTAAAAAAAAATCCTTAAATTTTGATTTCTAGAACTAGATGAAGATTTGGGGGATATTCAACACTACATAGTAGGGAAAGGCAAGATACTTAAGGGAGGGGAGCAGAGCAAACCCAGGGATGTAGCAGTTCTGAGTTAAAAATGGTGATTCCTTGGTCTTGAGAAACTAAGGAAAAATTAGAGAGCTTGGAACCCAGCTCAGTGGCAGCACAGAATAGAGTGATGTGAATAGTACTGGGGAATAGTAGCCAGAAAGGTAGGAGGAGAAGCAGAACAGTTGAGTGCCAGAAAATTGAAGAGCCAAGAGTGTTCACAATGGGAGGAGTGATCCACTGTGTCAAATGCTGCACAAGAGCCTGTGTTGAATGTATTCAGTTTGTCCATTACTAAAAAAAGCCTTATTCACTATATTTCATAAAAGGGAAGATTCCTCATTCATTCGATATTTGCTTAAATCTAAAATGGCCTCAATAGATATAATAAAGATTTTTGTTTAGAAATTCAAGAAACAACCAACCACTAAAAGATTGATCAGTACCTAGTATAAAAAGCTCTGTGATAGTTATATGGTAACTCTGTTTAAGAAGCAAATTTAAACAGATTAAAAAAAGAAAATCTCACATTCTTATATACCCAGTAGAATTTGTCAAATTTCATTTAAATATACCTTAGAAGGAGGTGGGGGGAAGCACAGCCTTATTTCTTTGTTTTCTTGATGCACAGGACAAAATACAAACAGGAAAAAAAAAATCACCCTTCTAAGCCTTGTTACAACTTGAGAGAATAAAAAAGAATCAAGATTAGCAATTTAAAGTATAAGACAAATTGACCACTACTGAGGGTTTAGCTCTAAGGAAAGTAACTTAATTTCCACTTGGAAAAATAGGCTTTTAATTATAGTTTATATTTTTGATTATTTTGTGAATTTTAAAGAATTTTTAATGCAGTAATTGAATTCTTGGTAATCTACTGAAAACTCTGACTTTTTTTCAAAGCTGGCCTTGAAACTGTCCTTTGATAAGTATGTAACAACAGCAAGATTATGAGTTGAACTATAAATCTACAGCGTGTTTAATTTAAAACAAAATTTGTACTTGGTAAAAATAGAAACTGCAACTTTTATTTCTATATAGTGCTATACATAATTTATAACAACCTTAAGGCAGTTGCAACACCTGAAATTAAATAGGAAATGAAATTATTCCCTGAAGGTAGCGGAGGTTGATGTTAGAAATGCATTTAAAAATGAGTACACAAATAGTTTATACTATTCTTGTGTATATTACTCAGCAGCTGTGACCTCATTACAAATCTCTCATTGTGTTTCTCAGGATCTTACTTTAACCTCTTTGAGCATGACGCTTCTAGTACACCTTATGTTACTCTTCTAATATATTTTTATGGCAAACATGTCTAGTTGCTATTATAATAGACCAACACATATCTTGATTCCCTTTAGTGTGGCTGAAGTAGTACATCTGTTGGGAGTGTTATAACTAAAGCCTCTGAAGGACACGTGATGAAGTTGGTGGGTTCACTCACTCATTTCACAAATATAGAAAGTGTCTACCATGTACCAGGTACCCATCTAGATGTTAAGCATCTATCTGTGATCAAAACAGACCTCCTTACCTTTATGACTATAAAAATTGTACATGTCTATTGAAGACCATGGAAAAAATCAAAATATATGGAATAAATCTTTTAGTGTCTGATTAATCTTTTCTTTGCATAATCTCATACAAGTATCCTGTGGACTAAAACAATACATATCATATTAAAATCCATTTTCATTTAAGTACAGATAAAATGCATGTAGATCTTGTAACTACTTTGACTCAATGCATTAAAAATTTACTATGTATTTGGACCTTGGCTCAGAGGAATGGTGATGAGTGTGACCACTGGTTCCCTGCCCTCATGAATATAGTTTATAGGCTACAGGGTAAAACTGACTGTGATTTCACACCCACACGCACTGTTGTTAGTTTCATTCAGAAAAAGGTACATGAAAACTAAACGATAAAAGGTGTGTTGGTACTAATACCTTAAAGTCTTGATGTAACTCAATTCATTCTTCCATACGTCCCAGATGTACCTCCACCATGATCTTAATATAAACAGCTCTGAACCCTCCTCTCTCATACTCTGCTCTTTATATTTTATGCAGTATGTCCTGTCATGCACATTCCTGTTGCTTTAATCCATCCAAGAAATCTCTTTCCTCTGGAACTTTATACAGTGCTCAAAACAAAACCCAGCTACATTGTCAATCCCTTCTAAATAATGCTTCCTCCTCTTCCTTCACATTAACTGAAACTCTACTTTCTGTGAAGCTTTCTAAAGAAGAGGTGCTTATTGTCCTTTCAAAGATGTCAGCATGGCAGATGGGAACCAGCCATCCCTAATGATGTTCTTAGATCATTCAGTTTCTACTAAATGCCCACTTATTTGGGGCCACTTGGCTATACCATCAGCTTCTCCATTCCTCTCATGCACTGAAGACTTCATTATCTTTGTCTCCCTATTCTGCAAGTCTTGAAAGATTTTTGACAAATTTCTAGGAGTCCATCAAAATTTTTAGTATCTTAATTCTTTGACTTCATTGTCTTAAAAACATTCAGCCATTTTTAATATAATAGAAACTATGGTTCTCAGTCCACAGCCTAAGCTTGCTTCTCTTTGTCAGTTCCCCCATCACCACCATGTTATCTAAGCTGAAAAATGGTGTGATCTTTTTCTCATTTATGTACCTTTTGTCTCCTCACATTCAATAATCCAGCTCCAGGATATCAAATCTAAACATTTACTTTTCTTTATTCCCTGCCACTGCCCTAGACCTTGCTCCATAATCACTAGATTTGACAACACTATTATTAAAAATATTAAGGAGTCCAGTAGTTAATAAGATTAGTTCTCACTTCTTCCCTTGTACTAAAAATACGGATTTTCATGCCAGTTTCTTCTCCATCTTGGGGGACATTATCTGGTCTCTTTCAAGACCACCCAACATATAAATAGTAACTTTCATTTGAAGTTCACTAGGGCTTTAATATAGGAGGAAACTTGGGGAGATTACCTAAATAATTTCCAAGTGTTGCTTTTCCACACAGCCTAATCCTAGGTCAATGTCTGTGAATTACTTAGCTTAAATGTTGTCTGCTCCAACATTTTAACAGTAAAACTAAGACATTACTGTTTGTTTGTGAGAGGCATATTGTTCAGTTTTTCACCAAGTTTTTTATATCTGTCTGAACAATAACTTGAACTGTAGACCAGACAATCTTAACATTCAATTTTATGTCATCCGGAATGCAAAAATGTTGGAATCTGTATTGGATAGTTTTAACTATTCAAAGTCAACCTACACATTGTAGACTGGAAATTATTTTAAACCTTTTGCTAGTTAAGTCTATGACTATGGGACATTCACATTTTTGACATGTGAGGGTTACAATTTAGAAGATGGGCAATCATGGATTCATAAAATACTATGAAGAGATTAGCCTTACTTGTCAACATGTGGCTCTTTCTGTCGGCAGTGAATGGTGTGGCCCCTTTCCCAGGCTGTCTTAATGCTCCAAGAGGAGTGAGAAGAATTGCTTTGCTATTTCAGTGATATTATGTCCCACCAAAAATGCCAACAAGTATAGTTAGTTTGCCACTAACTCATTCTTCTTTATCTCCACACACAGAATCTGTCATTAAATTTGCTATATTGCAGGAGGGACTGAATGGTGCAGTCAGTTGAGAGTTCTACTCTTGATCACTGCTGAGGTCATGATCTCCTGGTTTGTGAGTTCAAGACCTGCATAGGACTCTGTGCTGATCGTGCAAAGCCTGCTTGGGAGTCTCTCTCTCCTCTCTATTCCAACCCCACTTGTGCATGCTCTCTCTCGTTCTCTCTCTCTCTCTCGTTCTCTCTCTCTCTCTCGTTCTCTCTCTCTCTCTCGTTCTCTCTCTCTCTCTCGTTCTCTCTCTCTCTCTCGTTCTCTCTCTCTCTCGTGTTCTCTCTCTCTCTCTCGTGTTCTCTCTCTCTCTCGTTCTCTCTCTCTCTCTCTCGTTCTCTCTCTCTCTCTCTCGTTCTCTCTCTCTCTCGTTCTCTCTCTCTCTCTCTCGTTCTCTCTCTCTCTCTCTCTCGTTCTCTCTCTCTCTCGTTCTCTCTCTCTCTCGTTCTCTCTCTCTCTCGTTCTCTCTCTCTCTCTCTCGTTCTCTCTCTCTCTCTCGTTCTCTCTCTCTCTCTCGTTCTCTCTCTCTCTCTCGTTCTCTCTCTCGTTCTCTCTCTCGTTCTCTCTCTCGTTCTCTCTCTCGTTCTCTCTCTCGTTCTCTCTCTCGTTCTCTCTCTCGTTCTCTCTCTCGTTCTCTCTCTCGTTCTCTCTCTCGTTCTCTCTCTCGTTCTCTCTCTCGTTCTCTCTCTCGTTCTCTCTCTCGTTCTCTCTCTCGTTCTCTCTCTCGTTCTCTCTCTCGTTCTCTCTCTCGTTCTCTCTCTCGTTCTCTCTCTCGTTCTCTCTCTCGTTCTCTCTCTCGTTCTCTCTCTCGTTCTCTCTCTCGTTCTCTCTCTCGTTCTCTCTCTCGTTCTCTCTCTCGTTCTCTCTCTCGTTCTCTCTCTCGTTCTCTCTCTCTCTCTCTCGTTCTCTCTCTCTCTCTCTCGTTCTCTCTCTCTCTCTCTCGTTCTCTCTCTCTCTCTCTCGTTCTCTCTCTCTCTCTCTCGTTCTCTCTCTCTCTCTCTCGTTCTCTCTCTCTCTCTCTCGTTCTCTCTCTCTCTCTCTCGTTCTCTCTCTCTCTCGTTCTCTCTCTCTCTCGTTCTCTCTCTCTCGTTCTCTCTCTCTCGTTCTCTCTCTCTCGTTCTCTCTCTCTCGTTCTCTCTCTCTCGTTCTCTCTCTCTCGTTTTCTCTCTCTCTCGTTCTCTCTCTCTCGTTCTCTCTCTCTCGTTCTCTCTCTCTCTCTCTCTCTCTCTCTCGTTCTCTCTCTCTCTCTCTCTCTCGTTCTCTCTCTCTCTCTCTCTCGTTCTCTCTCTCTCTCTCTCTCGTTCTCTCTCTCTCTCGTTCTCTCTCTCTCTCGTTCTCTCTCTCTCTCGTTCTCTCTCTCTCTCGTTCTCTCTCTCTCTCGTTCTCTCTCTCTCTCGTTCTCTCTCTCGTTCTCTCTCTCTCTCGTTCTCTTTCTCTCTCGTTCTCTTTCTCTCTCTCTCTCTCGTTCTCTCTCTCTCTCTCTCTCGTTCTCTCTCTCTCTCTCTCTCTCTCTCGTTCTCTCTCTCTCTCAAAAAAGAGATGGATAAACTTAAATGTGGCTACGTTTGTTTTGCAAATTTCTTGGCATAATAAGACTTGCTTATTTTAAGCAGAGTGATTTCCCCCCCCCCCCCCTCTATGGTTTCAAACTTTTCCCTTTTGGGGGAAAAAAGAATCCATCAATTTTGTACAAAAAATCATCCTTTATCCTGGTGCTTCTGGGAGACAAAAGCTCAACTGATATATCAGAGATTGCTGTATTTCGTTAAAAATGATGCAAGACTTTTATTGGCTTCCCAGTACTGTTTGACAATTTCATAACAGAAAATTCACTATATCCTGGAGGCAAATGGATACTCCCAATAAGAAAATCCAATTTACAGATATTCGTCATTGTACTTAGAGTTTTTTTTAGCTGTTTGCACAAAACCACTGATGGCTAGAATACTATTTTATCATTAACCCCAAAATAAGTCTCAGAGAAGTCAAAATTATTGCCCAAGGTCATAGAGCCAGAATGTGACCGGCAATGAATTAAAATCCAGGTCCATGTACACAATATGATTTGTTTTCAGTTCTATTGTCCAGAATTCTAATGGATTAAAGAGTTTTCTAAAATCTTATAAGTACTGACTGGTTAATAAATTACTGTTTTACAAAGAAGATTAACTCAAAAACTTCACACAACAGCTTTTAGATATAATTCTATTAAGGGTATAAATGTAGATTATATCTAAATTTTAGTTTGTTTATAGTGGTGGATATATTAAAGTATTTATTTAATAAGAAGAAAATATTTGAAGGACCTAACAGAAAAGTTGCAATTTTAGATTTTCCATTTCTACTCTGCATATGATCTTGACTCTGTAATAGCTCTCTAACAATCTTTAAAATTAAACCAGACCATATGCATCATTCCAAATAATATTCTGAAGCTGTTAACATGTCTCATTTTATAATTATTTTCTCCTCTTGATATAACTGAAATTTGTAAGACCTTCAATAGGAAAGCTAGATTACTTATGTGCTGTCATGCTCCTTCTATCTTGAGTGATCATATTACTCCAGAGATGGCAATTCACTCTGCAAACCCTTCAAGACTTGGGTGATCTCTTGAAAAGATAGTTGTTTAGAACAAACAAGTCCATGTGGCTCTGTGCGATCCTACGGTTTGTGTGTTATTCTGTATCACTCCTATTCCGTTGGAGGCTATTTTCAAGAAAATGAAGGTCAGGATATAAACATCAGTTGATACAAGATCATAAGTTAAATGAAGTTTCTGAAATATATTTAAATGTAAAATATTTTAGTTTGTTTGAAGTTTGTTTTTAAGCATTTTCTCCCTATGAAGTAACATTTTTAAAAATATTACTACATAAACACACTACTCTCACTGTGCTGCTTTTGTGGCATTTTTAAATTTTTAAAACCTCAATAAATGCTCTACAGTGAATAAATATTCTACATCATATATTTATCTCTCTTTGACCTGGCTACATAATGAGATCCTGCACTTTTCTCTAGCACTCAACTGACCATACAGTTTTTCACACATATGAATCACTTGGATACTTTGGAATGATTCTACGTGAATAGAAAATGTTAACGATATAATATATTCTCATTACCCATAACTTCACATTCATATTTTCATATTTTATTAAATATGATATTCAAAGACATTAAAGATATTTCTCAGACTGGACTATTTATATAAATTAGATTGTAATTTAGACACTTTAAATGCTTTAAAGGGAAAAAAGATACAGATCATCAGGAGGAGATATCATTTATTAGTAGATGAGTAGGATTTTTTTTTCCTTTACATGTACTCATTTGTCAGGGTTTCTGAAGGTGTTTCTGAGTTAGCTGTTCCATTTGTGGATAATAAAAGCTGCTAAGAAATATTCTTGACCTCACCTATAAGGTTTAAAAGAGAAAATTGTCCTGGTTTACGAGCATAACAAAAAATAGTGGCACCAACTGCCTGGTTCTATATTTTCTGAGGCCTCATTCTAAGGTAAGATTGGCCTGAGAATTGCACAACATTAAATTTTCCCTATTGATCGCAATTTATGTAAAATTGTATTTGGAGGTTATACGTTATTTCAATTCTACTGAAGTTCTACTTTTTGATTGCTCCTTTAGCTTTTCTTTTATTCCTACATAGGTTTTGCTTCTGTATACACCCTTATTTCTCTCTAGTAAGGTATTGCAATGCTTACTTTATTTACATAATTTCATATGATACACTTTTAGGTTATAGACAATAGTAAAGCCATACTTGAAATTTCAGATGACACAAAATTTTTAACTTTATTGAGATCTTTGACATATAAAAGTTATGTATATTTAAGGTGTACAATGCTTTGATGTATATGCACTGGGAAAAGATAACCACAATCAACTCAATTCATCCATCACCTCTTCATGGTCCCGTGTGTGTGTGTGTGTGTGTGTGTGTGTGTGTGTGTGTGTGTTGAAAAGATTTAAGATCTTGCCTCTTAGCAAATGTTAAGTATACAGTATAGATTAAATAACATAGAAAATACGTAATCATTGATGTTTAACATATCTTCATCTTGTCTAAATTTTATGCTCTTTTTATATATGGTCTAGATTTTTAATTTAGACTCTACTGTAGTATTGTGCTTTCTGTAATTTAGTTCTAAGTGTTTTGGTAGTTAGGCATCTTTTTTTTACTAGTGTTTACTAAAGCTTTATGAAGTTCATACAACGATGGCTGGAAAGTGACCTATGTTTATTCATGCAGAACTCTTAGGTTCTTTGCAGTGAATAAAATTAGCTACCAAAAGGTTTGAGAAGTAGTCTCACAAGGATAAATTCTTCTTCACATGCAGTTGTTGTTTGAGTAAGTATTAGCCAGTAGTGGGTGAGGAAACAACTATGGTGTAAGTTGAAGAAAGTATTGTGTAGGTTTGAAATGAGTTCATCTTCCCTGTCACTTAGGTATTTCAGCTCCCTCAGAGAGGGCACAAGAGTACTCCAGAGCAGGATCTGGTTAGTCCTGCTGTTGGTATTAGCCAGAGACCTGTGAAATGTGTTTGACAATTCTTAAGGTAGAAGTTACAGGGCTTGCTGGTTTCTTCTACCCCATTCATGTGGCCATGAAGCATTTTTCTACAATGCTTTATCCAACTAATATATCCTGAATGCTTCTCATTTTAACAGTGAACATACAATTCTGACTTCAGTTGAGCATTAATTTTACGAATGAAAACTCATTTCTGATATTCATCATGCTAACTAGAAAAGTCTTGGTCAATAGCTCAAACCCTTGTAGTGTTTTTAACTGTAACATCCTATTATCTATCCTAAAATATTTTAAATCGATTGACTGTAACATAACAGCTATAATTTTCTTCTAAAAATTTAAAAGTAAATTTGTGGAATATTAATGACAGATCTGGGTTGTCTTCTAAGTCCTCTTTTGTGCACATAAACCTCGTTGTGTTTTTGTGTGATCAGTTTCCCCAGCTTTGAATGTAGAAGAGTATATCCAGCTCCTGCATTTAGCTACAAGTCAGACACACAAAGCATTCCTAACCTTCCTTACCATGTACTCTTGGGATGCTGTATTCCTATCCTTCAGGTTACAACTAAAAACCAGTTTGTACATAGTCCCTAGTTTAATTTGTAATGCTTAACAAACACTTAAGTAATAAAATCTACAAGACTGAGGTAGATATTTAATTTTGTTTTATGACCAAAGGATCCAACTGTAATAATTTGCATTTCATTAGTAATTTAATAAATGAAAGCACTTCTTTCTCTGCTCCCTGTTCCCATCATGTTTATTTTCCCCATTCATGAATTAACTGGAGTGTGGCTAAAGTTTGCCTCTTAGGTATGATATTAAAAAAATAGGAATTAAATTTCCAGTAATAGGAAAATAGTTAAATAATCCCTACTTATTTTTATGTCTAGAATTTAGCCTATAACCCCATTTTAAAGTATTATCTCATGATAAAATAAATTGTTTAATATGATTAGGAAATAAAACAAACTTTCAAGCTGTATATAGCTAGTCTTTGTTATCTCAATTTAGGTAGAAAAAGAAAGAACACATATTTTAGGCATAAGCTAGTGCAAATAGTTTTCAAAATATTCTGGGGACCTTTACGAGTTCATAAGACTTTCACTGCAAGGCTAGAACCACTCATGGGTAAAATTCTATTCAAAGTACAAGACCAACCCCCATGAATTTTACTAAGATAATATATTAAAAGTTTACATGATATAAAATTCTACATTAAAACTAATTTTGAAAGAAATACTACACTGAGTCTTGATGTAGTGCCCAAAGAATATCTTCAATTATCTGTAAAGTCTGCCAAGTTACACTTTGTTTTTCCAACTACATAACTACAAAACACTGGCTTTTCTTACAGTTTCAATACATAATTAGACAGAAAAACTCAATATATTCATTAAGCCAGTTGACTATACTAGCAAGTTAGCATCGTTAAATACATATTAAACTTTTTAAAAAACCTACAGTGACATCAGCAGAGTGGTGGAACGGAAGCCTCAGACTTTCTCCCACAGCAGCACCAACTTAGCAAGACACGGACCAGTAGCCTTTATAAGAAATCTCTAAACCAGTTAAAAGGTTTCTGTACCCCAGGTAAAGGAAAAGCCGTGTGAGTGAACACCCAGTAGGAAAATTTGTTGTACTTACCCTCCAGGGGCCTTCTTTCCAGTGTAGTGTGGCATAATAGAAAGAAACCTCTCACCCCCTGATTTTTTTTTTTTTTTTTTTTTTTTTTTTTTTTTTTTTTTTTTTTTTTTTTTATTCTTGGGGAGGGAAACAGAAAGGGTGGGATGTAAGTCCAATATTCTGACATTTAAGGATGGGCTGTCCTAAGGAGTACTTTCTGACTTGCATGAATGAAGGTGTTTACACGGAAGGGGCATTGGTTTGGGGACCCACTGAAAGGCAATCAATGGGACTTGGTTCAGAGCCTTCAGCAGACGCTATGGGAGCTCTAGAGCACTTTCGTAATGTCTTCTTTTGATCTCAGGGTCATGCTGGTCTTATAGAATGCATTAGGGCTGACACTAATTATACAATTTAATATATATTTAGGCCTAGTCATATCATCTATTTCTTTGTGTATGTTTCGGTAGCTTGTGTCTTTAAAGGAATTGATCCATTTCGTCTAGGTTATCAGTTTGTGGGCATAGTGTTGTTCATACAATTCTTTCATTTTCCTTTTAATGTCCATGAAATCTGTAGTGACGCCCCCTCTTTCATTTAGAATACTAATTTGTGTCTTATCTCTTTTTTTCTTTGTCAGCCTAACTAGAGGTTGATCACTTTTATTAATCTCAGAGAACCAGGGTTTGTTTCAGTTGACTTTCTCTATCGATTTCCTGTTTCCAATATCATTTATTTCCACTCTAATTTTTATTCTGCTTACATTGAATTCAACTTAATTTTCCTAGTTTCCTGAAGTAAAAGCTTAGATAACTAATTTTATATTTATCTTAACTTCTAATAAGCTCATTCAACACTATAAATATGACTGTAAACACTGTTTTCATGTATCTCACAAATTTTGCTAAATTATATATATTCCCCCCCCCCCCGGAGGAGGAAGCCCCATCTTTTTTTAAATTTTTTTCTTTAACTTTTTATTTAAACTCCAGTTAACATACAGTACAATATTAGTTTTAAGTGTAAAATTTAATGATTCAACACTTATGTACTATACCGGTATATATTTTTCTTTTAATTTAGTTTTAAATATTTTTTAGTTTCTCTAACGTCTATGGCCATCTTTTATTTGGAAGTATGTTTTTAAATCTACCTATTTTGGAATTTTCTAGCTATCCTTCTGTTACTGATTCCTAGTTTAATTCCTTTTGTGGTCTGAGAGAATACGCTTTATGATTTCTATTCTTTTAAACTTGTTAAATAGGTTTTATGGCCCTGAATGTCCTCTATCTTAGAGAATGTTCCACGTGAGCGTGAAAATAATGTGTATTCTGCTGTTTTGGCTAGTCTATAGATGACAATTAGGTCCCATTGTTTGGTGATAGTGAGTTCAACTGTGTCCTTCCTGATTTTTTTTTTTTTTCTGCATTTTGAATCAGTGCATTTTTAGTACAGAGATTTTGAAGTGTTCAGCTATTAATTGGATTCGTCTAAGTTTTGCATTTCCATCAGTTTTTGCCTCCCAGATTTGTTGGGAGCATGCACATTAGGGATTGTTAGATCTTTTTGAGTAATTGACGGTTTTATCAATATGTAATGCCCTTATTTATCCCTAGTAACTTTCCTGGCCCTAAAATCTGATATGTTTGAAACTAATATAGCTATTCTTGCTTTCTTTTGATTATGAAGCTATAGTATATATTTCTTTATCCATTTACTTTCTGTGTTTTTATAAAGGGAATTTCTTGTAGACAAGATACATATAAGTAATGTTTTTGACTTATTCTGAAAATCTGTGTTGATTTGTTTTTTAAATGTTTGTTTATTTTTGTGAGAGAAAGCATGGGCTGGGCAGGGGCAGAGAGAGAGGGGATAAAGCATCTCAAGTGGGCTCTGCACTGACAGTAGAGAGCCCAACACGGGATTCAAACTCCAAAACCATGAGGTCATGCCCTGAGCTGAAATCAGAAGCTTAACTGACTGAGCCACCCAGGTGCCCCAGTGACAATCTGTGTGTTCAATTATGTCTTTTTTTTTTTTTTTTTTTTTTTTTTTTTTTAGTTCATTTATTTTGAGAGAGAGAGCGAGCACCCAAGCAGGGGAAAGGCAGAGAAAGGAAGAGAGAGATAATCCCAAGCAGGCTCCTCCGTCAGTGCAGAGCCTAGGTGAGGCTCGAACTCATGAACTGTGAGATGATGACCTGAGCTGAAATCAAGAGTTGGACCCTTAACCAATTGAGCCACCCAGGCACCCCAAATCCATGTTTTAATACGTGTATTTAGACCACTAGTGTTCAAAGTGATATGGTTGGATTAATATTTAACATATTTGTTTACTATTTTCTACTTTGTGTACTTGCTGTTTGTTCCTATTTTTCTCTTTCACGTATTTTTCTTTTGTGGTTTCAATTTCACATTTCATGATCTTTTCTCTCCCCTTTTTTTCTTTTAGCACGTAATTTTTACCTTTTTTTACCTTTTTTTTTTTGATCGTTGCCCTAGAGTTTGCAATATACATTTACACATAACCCAGGTGTCGAAGAACATTCTATCACTTAATAAGTATAGTATCTTAAAATAACAAAATGATCCTAATTCCTTCCTTCTATACCTTACATCATTTTTTACCCATTTTCCTTAGACATAAGCATACCTGATTAAATACACCTTATCATTTTTTAAAGTAACTGTTGTCTCTTAAATCAATTAAGAATAGGTAAAATAAAAGCTTATTCTTATTCACTCTCCAATGTTCTTCCTTTACGAAAATCCAAATATTGGCTTATATCCTTTTGTTCTCACGTAAGAACTTGTTTTAACATTTCTCGCCAGGCAGGTTTACTGTCAACAAATTCCCTCAATTTTTGTTTAATAACACTCTTTTTCACTTTTGAAGGATAATTTCATAGGGTGCTGAATTCTAGGTCAGTGCGTTTGTTTGTTTGTTTGTTTTTGGTTTTGTTTCGTTTTCTCTCAACACTTCAGATATGTCACTTCACTCGCATCTTGCTTGCATGGGGTTTGAGAAGCTGAATCTCTCTTTGCTCCTCTATGGATAAGATCTCTTTTCCCTCTGTTTTATTCCAGAATTATGTCTTTTACTTTGATCTTCTGTAGTTTGACAGTGACAACCCCAGCTGTACTTGCTGTGTGGGGTTTTGTTTGTTTGCCCTTCATCTTGCTTGGTGCTCTGACTTTGCTGGGACTGTGTTCTGGTGTCTAACATTCATTTGGGGAAATTCTCAGTCATGTTTTCGAGTATTTCTTCTGTTTCTTCTCTCGCTGGTATTTTCATTTTGTGTATGTTACTCTTTGTGTTGCTGTCCCACAGATCTCCTGTTTTGTTTGTTTGTTTGTTTGTTTGTTTTCCATCTGTTTTCTCTCTGCTTAGTAGTTTTGGAGATTCCTATGGAGATCTCAAGCTCAGAGATTCTTCGCTCAGCCATGTCTAATCTACTACAGAGTCCATCAAACACAGTTTTCATGTGTACTGGTATCTTTGATATCTAGCATTTTCTTTTACTTAGAAAGTTCATCTCTCTGCTTACATCGCCCATCTGTTTTGGTATACATTCTGTGTTTTATCCAGTAGATCGAGCATATTAATCACAGCTGTTTTAAATGCCCAGTGTGATAATTTCAACATCCCTGCCCTGCCTAGGTCTGGTTCTGATGCTTACTCTCCCTCTTCAAACTGCCTGTTTTGCCTTTTATTATGCCTTGTATTTGTTTAAAACTTATTTTCACATCTTGTGAAATAATTACCACAATGTTTAGTTGACATCAGTCATCACATACTGACAAATTAACTTTTGTGACAAGAAATTTTAATCTATTCTCTTAGCAACTTTCAAATATATAATACAGTATTGCTAACTGTAGTCAGCATGCTGCACATTGCATCCCTAGGGTTTATTTAATTTATAAACTGGAAGTTTGTATCTTTTGGCCACCTCCACCCATTTTGTCCACCTTTTGTAATTTTTTTGTCGATAGCCAGATATGATATACTGGGTTAAAGGATCTACTATACACAGACCTTTAATAATGGAATGGTAAGGTATAGAGGGATAGAAAGCTGTCTATAGTTCTATGATTAGAAATTGTTCTTTTGATGAGTTGAGCTTCTGGACTGTAAATTCACAAAAGCTTCTCAGAGTTTTTCTCCTCAACCTTAGGAAGGACTGGATGGCCGGAGGGGACTGGAGTTGGGAGGAACTGGAATCCTCCCATATAGAAGGGTAACACAGGCTGACTTGGATATTTCCCTTCCTCTAGATCAGTGGGCTCTGATAAAACCCCAAAGAGTTAAACTCAGGTTAAAGAGTTTCGCCTGAGGGCAGGCCTTCTTAAGAACAGAATGCTCTGGGGCGCCTGGGTGGCGCAGTCGGTTAAGCGACCGACTTCAGCCAGGTCACGATCTCGCGGTCCGTGAGTTCGAGCCCCGCATCGGGCTCTGGGCTGATGGCTCAGAGCCTGGAGCCTGTTTCCGATCTTATCTCCCTCTCTCTCTGCCCCTCCCCTGTTCATGCTCTGTCTCTCTCTGTCCCAAAAATAAATAAACGTTGAAAAAAAAAAATTAAAAAAAAAAAAAAAAAGAACAGAATGTTCTGATCCATTTAAAAATGATTCCTTTTCCTCTTTCTCTGTCAGAGGCATGAAGAGACTTGTCTCCAGCACTCACTGTAAAGACCTAGAAGAGCTCTAGGGGGTAAAACTCTAATTTCTGAATAGTGTTGAGAAATACTCTGCAGTTTTGTTCCTGATCCTTTTTGTGAAATGGGTTGTATTCTGCTTTGATTTCCTTCCTCAAAAGTTGCAGAACTTTTCTTGTTTTTTTTTTTGTTTTGTTTTTTGTTTTTTGTTTTTTTTTTTTAACATTTTGAAATTTCATATGCCTTGTTGGAGATTCTTTTTCTTCCTTCCATTTGCACGGGCACTTGAATGGTCCTCTGCATCACAGAGTTTGTGTCCTTCCATCTGGGAAAGTTTTTTTTTTTTTTTTTTAATGTTTGTTTATTTTTGAGACAGAGACAGAGCATGAATGGGGGAGGGTCAGAGAAAGAGGGAGACACAGAAGCAGAAGCAGGCTCCAGGTTCCGAGCTGTCAGCACAGAGCCGGACGCGGGGCTCGAACTCACAGACCGTGAGATCATGATCTGAGATGAAGTCGAAGACTCAACCAACTGAGCCACCTAGGCGCCCCCATCTGGGGAAGTTTTTGAAATATTTTTAAAATTATTTTCTGTGCTCTGTAATTTCCTCTTTTCAAATTCTAATTTCTTTTGTGTTTTCTCTTACTTTAAATCTACTACCTTTTTTTCCCTCTATTTTCTTAGATATTTTCTTGGCCTTCTATCTCCACTCTTCTCTTGAGTGTTTCATTGCAATTCTAATTTCTCAATTTCTTTGTGGAGGGTTTCTTAATTCATGGATACTATAACTGTTAGCACACTCAGCCTTCTCCATGCACCTGATGCACAGTTACCAACCTCTGAGACACTGGTGTTTTGAAGCCAAGAAAACTTGATTATCAGAAAGGCAACTCAACAAGAAGGCGGGGATCATTCCAAAGCTGCCTTGCCTTGTTGAGTCTAGAGGCAGCTTATGTACCTGAGAAGAGGGTAAAGGTTTTGTTTTTTTTTGTTGTTGTTGTTGTTGTTGTTGTGTTTTGGGGTTTTTTTTTTGTTGTTGTTATTTTTGTTTGTTTGTTTTTAATCTTGAAGGGAAGTCTTGAAACAGTCTAGAGGTAAGCATTCTTCTGGTCACCAAGGCACTATTTGGGACCTGGTATAATCAGATACTCAAGATAAATGTCACTCACCAGTCCTCATTAGGTTTCTATGATCAGTGGGTAAACAGGGAGTAGAAAATGGCAAAGTTAGTGATTGATCATGCACGAGGTTAAGTGCATAAAACAGAAGTAGGGAACAAATAGAATGTGGAGCTAAGTTAAAAATGCAATTAATACAATTAGAGATCTGCTTATGTTTTCAAAACTAGGTTCAGGAACCAAGCATCAGGCATCATAACATTTATCACTTGTCTGCTCATAATGACAATTACTTTTAATTGTATTTTCTTTTTACGTTTTTCCACTGAATTATTTTCTTTTAATTTGATTTATCCAATTTCTTTGCTTAATTCAAATGTCTGATGATCCTTGACTATCTGCTAGTGTTCAAGAACGAGGCACTAAAAAGCTGATTTGAAGCTGTCGGAGTGAATTTTGTCACATGTGATCTTAACTTAAAAACAATTAGTCTGGTCTGTTCTGTAGAAGAATTGCTGATGTAAACATGCTCAGGCTTATAATATTGCCTGGAGTTAATCTTGCAATTTTCTCTACTTAAGGTATAATATTTTTATGATATAATTAACCAGCCTCCCTCTTCTACCCCTATTCATTTATTTCATCATACCTATTTTGTAGCAAGCTTTCAAAGCATTACTAATTGTATTTGTTCTATGGATGCAGTATCTATTTACTATATCAGAAGCATAATTTCTATATAATTTTTTTAAATGAATGTGCTGCAAATATTAAATACTTAATTGCTATCGCTTTATATTTTATCAAGCTTTACTACATTGTTAGAAATCATGTAATAATACAGAAAATGAGCCAGAATTTTGATATCCAAACACCACAATTTTAGTACTAAGAATATAGATCCATCTTCTTACTAAATTGTTACTCCTGTGAGGCACTTCCCAAATTCCACATAAATTATAGATTTCAGGGGGAAAATCTAATTTTGAAAGAACTCAAGTCCATCATTCACAACTATTTCTTTCTCTAGTTTAGATCAAAAGCCTTTAATGGTTGCCATGTAATATTTTCAATGTTTAGTTAAAAATATCATTTATCTAGAAAGTAAATATAAATTGAAATGATAGGATGACTTTAGTTCTATTTTATTGAGTCCATAAATGCATCTTATTTTTATGCCTAATAGATGCAAGGCATTTTACTTCTTGCTAGGTTTTCAAAGAATACAACATGGTCTAAATACCTAAAGTACTTAAAGCTAATGTTAATGGCATGACCACAAATAAAAGCCTTTAATAGGTTTATTCCTATAAATACATTTCTATTTAAAACCATATTTGGCATCTAAAATCTCCCTCCCTACTAAAATATCACTATTTTTTTTTTCTGTCATGGTTGTTTTTGTTGTTGTTGTTGTTGTTGTTGTTGTTTTTAAACACATAATATGACAAGCTACACTGAAATTGCAGAGCAGAAGACAAATTTACCCTTGGTCCAGGGAATAATTGTGATGAGATTACTTGCTAAACTCTTTGGATTGTGTGGTATGTGTATATGTGTGTTTGTGAAAGAGACCAAGAGAGAAACCCCTGGTAATTTCAGGGACAGAGCAAAAGTCACAAAGGAACGTAAGCAGAAGTTTGATCCACTTTAAGTTCAATTAGCTTATTTTAGTGGTGTTTTGGTGAAACAGAAGTAAAGGTGACTATATTCCAAGTTGTTTTTTTTTTTTTTCCATGAAGTGAAGATAAGATCACACTGTGGCAGAAAAGAAATCTGAGCTTCAGAATTCAACCAGGATTGTTCACTGAGCAAGAGGGGCTTATATGAACTTGTATTTCAAGGAATTTCAAAATCATATAGATACTTTCCCGCCAAACATTTGCTGAGTCAGTCCAATGATCTATTAATCTCAACAAACTTTAATCGGACTCCAGCAGATAATTAAATTATAGCATATGAATAAAGTCATGTGAGAATCAGAAGGAAAAATGTGTCAATTTCCTAGGTGTGTTTTTTTTTTTTCCCTTCCCACCTAACTGGAAATAGCATTCCTCTGGGGTTTTGGAAAAGGAGTTGAAGTGTGACCATCAGAAAAGTGGGAATGTTTATTAAAAGATAAAAGCATATAATAAACTCATTGAGTTGCTAAAAGGTGTGGGATATTCAGGCAGGTGCTTGAAGTTGTTTGGTTGAAACTTCAGGTATGTAAGGAGAAAAGTTGGGAAGCTAGAGAGGTGAGCATATTCAGATGGGTTGTTTAAATGCAAACCTGAGATATCTGCATTATTCAGTAGGCACTCTGGAATTACTTGGGCTATAACATGATCTATATGGATTTTGGAGAAAATAACTCTCTGCAGAAACTAGCATTAGAAATGATGGACTGGAATATAGAAATTAGCTGCAGAAAATCCAGGCTCTAAAACAGAGTTAAGGGAAAAGATAATGAAACCTTGACTGAGGAGGTAACATTTAGGATGAGAAAGGCAATGTGGATTTTGGAAGTATTTCTGAGATCCAAGTTGGTAATTGGCTGCTAAGATGTTTTAACAACCACACAGGTACAGGGTCCTTTTTTACTTCTATTTTTATTTATTTTTTTTTTAGTTTTTCAAAATTTACTGGGTCTATCCCCTAGAAAGGGTTATTATGCATAAGGAAACAAAGGAATACAATTATTTTACTTTCTTCTGGTACCTAGTTCTCTTCTGCGCAATTCCTTTATATTGCATTGGTAGAGGTCTTTTTCATGCTTCTTGGGTCATGCAACAGCAGTAGAGAGCCATTAAATTCTCTAGATTAAGGATGCTACTTAGAGAACATAAGCATTCAACAAACAGGGAAATTACTAAAAATGTCAGAGGTGTAGAGTTTTTATTGAAATAACTTTTCCATATTTATCACCTTTTTGAATCAATTTCTCTCTCAATTAAAATTTTTACAAGAGAATTTAGAGGGTTACCATTAAGGAGCACTTTGGGGGGAAGTGAAAAGATATCAGTGATTATTTTAACAAAATAATAAATTACACTGAATATGACTATAAAAAGAATGTCTACATGTAAATAATATTGATATTTTATCACTGGTCTGCTTCTACCTGCCTCTTTGCACATACAGGCAGCAAAAATAATTTATTTTACTGAGACCATATATGTATGTAACAGTCTCATGAGAATCTGAACTCCTGGGTTTTTTAACTAAAATATTTTTCTAGTATTTGAGGTTTAAAAACACAAATTAGTTTAAAGGCACTTTTGTTACTTTTAAAACTGCAATAGAAAACCATTAATAACATTCCACTTAACTGCTGGTTAATATTATGGTTGAAATATAATAAAATCTCCTGAGGTTTTGTGTAACACAGTAAATTTGTTATATACTCAGTAGTGTATCTTAATTGTTTATCAGCCTTTTGAGCTTTTGTGTTCTAGAGTCTGAGTTACCACAATATCTTATTTGATAATGTACACAAAGATATCAAATTACTTGACTTTTCCTACTAACCACTCATGAGAGAACTGTGTTTGTTTACTCATAAGGTGTGGAGTTACCTTACAGGATTATCTGTGATTGAATGACTCACTTTAGGAGATCTATAACCCTTGGAACATGTGTGATAGCAAGATATTATTATTCTACTCCAATCTTATAAGGATGAAGTTAACTGTCTCATCTAAAAAGTGAAACCACACATTTCACTCTGTTTAGGAAGAGATCAGAGAAGGGGGAGTCTACACAATAAGCAATTGAGACTAACTCATTATCTCTTTACCTAGATGATATCAGTATATACATAGAAGGAAGTTCTGAGTAGTTGGTAGAAGTTGTTTTATAGTTTATGAAAGCAAATCCATTATTAGGAACTCAAGAATCAAGATACCTGCATATGAAAATATTCCAGCCTTTTCTGGACAATGGAGAATTCCTAGGGGAGTCTCTGAACAGAACAGTGCGTATGAGGCCAACAAGCAGGAATTTCAGCGTTTCAAATGTGACAGATAGTGTCAGTATTCACCCAAACTCTTTAAGATTACCTAGATTTTTGCACTTTTTTTTTAACATACTCAAACCAGCTTAGTTTTGTAAGTCATATATGTTGAGTCACAGTAATTGATGTTCTGTAACAATTTCAAAATCCTTGTGATTTAACACAATAAAAAGCTTTCTCATTCATGCAAATTCCAATGCAGCTATTCCTGGTGGAGATGGTTCTCTTCCACAGAGTGACCTAGCAATCTAAAATCCTTTCATGGGGGGGGGGGGGGGGCACCTGGGTGGCTCAGTCGGTTAAGCCTCCTACTTCAGCTCAGGTCATGATCTCATGTCCGTGAGTTCGAGCCCTGCGTCGGCTCTGTGCTGACCGTTCAGAGCCTGGAGCCTGTTTCCGATTCTGTGTCTCCCTCTCTCTCTGACCCTCCCCCATTCATGCTCTGTCTCTCTCCGTCTAAAAAATAAATAAACGTTAAAATTTATTTTTAAAAATAAAGTAAAAAAAAAATAATAAAATAAAATAAAATCCTTTCATTTGGGGATAGTGGTCCTGGACAAGTGACCCCCCAGTCATCCTGAAGCATACTGCTTGGATGACAGTAGAATGGCCTTTTGAGGACTCACAGTGCCAACTAGATAGTGAAGATTCTGTATGGAAGGGTTTCCCACCACCACCAAGTACAATATCTGGAAAAGGCATTATATGTTGTATTTCTATTTGGCTCCAATAATTTACACGTCTTATCCAGATGCCAGGATGCAGGATGATGTTGTCTTCTGTGTTTAGGGAAAAAATGGGATTGCCTTGTGAACAAACAGCATTTTTTTTTCTTGTGGGCAAAAGGGCTTTATGTCCATTTCGGGGTTGCACGTGATAAGGGGTATAGCACCATCTGAGAGCAAGCATACTAGTGTCAGATATGAAGTAAGTGGGCAAAGCCTAAAGAAAATATAAAATCTAGAGGAACACAGAGACTCCTTTTAGCCATCCCTTGTCCTTTAAATTTTTAAGTATTAATTTAAGAAAAGTTATACCTACAAGTGTAACATTCTGTTTATTTACTTCGTGTTTTTCCTTTTGGTTTCATGATAGTCCTACAATCATGTTATACTGACAATGGAAAAAAAATTAATAAAATTAAGGAGAATATTTGCCAAGTAACTTTTTCATGAAGTGCTTGCTAGTCCACCTGAAAAGATTTCACGGTTTAACACTTACATTTGTAAACAATACTTATATCAGATTTGGGTCTCTGTTTTCATATCCTGTCTAATGTTTTAGATTTGTTTAGTCTTTTATCAGTTAATGTTATTCTCTTTTTATGGCCAATTAATATATTTAAGGATCTCTAAGTCACATCATTTTATACTGTTTTGATTACCATTTAAAGTCAAAATATGACATTGCAGTTTACTAAGGTACCAAAAAAAGTAAAAGAAACCTTAATGATTCTATATGAATGCCTGTGTTGAATACATTTTAATAGAATGTCACATGCAACTTTAATAAATATACTCAAAGGAAACCTCAAGTTAGATATTCCTGAATTTAAACACAAACAATGTGATAAGCATAATTGTGAAATTTTATACTAGCCTAACTTTATTATTAACATTGTTGGAATTTAGACCACCAATTCTCCTGGGTCTCCAGCCTGACAACCACAAATACTGGAATTTTTCAGCTTCCATAAGTATGTGTGCCATACATAGAAAATTTCTCTACATAGAAACAAACAAAAAAAAACCCATTTGAATTCCCAGCTCAAGTACCACATAAATTACCTGAAAACTTCTATGTGTTCACTGAAGGAGACTCTGATCTCCTATAGCCACAAGGCAGAGATGGTTAAAAATCAAACACAGAATCTCATCCTGTGACTGGGTAAATACAAACACCCAGTTTCCTAGGATGTCCAATGTTAAAGTCAACAACACTTAATTCCTGGAGAGATAGCAGAGATTAGTGTTACCGTCAAGGACTTCAATGATAGAAGGGTGGTAATTCCTACCTAATTCCCATTTAATGTGCTTCTTTTACCTGTGTAGAAGATAGATGGATCTTGAAGGACAGTGGCTTATTGTAAGTTTAACTAGGTGGTGACTTGAGTTGCTCCTGTGGTTCCATTGTTGAGCAAATTAAAACATTGCCTGGTACCTGGTATGTTGGTATTAATTTGGTCAATGCCTTGTTATCCACTGTGTCCCTAAAACCCACCAGAAGCAGTCTGCATTCAGCTGACAAGGACAGCGATACACCTTCACTGACTTACCACAAGAGTATATCAATTTTCCAGGTCAATGCCATAATTTACTTCACAGGGATCTTAATTGTCTTTCCCTTACATAAGCTATCATACCATTTCATTACATTGATATCATTATACTAATTAAAACTTGTGAATGAGAAGTAGCGATTAATCTAGACTTGATGGTCAGACGTTTACATATCAGAATGGGAAATCTGACAAAATCAGGGACCTTCCACCTCCAAGTTTCTAAGGTCTAGTGGCATGTGGGTATGTTGAGATCCCACTTTTAAAATGGATATCTTGTTTCTGGCCCCTCCTATAACCAAAAAAGAGGTGCAAGGCCTAGTGGGCCCCTTTATGTTTTAGAGGCAACATATTGCTCATCTGGATGTGTTACACCAGCCCACTAATGAGAAATCTGATGAGCTGCCATTCTGAGTACAACAGCCTGGACCTATTGCAGAGCCTTTTCTCATGCTAGAAGGCTCTGCAAAAGGTCCAGGCTGTTGTACAAGTTGCTCTGCCACTTCAACATATCTAATGATGCTTAAAGTGGAAAAAAGGGATGATGTTTAGAGCTTTGCCAGGTCATACAGCACAGGCCCTTAGAATTTATCCTTCTTGAAGTTAATATTCCACTGTATGTACATATGACATTTTTCTCTATCTGCTCATATGTAGATGGATATTTAGATTGCTTTTGCCTTTTAGGTATTCTAAGTAATGCTCCAGTGAAAATGAAAGTGAAGATATCTCTTTGAGATTCTCATTTCAATTCTTTTGGATAAATACTCAGAAGTAGGATTCCTAAATTGTATAGTAGCTGTATTTTAATTTTTTGAGGAACCTCCATGCTGTTTTCCATATTCTGCACCATTTTGCATTCCTACCAACAGTGTACAAGGGTTCCAGTTATTCCATGTCCTTTCCTACATTTGTTTATTTTGTTTTTGTTTTTGATGATGGAGTCATCAAACGTGTGAGATGATAGCTCCTCATAGTTTTGATTTGCAGTTTCATGATGAGTGATATTGGGCTTCTTTTCATATGCCTCTTAGCCATTTGTATATACTATCTGGAGCAATGACTGTTTAAGTCTTTTTATCTATCATTAAATTTCTTTTTTATATTTAGTTGTAAGACTTCATTATGTATTTTTGAAATTACTCCTTATCGGATACAGAATTGGCAAAACATTTTCTCCCATTTCATAGATTGCCTAATTACTCTGTTGACTCAGATGCTGCACTGAAACTTTTCAGCTTCATGTAGTGCCATAAGTTTATCTTTGCTTTTATTGATTGTGTTTTGGTGTCATATCTAGGAAATCATTGCTAAGACTACTATGTATTAGAATTCTCCAGAGAAACGAAATTCATGGGATGAGTGGATTGATGTTTGGATACAGATGATATGTTTATCATGAGAAATCGGCTCACATAATTATGGAGGCTGTGAAGTCATACAATCTGCCCTCTGAAAGCTGGAGCCCCAGGAAAGATCATGGTATAGTTTATTCTGAGTTTAAAGACCTGAAAACATGGAACCAATATAAATCCCAGTCTAAAGGCAAATGAAAATGAGGCAAGGTGTACTAGTTCAATTAGTGAGCCAGGAAAAAAGGGACCAATTTCTTTTCCCTTTCCTTCTTTCCTATTGAGACTCTCTATTCTGTTTGCTCTATGTCTCTTTATGTCAGTGTCATACTGTTCTGATTCGTTATAGCTTTTTAACATCTTTTGAAGTCAGGAAATATGAAGCCTCCATATTTCTTTTTCAAGATTATTTTGGTTCTTTGGTATCCTTTGGGGCTCCATATAAATTTTAGGAAGATTTTTTTTTCCATTCTGTAAAGAAAAAAAAAACTACAATAGGATTTTGATAGGGATTGAATCGAATTTGTAGATCACTTTGTGAAGTATCAATATAAAAACAAAACAAAACAATTCTAAGTTTCCAATCCATGAACACGGGATTCCTTTCCATTTATATTATTATTTTAAATTTTTTTCATCAATGTTTTATAGCTTTCAGTGTACAAATCTTCACTGTAACCACCTTAGTTAATTTATTCCTAAGTATTTTATTATTTTTGATGCCATTGTAAGTAGGATAATCTTAAAAATTTCCTTTCAAGTTTGCTCATTGTTAATGTATAGATATGGAACTGATTTTTGTATATTGATTTTGTATCCAAAAACTTTGCCAAATAGGTTTACTAGTTCTAAAGGTTTTATTATAGAATCTTTTGAGTTTTTGAGGCTTAAGATCATGGTATCTGTGAAGAGAGATAATCTTCCTCATTTCATATTTGAATGTCTTTTATTTATGTTTTCGTGCTTAATTACTCCAATTATGCGAATATATATTCCAGTATTATGCTGAATAGAAGTGTAAGACTAGAAATATGTGTTTTGTTCTTGATCTTAGTAGAAAAACTTTTCATTTTTCACCACTGACTATGGTGTTATTTGTGGACTTTTCATATATGGCCTTAATGGTGTTGAGATAATTTACTCCTCTGTTAAATTTGTTGAATGCTTTTTATCATGAAGGTACTTAATGTTTGCAAATGATCTTCTGTATCAATTGAGATTATCATGCATTTTTTGTCCTTCTTTCTCTTAATCTCATTCTCTATATCATGTTGTTTTTTGTATGTTGGACCATCCTTGCATCCCAACTTGATCAAGGTATATAATCCCTTTAATGCGCTATTGAAATCAGTTTCCTAGTATTTTCTTTAGAATTTTTGCATCAACATTCATCAGGGGTATTAATCCTATTTGTCAAGGTTAAGCTAGCTGTTATTAGGAAGTCCGTGGTAAACAGCAGGGGTAGACTATATTTTGAGCAAACAAAAGTCCTAGTCTTTTGTGTTCTGCAAACACAAAATTTGCATGTCTTTTTTTCCAAAATACTTCTGGAAGGCCTGACTGTAGGATGGTTTTGAACTAGTAAAGGAAAGAGGACAGAAGCAGGCAGGAGGACCAGATGCTGAAAAGCATGAAGATGTTACATATTTCAATCACTAATCTCAAATACATTAACACTCTGACCAATGCCTTCTGGTCCTTTATACCATACCTCTGTTTCTCATTAACTCTCTCTGTCTTTGTTAGAGCAAATTTGATAAAATTTACTATCAGTTGCCACTCCTTTTATTTATTTTCCCCTAATCCATTAACATTTCCTGTTACTTGCTCAGACCTCAAAATCACATTTGATTCTATTTCTCTTCTCCAGAGGTTCTCATCCCTGAGAAACTTATATGCAGGATTTAGAATGGAATAGAGGGAAGCAGTGAGGGTCATTTAAGAACCTGCAGTTGATCTCAGGTCGTCTACTTTGTGTGCGGGTGATGCCATTTTGGTGTGTTGTGCTCCCAGGCAGAACTCTCTTCTCTTTCCTTCAGGCCTTTGTCGGATATACGGCTGCCCTGCTTCTCTTTTAATTTTAACACTATGCAGGATTCTTGCCCAGGGATATCACTGACTTTGTTTAGAAATAAGATCTAGAGGTTTTATCATAGTTTGAGGTGCTGTATGAAGCTGTTTTTGACACTGCTTCTTCGGCTCCATCTGAGCCACTGAAAAGGAATTAAAATCCAGGAGGAATGATGTTGACCATCCTTATTATCCTTCTAGCTTTACTTAAAGTGTATTATCTGTGAGCCTGATCAGGAAATATCCTTTACTTATTTAAATTACTTTTTTTAAGTTTATTTATTTACTTTGAGAGAGAGAGCACAAGTAGGGTTTGGGCAGAAAGAGAAGGAGAGAGAGAATCCTAAGCATGAGATTGAATGTGTGGCTAGAACTTAAAAACTACAAGATCATGACCTGAGCCAAAATCAAGTGTCAGAAGCTCAACAAACTGAGCCACCCAGGAGCCCCTACTTCTTTATTAAGAGAAAAATATAGGAATATTCACCTGGCCTAAGCTGTATATACATGTTCAAGGAGAAGAATGGATAATTAAGTGTTTTGCTTGCAAGATAAACTCAATTCTAACTGCATTTTCCATGTAAAACTGTGCTGTTTATGGCAGTTAGCATGGATAATAAATTGGAAAAATGATAGAATTGAAACTCAATATTTGGTTTTAATTATGCATACATTTAGAACTCCATGTATTTTCCTGGGGGGCGGGGAAGAGGGGGCTAAAAATAATTATAGATTATAGCTCATTGTTAAACTTAGGATATACTCTACCTTGTAAAAAATAATTCAGAGTGAAAATTTGTTCCTAATTATAAATTAAGGAGACCAAAGCAATGAAATGATTGACACCTTTGATTCTGAATTGGATCCCAGTCTTGGAAAAGATTGATTTTTCCCTTTTGCAATGAAATGAAGTCATGGTATGAAATTTGCATAATATCTGTAAGTTAGATAATATTATGTCACTGATAATTTTCTGGTTTTGATAATTGTATTATGGTTATATAAAACAATTTTTGAGAAAATGCATTCGAGTGTTTAGAAGTACATGGGCAGCATTATTGTAATTTTTAAAATGTTTTAGACAAAAGGTATTTTGTATGCACATGTGTATACAGACAAGGAATGAATGATCAAGTGGAAATATATGGTGTAAGAAAGTGGTTCAATTACATTCTGTTTCATGTTACTGTCCAGTTTTCCCAACACCATTTGTTGAAGAGACTCTATTTTTTCCATTAGATGTTCTTTCCTACTTGGTTAAAGTTTAGTTGACCATAGACCATGTGTGTCCATTTCTGGGTTTTCTATTCTGTTCCATTGATCTAAGTGGTTTGGTTTTGTTTTATCCTTTTTGTTTGTGTGTGTGTGTATGTGTTTTTGTTTGGTTTTGGTTTTGGGTTTTTTTTTTTTTTTTTTTTTTTTTTTTTCAGAATCGTTAGTTTTCTATATAGAGCATCATGTCATCTGAAAATAGTGAAAGAATTGCTACTTTGTGGCTGATTTGGATGTCTTTATTTCTTTTTGTTGTCTGATTGCTGAGGCTAGAACTTCTAATACTGTGTTAAATAACAGTGGTGAGAGTGGACATCCCTGTCTGGTTTCTGACCATATAGGAAAAGCTCTGTTTTTCACCATTGTAGCTATGGGTTTTTTTATATATGGCCTTTATTATATTGAGGTATGTTCTCTCTAATCCTGCTTTATAGAGGGTTTTATGTTGAATGGGTGCTGTACTTTGTCAAATGCTTTTTCTGCATCTATTGAAATGATAATATGGTTCTTACCCTTTCTTTTATTAGTGTGGTGTATCACATTGATTGACTTGTGAGTACTGAATCACCCTTGCATCCCAAGAATAAATCCCATTGATCATGGCAAATAATTCTTTAATATATTGTTGGATTTGGCTTGCTACAAAAAATAAATTCAAAATGGATTAGAGACTAAATGAGACACATGAAACAATTAAAATCCTAGAGAAGAACACAAGCAGTTACCTCTTTGACATCTTCTTTCTAGATAGGTGTCCCGAGGCAAGGGAAACAATAGTAAAAATAAACCGTCAGGACCTCAGCAAAATTAAAAGCTTCTGCACAGCATACGAAGCAATCAACAAAACTAAAAGACAACCTACAGAATGGGAGAAGATATTTTCAAATGATACATCTGATAAAGGGTTAGTGTCCAAAATTTATAAGGAATGTAAAAAAACTCAATACCCAAAAAATGAGTATCCAATCAAAAATTGGGCAAAAAACATGCATGCATGGACATTTCTTCAAAGAAGACCTCAGATGGCCAACAGATACATGAAAAGATGCTCAACATCACTCATCACCAGGGAAATACAAATCAAAACCATGATAAGATACTAAATCATACCTGTCAGAATGGCTAAAATCAACGACATAAGAAACAACAAGTGTTGGTGAGGGTGTGGGAAAAGGAGAACATTCTTGCACTGTTGGTGAGATTAAAAACGGGTGCAGCCACTCTGGAAAACAGTATGGAAGTTTCTCAAAAAGTTGAATATAGAACTACCCTATGACCAGCGACTGCACTAGTAGATATTTACCCAAAGGATACAAAAATACCAATTCAACAGAATACATGCACCCTGATATTTATAGTACCATCATCCACAACAGTCAAGTTATTGAAATAGCCCAAGTGTCCATCAACTGATTAATGAATAAAGAAAATGTGATATACATACATAGAATGGACTATTTCTCAGTCTTAAGAATGAAATCTTGCCATTTGCAACAGCGTGGTTGGAGCTAGAGAGTATTATGCTAAGTGAAACAAGTCTGAGAAAGACAAAAACAATACAATTTCACTCATTTGTGGAATGAAAGAAACAAAACCAATAAGTATAGGGAAAAGAGAGAGGGCAGAAAACAAACAAACAAACAAAAAACAGACTCTTAACCCTAAAGAACAAATTGATGGTTACCAGAGGAGCAGTGGGTAGAGGGATGGGTTAAATAGGTGATGGGGACTAAGGAATGTACTTGTTGTGATGAGCACTGGGTGTTGTATGGAAGTGTTGAATCCCCAAACTGTGTGCCTGAAACTAATATTACGCTGTATGTTGACAAACTGGAATTTAAATAAAAAAGTTTAACAAGTGGAAATGTAAAATATTAACACTGAGGAATTTGGGATAAAGTAAGCAGGCCTGGTCCTATTTTTGCAACTTTCCTGTAAGTCTGAAATAGTTAAAAATAAAAGGTTGAAAATGAATATATATAAGGCACATTAATAGGATATAAGAAGAAGTCATAGCATTGTTTGAAGAAAATTTAATACATTTGTTTCCTCTTAAATGCTATAGTGCATTTTCTTTGGTCTCTTGGATTCACTTTTTTAGGAAACTTATATTCTACTCTTCTAATTGGCGGTATCTATCCTATCTTAATATTTATGTATTACCTCTGGCAGAATACTCATCATGTTTTTAGTTAACTATATTAATGTCTTGGGTCAGAGATCAGATCAGAAATGCCCTTTCTTGTCTGTTGATTGAATGGGGTGGGGAGGGCATTAACACTGACTATACATGAAGGTTAGCATAGAAACTTGAAATATGGTTAGTGTACAGAGGAACTGAATGTTCAATTTTACTTTAGCATTGTGGAATATTTGTTTCTTTTAAACTGTTTGTGGAGACAGTATGAAATAGTTTTCTGTGAAACTCAACTTTACTCTTTTAGTGGGACTTCATTTCAACTGCTGATTTGCATGAGATACAATATTGTCTCATAGTGCAGTGTTGGGAGTAGACGTCTTGTCCAGTGTTAAAAAAAAAAAAAAAACCACAACACTTCTCTAGCTGTTTTCAATGTATTGGTTCAGTTGGAGTAGCTTTTTCTCTATACAGATAGGTTCCTTTTGAACATCCTCTATGGATAGCATTAATACAGATACCTAAGCAAATTGTAATACAAGGTGATTATATCATTTTTTTAAGAAGTATAGATTTTTAAAATATTTAATGAAAGCCAACAACTGATGTAGAATTCAGTGAAGATGCAGAAAATAATACACAATGAGAAGAGTAGTGGAAAAAAAAACCTGAAAGAAAATACATTGCAAATTTATTGCAGCAGAGATAGGTGATAATGTTATTTGCTACTCTAAAGTAATGGCATTATAAAGAAGTATTTTCAATGGCTATCTACTGAATTGATGTTTTTCCCTGACTAATAAAAAAAACAAAGAAATGTATTGCCTAAATTAAAAATTTATAAATAAATTTTAACAGGATCTGAACTTGTAACGTTGACCAGGTTTTGTTTGTACACAAAATAAAAAAGAAAGCCATTTTTTGATGGAGTAATGGTCAAATAGTTGTTAAAATTTTATTAGAAATGAGCAACAAGCTACAAAAGATGTTCATAAAAAGCTAAAGATCTTCAATTGGCTACCAACAATTAACTGTAGAAGAAAAGATTTTTCTAATATCAAAGATCAGTTGATTTAAAATTCAAAAAACTGCAAGTTGCTTTCTAGCTTTAGATTAACCATGCAATAAGAGATACTTTCCAATTAATATCTTGAGTTGCCTCAAGAATTTCAAATTTATGAAGAAATACTATAAATTTGTAGCCTGAAATATAAATTCTGTGGCACAGTAATTTTTGTGCCTTTTATCATCAAGAAAGATTTTCAGCTAAATAAAATAAAATTAGTTTCTATCAGGACAGATGGTACTCTTTCTGTTAGGCCAAAATTAGGACTTATTGGAATCTCAAAACAAGAGACGAATGTTCCCTTCCAGTTTTATTTCACTGTAGGATACATACAGAATATATTTGAGCTCAGTTTTCTGAAGCAGATGCTTACAAAAGTGTTAGGGATATAGTTGTTAAAATCTTTCAGTGTGTATATGCAAATGTTATGAATCATCACCAGTTTATGGAACTGTTTAAAGGAATAGAAGACAATGAATGTAATGATCTTGTGTTCTTTGTCACTGCTCATTGGTTGAGTCATGGAAGAGTTTGCTAAAGATATGCTTGTTCTGTTAACTCCAATTCAAGATTTTCTTGAAACAATAGGAATGCTTGCCAAAGACTCAACAATCAAGACAAAAATGTCAGTGTGATTTGTTTCCTCACCAATATTAGACTGCATATCAATGAGCTCCTAAGAGAGGAAAAGCATATGTGAGCCCAGACAATAAGAGAATCTATGTTGAAAATTAAACTTTTCATAATATAAACCAATAATACAAATTTATCCATTTTTCAAACAGATTAATATGTAGATTTTAATTTTAATTGTCAATTGATACAATTATATAATTATAATTCAAAGAATCATGTTAATTTTTTATGTTGATTAGGATCTTGTTTCAATTTATACATTCAATGTTAACAATATTTTGCATTCAATGTTAATAATGATGAATTGACATAAGAGGGTCAGAGAGATGTTATTTCAAAATTGATGTTTTTACTTCAAAGTCAAATCCACTCTCCCAAAAAAAGATGAGCCAGTATCATCAGTGTGGGTATGAAAGCTAAATGAAGTACATTTCAGCACTTGAATCAGGAATTAAAAGTATTTTTGGAACAACCTGAGTATATGAATCTGTTTTTATAACTATAAATTTTATGAAACCTATAAATCAGAGTTAGCATATCAATTGAGATGTGATAGATTGTAAAATATGCATCTGTAGCTTTCCATGGCATATTATAAAAGAATATAAAATATTTCAGTAATATTATAGTGATTACATACTGAAATACACATATTTATATATTGGGTTAAACAATATGGATCATTGCATGAATTTTGCCTGTTTCTCCTTTTAAAAATGTAGTTAGCAGATATTTTTTTTTCAGATTTTAATTTAGATTCTAGTTAGTTAACATACAGTGCAATATTGGCTTCAGGGGTAGAATTCAGTGATTCATCACTTACATATAATCGCCAGTGTTCATCACAAGTGCCCTCTTTTAATACCCATCACCCATCTAGCCGATCCCCCACCCTCCACCCTCCCATCAACCCTCATTTTATTCTCTATCATTGAGTCTCTCATAATTTATTTTCCTCCTTTTATCCCCTTCTATGTTTATCTGTTTTTTTTCTTAAATTCCACATACGAGTGAAATTACATTGTGTTTGTCTTTCTCTGACTGACTTATTTCACTTAAGATAATACATTTTAGCTCTCCATGCCATCGCAAAAAGCAAGATTTCATTCTTTTTGATGGTTGAGTAATACAGCAGTGTGTGTGTGTGCATGTGCACGTGTGTGTATACCATATTTTGTTTATTCATTAATCAGTAGACATTTGGGCTCTCGGCATAATTCAGCTATTGTTGACAATGCTGCTGTACACATTGAGGTGCATGTACCCCTTCAAATTGATATTTTTGTATACTTTGGGTAAATACCTAGTATTATGGGGTGCCTGGCTGGCTCACTTAGTAGAGCATGTGACTCTTGATCTCAGGCTTGTAAATTTGAATGCCATATTGGGTGGAGAAGTTACCTAAAAACAGAAATTTATAAATGACCTACATCACTCACTTATTTCTAATCCTTGGCACAATTCTAGGCCATGCCCAAACTAAGAATATGGTGTTAGCTAATATATTTTAAAGATTCTGGAAATCAAATAGTAACATTATTTTGTTTTTTGTTTGTTGTTTAAAATTTTTTTAATGTTTATTTTTGAGAGAGTGCAGGAGTGGGGGAGGAGTAGAAAGAGACAGGGAGACACAGAATCCAAAGCAGGCTCCAGACTCTGAGCTGTCATCACAGAGCCTAACATGGAACTCGAATCCACCAACCACAAGACAATGACCTGAGCCGAAGTCAGACACTTAACTGACTGAACCACCCAGGTGCCCCATTTTTGTTTGTTTTAAAATTATTTTGAATTAAACCTGACTGTGACCTTTAGAAACAGTATCTGGCAATATTATTTCTGGTTTGGTTAATTACAGAGATCCTCTTTGGTTTTTTGGCCTATAGTCTGTGGGCATGGTACTAGGAGTTTCCTGTATTACCAGTTAGGTTAATTTATAGTGCATATGTTCCTGTTTACCATCCCTACCCATGTGAGGAGAGTTAGGATTAAAAGTCAACACAGGGGTGCCTGGGTGGCTCAGTCGGTTAAGTGTCCGACTTCGGGCTCAGGTCACAATCTCACTGTCCGTGAGTTGGAGCCCCGCGTCAGGCTCTGTGCTGACAGAGCCTGGAGCCTGTTTCAGAATCTGTGCCTCCCTCTCTCTCTGACCCTCCCCGTTCATGCTCTGTCTCTTCCTGTCTCAAAAATAAATAAAACGTTAAAAAAAATTTAAATAAAATAAAAAAATAAAAGTCAACACAAAGGGGAGCAGGGGTGGTCAGTTGATAAAGTGTCTTGACTCTTGATTTGAGTTTAGGTCATGATTTCATGCTTCATGAGTTGGAGCCCTGCATTGGGCTCCCTGCTGGTAGTGTGGAGCCTGCTTGAGATTCTCTCTCCCTCCCTCCCTTGGTCTCTCTGCTCTTCCTATGCTTGTGCACGCTCTCTCTCTCTCTCTCTCTCTCTCTCTCAAAAAAAATAACCTTTTTTTTTAAATGTCAACATAGATGTTCATGTTTGAAAAACTAAAAATATAATTTTATAATAAAAATTTTTTAAGTGCACAAAATAGTTACCTTTGTTCCCAATTTTTATAAGAAATCAAAAAATTTACATTTATAAAATGAAAAGTTTCTGGTAGTTCTTTTTTATTTTTATTTTTTTTTTTTTTTAATTTTTTTTTCAACATTTTTAATTTTTTATTTTTGGGACAGAGAGAGACAGAGCATGAACGGGGGAGGGGCAGAGAGAGAGGGAGACACAGAATCGGAAACAGGCTCCAGGCTCTGAGCCATCAGCCCAGAGCCCGACGCGGGGCTCGAACTCCCGGACCGCGAGATCGTGACCTGGCTGAAGTCGGACGCTTAACCGACTGCGCCACCCAGGCGCCCCTGGTAGTTCTTTTTTAATAGTAGATCAATGAGAATATAGTAACTTATAACTGGTAATAAGAATGATCTGCAACATGCATAAATGAATAGCTAAAATTGTAGTTCCAATTATCCAAATCCAAAAGGTATATCTGGAAAGAACACTGATAAGTAATATTTGCATTAAAAAGTATAGGAGCTACTATGATTAGGTATTTCTTTGACTTAATGTTTCAATATTACATTGGTTTTCATATTCACATAGACTGCTGTCACAAAAGTGACAGTGGCTTGGTTGACAGACACAATAGAAAAAAGAAAGCCTTTTTCTTTAACATGGTTAGAGGATTCACTGGAAGTGGGAACAGAGTGGCACTCTTTACCGATGGAGGAAGTTTTATTTTTAACATTAAACTGTCATAAAGGCACCTTAACTTATAAACCCTAATTTAAGTTAGGTTAAGTGATAATTCTATTACTTAAGATCTTAATTTCCTCAAATATTTAAGCCTATTCATAAGCCCCTTGGCTCTTCTCAAGTATTTTAGAGACATGTGCCTGCTTGACTGCTATAATAATAGGCAACAGTCCCAGGATTTCTTTTTTTTTTTTTTTTAATTTTTAATGTTTATTTCTTTTTGAGAGAGAGCGAGAGAGCGCAAGCAGGGGAAGGGCAGAGAGACAGGGAGACACAGAATCCAAGCAAGCTCCTGCTCTGAGCTGTCAGCACAGAGCCTTACATGGGGCTTGAACCCACGGACCACGACATCATGATCTGAGCTGAAGTCAGATGCCTAACCGACTGAGCCACCCAGGCACCCCAACAGTCCCAGAAATTCTAATTATTGATTGAATGTATTCACCAGACAAGACTTGAGTTTACAGGTGCTCTGTTGGTTGTTTGAGTAGAGGGATGGTAAGAGGGAGCTGGTGGCATAATATTTAAATAGGTTTTATTGTATTCGAATAGATGATGAGAGGATGGTATTTTGTACTCCCAAGGTATTTTGTACTCCCATATAAGATCATTCATTAGAGGCCTTTTACTTCCTTATACATTGTTTTAGAAATTTATTGTCAAATTGGTTTCCATACAACACCCAGTGCTCATCCCAACAGGTGCCCTCCTCAATGCCTATCACCCACTTTCCCCTCCCTCCCACCTGCCACCAACCCTCAGTTTATTCTGTTTTTAAGAGTCTCTTATGGTCTGGCTCTTTCCTTCTCTTTTTTTCTTTTCCTTCCCCTCCCCCATGGTCTTCTGTTAAGTTTCTCAGGATCCACATAAGAGTGGAAACGTATGGTATCTGTCTTTCTCTGTTTGACTTATTTCACTTAGCATAGCACTCCAGTTCCATCCACATTGCTACAAAAGGCCATATTTCATTCTTTCTCATTGCCACGTAGTATTCCATTGTGTATATAAACCATATTTTCTTTATCCATTCATCAGTTGATGGACATTTAGGCTCTTTCCATAATTTGGCTATTGTTGAAAGTGCTGCTATAAACATTGGGCTACAAGTGCCCCTATGCATCAGCACTCCTGTATCCCTTGGGTAAATTCCTAGCAGTGCTATTCCTGGGTCATAGGGTAGATCTATTTTTAATTTTTTGAGGAAAAAAATTAACTTGTTTTCCAGAGCAGCTGTACCAGTTTGCATTCCCACCAACAGTGCAAGAGGGTTCCCATTTCTCCACATACTCCCCAGCATCTATAGTCTCCTGATTTTTTCATTTTAGCCACTGTGACTGGCGTGAGGTGATATCTGAGTGTGGTTTTGATGTCCCCGATGAGGAGAGACGTTGAGTATCTTTTCATGTGCCTGTTGGCCATCTGGGTGTCTTCTTTAGAGAAGTGTCTATTCATGTCTTCTTCCCATTTCTTCACTGGATCATTTGTTTTTCAGGTGTGGAGTTTGGTGAGTTCTTTATAGATTTTGGAAACTAGCTCTTTATCAGATAAGTCATTTGCAAATATCTTTTCCCATTCCATTGGTTGCCTTTTAGTTTTGTTGATTGTTTCCTTTGCAGTGCAGAAGATTTTTCCTTGATACGGTCCCAATAATTCATTTTTGATTTTAATTCCCTTGCCTTTGGAAATGTGTCAAGAAAGAAATTGCTGAGGTTGAGGTCAGAGAGGTTTTTTCCTGCTTTCTCCTCTAGGGTTTTGATAGTTTCCTGTCTCATATTTCATGTCCTTTATCCATTTTGAGTTTGTTTTTGTGAATGGTGTAAGAAAGTGGTCTAATTTTATTCTTCTGCTCGTTGCCATCCTGTTCTCCCAGCACCCTTTGTTTATTTTTGTGAATGGTGTGAGAAAGTGGTCTAGTTTCAACCTTCTGCATGTTGCTGTCCAGTTCTCCCAGCACCCTTTGTTAAAGAGACTGTCTTTTTTCCATTGGATATTCTTTCCTGCTTTGTCAAAGAGTAGCTGGCCATACTTTTGTGGGTCTAATTCTGGGGTTTCTATTCTATTCCATTGGTCTATGTGTCTGTTTCTGTGTCAATACCATGCTATCTTCATGATTACAACTTTGTAGTAGAGGCTAAAGTTTGGGATTGTGATGTCTCCCGCTTTGGTCTTCTTCAATATTACTTTGACTATTTGGGGTCTTTTGTGGTTCCATAAAAATTTTAGGATTACTTGTTCTAGCTTCGAGAAGAATGCTGGTGCAATTTTGATTGGGATTGCACTGAATGTGTAGATTGCTTTGGGTAGTATTGACATTTTAACAATATTTATTCTTGGGGCGCCTGGGTGGCGCAGTCGGTTAAGCGACCGACTTCAGCCAGGTCACGATCTCGCGGTCCGTGGGTTCGAGCCCCGCGTCGGGCTCTGGGCTGATGGCTCAGAGCCTGGAGCCTGTTTCCGATTCTGTGTCTCCCTCTCTCTCTGCCCCTCCCCCGTTCATGCTCTGTCTCTCTCTGTCCCAAAAATAAATAAACGTTGAAAAAAAAAATTAAAAAAAAATATTTATTCTTCCAATCCATGAGTTCAGAACGTTTTTCCATTTCTTTGTATCTTCAGTTTCTTTCATAAGTTTTCTATAGTTTTCAGCATACACATCGTTTACATCTTTGGTTATTATCATCTTCATTATTAGTGTATAAGAATGTGTAAGAATGCAAATAATTTCTGTATATTAGTTTTGTATCTTGCAACTTTGCTGAATTCATGTATCAGTTATAGCAGAATTTTAATGGCGTCTATTGGGTTTTCCACATATAATATCATGTCGTCTGCAAAAAGTGAAAGCTTGATTTCACCTTTGCCAGTTTTGATGCCTTTGATTTCCTTTTGTTGTCTCATTGCTGATGCTAGAACGTCCAACACTATGTTAAACAACAGCAGTGAGAGTGGACATCTCTGTCGTGTTCCTGATCTCAGGGGAAAAGCTCTCAGTTTTTCCCCATTGAGGATGATAGTAGCTTTGGGTTTTTCCTAAATGGCTTTTATAATGTTTAAGTATGTTCCTTCTCTCCCGACTTTCTCGAGGGTTTTTATTAAGAAAGGATGCTGAATTTTGTCAAATGCTATTTGTGCATTGACTGACAGGATCATATGGTTCTTATCTTTTCTTTTATTAATGTGATGTATCACATTGATTGATTTGCAAGTACTAAAGCAGCCCTGCAGCCCAGAAATGAATCCCATTTGATCATGGTGAATAATTCTATTTATATGCTGTTGCTTTGGATTTGCTAGTATCTTGTTGAAAATTTTTGCATCCATATTCATCAGGGGTACTGGCCTGTAGCTCTCTTTTTTGCTGGGTCTCTGTCTGGTATGGGAATCAAAGTAATGCTGGCTTCATAGAATGAGTCTGGAAGTTTTCCTTCCCTTTCTATTTTTTGGAACAGTTTGAGAAGGATAGGTATTATCTTTCTTTAAATGTCTGGTAGAGTTCCCTGGGGAAGCCATCTGGTCCTGGACTCTTATTTGTTGGGAGATTTTTGATAACTGATTCAATTTCCTTGCTGGTTATGGGTCTGTTCAAGTGTTCTATTTCGTCCTGTTTGAGTTTTAGAAATGTGTGGGTGCTTAGGAATTTGTCCATTTTTTCCAGGTTGTCCAATTTGTTGGCATATAATATTTCATAGTATTCCCTGGTAATTGATTGTGTTTTTGAGGGATTGGTTGTAATAATTCCATTTTCATTCATGATTTTACCTATTTGGGTCCTCTCCCTTTTCTTTTTGAGAAGCCTGGCTAAAGGCTTATCAATTTCGTTTATTTTTTCAAAAAACCAACTCTTGGTTTCATTGATCTGCTCCACTGTTTTTTTGTTTTTGTTTTTTTAGGTTCTATATTTTTTATTTCTGCTCTGATCTTTATTATTGCTCTTCTTCTGATGGTTTTGGGGTGTCTTTGCTGTTCTGCTTCTATTTCCTTTGGGTGTGCTGTTAGATTTTGTATTTGGGATTTTTCTTGTTTCTTGAGATAGACCTGGATTGCAATGTATTTTCCTCAGGACTTCATTTGCTGCATCCCAAAGCGTTTGGATTGTTCTATTTTCATTTTCATTTGTTTCCATATATTGTTTAATTACTTCTCTAAATGCCTGGTTGATCCATTCATTCTTTAGTAGGGTGTTCTTTAACCTCCATGCTTTTGGAGCTTTTCTAGACATTTCCTGTGGCTGATTTCAAGTTTCATAGCATTATGGTCTGCAAGTGTGCCTGGTATGATCTCAATTCTTTTATACTTATGAAGGGCTGTTTTGTGACCCAGTATGTGATCTATCTTGGAGAATGTCCCATGGGCACTCGAGAAGAAAGTATATTCTGTTGCTTTGGGATGCAGAGTTCTAAATATATCTGTCAAGTCCATCTGATCCAATGTATCATTCAGGGCCCTTGTTTCTTTATTGATCCTGTGTCTAGATGACCTATCCATTGTTGTAAGTGGGGTATTAAAGTCCCCTGCAGTTACCACATTCTTACCAATAAGGTTGCTTGCGTTTGTGATTAATAGTTTTATATATTTGGGGGCTTCCATGTTCGGTGCATAGACACTTATAATTGTTAGCTCTTCCTGATGGATAGACCCTGTCATTATTATATAATGCCCTTCTTCATTTCTTGTTACAGCCTTTAAGCTAAAGTCTAGTTTGTCTGATGTAAGTATGGCTACTCTAGCTTTCTTCTGACTTCCAGTAGCATGATAGATAGTTCTCCATCCCCTCACTTTCAATCTGAAGGTGTCTTCAGGTCTAAACGGAGTCTCTTGTAGACAGCAAATAGTTGGTCTTGGTTTTTAATCCATTCTGATACCCTATGTCTTTTATTTAGAGCATTTAGTCCATTTACATTCAGTGTTATTATAGAAAGATATGGGTTAGAGTCATTGTGATGTCTGTAGGTTTCATGCTTGTAGTGAATGTCTTTTGTTTAGAGCATGTCTTTTATTTAGAGCATTTAGTCCATTTACATTCAGTGTTATTATAGAAAGATATGGGTTAGAGTCATTGTGATGTCTGTGGGTCTCATGCTTGTAGTGAGGTCTGTGGTACTTTGTGGTCCTTGCAACATTTGACTCACAGAATCCCCCTTAGGATCTCTTGTAGGGCTGGTTTAGTGGTGATGAATTCCTTCAGTTTTTGTTTGTTTGGGAAAACCTTAATCTCTCCTTCTAGTCTGAATTACAGACTTGCTGGATAGATTCTTGGCTGCATATTTTTCCTGTTCATCATATTGAAGGTTTCCTGCCATTCCTTTCTGCCTCCCATGTTTCAGTAGATAGGTCTGCTACTATTCTTATGTGTCTACCTTTGTAAGTTAGAGCCTGTTTATCCCTAGCTGCTTTCAGGATTCTCTCTTAATCCTTTTATTTGCCAGTTTCACTATGATATGTTGTGCAGAAGATCGATTCAAGTTCAGTCTGAAGGGAGTTCTCTGTGCCTCTTGGATTTCAATGTCTTTTTCCTTCCCCAGATCAGGGAAGTTCTCAGCTATGATTTGTTCAAGTACACCTTTATCCCCTTCTTCTGGAAATCCTATGGTACGGATATTTTTCCATTTGATTGCATCACTTAGTTCTTTAATTCTCCCCTCATACTCCTGGATTTTTTCATCTCTTTTTCTCAGCTTCCTCTTTTTCCATAATTTTGTCTTCTAATTCACCTATTCTCTCATCTGCCTCTTCAATCCAAGCTGCGGTCGCCTCTATTTTATTTTGCATTTAATTTATAGCATCTTTTAGCTCCTCATGACTATTTCTTGGTCCCTTGATCTCTGTAGCAATAGAGTCTCTGCTGTCCTCTATGATTTTTTCAAGCTCAGTGATTAATTTTATGACTATTATTCTAAATTCTTGTTCCGTTATATTGTTTAAATCATTTTTGATGAATTCGTTAGATGTCGCTACTTCCTGGCATTTCTTTTGAGGAGAATTCTTCCATTTTGTCACTTTGGGTAATCCCTGCAGTGGTTCCAAACTGCAGGGGACTTCCCCTGTGCTGTCCAGAGTAACTTGTATTGGTGGACGGGGCTGCAGTCAGACCTGATGTCTGCCCCCAACCCACCACTGGGGCCGGTGTCAGACTGGTGTGTACCATATCTTCCTTTCTCCCAGGGACAGGACTCACTGTGAAGTGGGGTGGACCCTGTCTGGGCTACTTGCACACTGCCAGGCTTGTGGTGCTAATTCAATGGGATCTGGCCATGGGCATATTAGCCAGGGTGGATCTGCAAGGTGCATAGGGGCGGGAGGGGTAGGCTTAGCTCGCTTTGCCCTAGGTGGTCCCCTGTGGCAGGGGCCTTGCAGCACCAGGAGGGAGGCAGGTCCATCAGACTGATGGATCCACAGAAGCACAGCACTGGGTGTTTGTGCAGTGCAAGCAAGTTCGGTGACAGGAACTTGTTCCCTTTGGAATTTTGGCTGGGGGATGGGAGAGGGAAATGGCACTTGCCAGCACCTTTGCTCCCCCACTGAGCTGAGAGCTCTGTCTTCCAGGGCTCAACAACTCACCCTCCCGGTGTCCTTTTGCCCTCCCTGCTCTCCTAGAGCAGAGCTCTTGACTTTTAACCTTCCAGATGTTACCTCCCGCTGGCTGTCAGAACTCACGCAGTCTGGCCCCTCTGCTTTTGTGAGCCAGACTTCAGGGGCTCTGTCTTGCCCAGTCAGCTGCCCCTCCACTGCCCCAGCTCCCTCCTGCCATTCTGTGTAACATGCATTCCTACCCTCTTCTGTGGGCCTCTTGTCTATGCTTGGTTCCGAAGAATCTATTCTGCTAGTCTTCAGGCGGTTTTCTGGGTTATTTAGGCAGATGTGGGTGGAATCTAAGTGATCAGCAGGACAAGGTAAGCCCAGTGTCCTCCTACACTGCCATTTTCCTAGGTCCAACCTCTTCATACATTTTTTAACCTAAGGTCAATTTCATACATTTTGAAAATTATAATAATCGATTCTAAGGCCTCTAGCATCCAAAGTTAATTAATAACTTATGGATCACTTTTCAAGTAGAAAATGACCACATGTATGTCATTTCCAGAAAATCCAACAAAAGAAGTATCTCTATATTTAATTTTTGACTGTACAAAGAATTTAAATTTAATAGATGTATCTACCAAATACTGTCTGGTTACTACTTCACCGAGGGTCTATCCCTGACATGATCCAAACTGTCATTGTCAGTCTCTAAGATTTGGAATTCACATTAATAGGAAATATTTTTAAAAATCAAAATATCAGGGGCAACTGGGTGGCTCAGTTGGTCAAGCGTCCGACTTTCGCTCAGGTCATGACCTCACGGTTCATGAGTTCAAGCCCTGTATTGGGCTCCATGCTGACAGCTCAGAGCCTGGACCCTGCTTCAGATTCTGTGTCTCCCTCTCTCTCTGCCCCTCCCTGGCTCACACTCTGTCTCTCTCTCTCAAAAATAAATAAACATTAAAAAAAATTTTTTTTACTCAAAATACAAAAAAAATGAAACAATGTTATTTAAAACGTTATGAAAAATAAATTGTGGGTATAGACTGTTTTGTTAGATGAATATGGGGGGAAGAGTACAAGTCTAACTTTAGACTAAAACATCTATTGCTATTTATAAGAGTTGGAAAATTTAGGAGCACCTGTTTATTCTCTTGGGGAAATAGTTACATCTATGTGTGGATTATTGACATTACTTAATAAGGTCCAACCTATTTGGAGTTTAAGGGCTGTATGTCTTATCTCTTCCAAAAGATCAAGTATACAGGTTTTGGGTCATGCAAGAGTTTTCACAAGATGTTGAAGGATGCCTATTCACACTGAGAAGACTGGATGTGATGTATGACTCTCTTAGGGTATTTGGCTATCTCTTCTTAAAACAGGATAGAATCTATAAATAGAATTGATATTTACAGATGCATGCTATGGCCTGTTTCCAAGGAGAGAGCTGATGTCTGCCTAAATGAATTGCATCACTGTTATCAAGGTCAATGAATATCTTAGGCCATTTGAGTTTGAAGATTTATGAGAACTCTGCTAATTTTAGTTTAAGAATTCCATTCATTTATTCTACCTATCCTGAATATTGGGGATAGTACAGTCAGTGGGCCATCTCCATTATTGACAAGAATTTATAACACTATTTAATGACAGCTTTATGCAAATGAGTGCTTATATAACTGCAGAAGTAAGTTGGAATCCCCCAGAACTATCACAACAAGAACTCCTTAGGAAGGAAAAGCTTCAATCCTGTGAATTAGGCAACATTGGTGAGGATATAGTGGTGTAGTTAACATGTAACCCTGAAGGAAAGTTCAAAGGAAATATGAGGTTAGGACTTGTCCATGTCTCAACTTTATTTTACCAAAAGTAGCAGGAGATAAGAACCAAAACATTAGTAATTTTAGTAAATATTCATGTACAATGTTGATGGGGTGGAGTGGCCAATTTTTCCTAACATCAAATAATCAGAGAAGTTTCTTTTAGATTCCTTTCAGATTTCTCTAGCACCTTTAAGTGGCCATCTTGAAAGTTCCAGCAATTATAATTAGGTAATTTGAAAACAGACTTTTCCTGATATCCCTTTCTGATTCTAGAGCTTATCACTCAAAGTCTCTATTGACATATTTTAAACTTTCCAAAACCTTGGTCTCTTGGGTTGTTCTGGAGGCAGATACCAGAGGATGACTGCTTGTCTGAGAGAAAGATTAGCCTTTCTTTAGCCTCCTTATATTTCTTTCTGTATCATCTTTTGTATGGCACAACATAACAAACATCTCCTTAGAATAATTAAAATAAAAATAATTATTTCCTGATTTTTTTTCAGTACTTGTTTTTTTATGTAGTGCTAAGTTTCTGTCTGGCATCATATTACTTATGCCTGAAGATCTTCCTTTAATATTTTGTTGCAGGTCAATAGGCAATGGAATCTCTCAATATTTACCCCCCCCCCCAAAAAAAAAACCTTTACCACTTCTTCCTTTTTAAAATGATACTGTCACCAGTAGGAAATTCTGGGTTCAAAGTTTTTTTTTTCTTTCAGCATTTTAAAGAATCCTTTCACAGTCTTGCAGCTTGCATAGTTTCTGGAAAGAAGTTAGTTGTAATTATTTACGTTTGTTCCTTTCTATGAAATTGCCTTTAAAAATATGTGCCCACCTGTAGTGATTTCTCTATGCTTTTTGGTTTGAAAGAGGTTTGAAGAGGATATGTTTAGGCATGAGATTTGTTGTTTGGTTGTTTTGTACTCATCCCACTTGGTGTTCTTTGAGTTTGTTGAAACCCTGGTGTTTGTCATTAATTTGAAAAATTATTAGCTATTTGTCAAATCTTTCTTCTGGCCTTTTTATGTTTTCCTTCTGGGATTTCAGTTACATATAAATAAGAGTATGTTTTTTCACAGACTTTTGATGATTTTGGTTAACATTTTTATTCTTCTTGTGTTTCAAACTGGTGATTTCCATTGATTTTTTTATTTTTATGTTGTATTATGCTGTATTGAGCCTATTGATGAACCCATTAAAAGCAGTCTTTGGGGAGCCTGGGTGGCTTAGTCGGTTAAGCATCTGACTTCAGGTCGGGTCATGATCTTACAGTTCGTGGGTTTGAGTCCCACATCAGGCTCTGTGCTGACAGCTCAGAGCCTGGAGCCTGCTTTGGATTCTGTGTCTCCTGCTTTCTCTGCCCCTTCCTCCTCCTGCTCTCTCTCTGTCTCTCAAAAACAAGTAAACATTTTTTTAAAAAAAAAGCAGTCTTTATCTGTTATGGTTTTTCTTTAACAATTCCATTTCTCTCTGCTGAAATTTCTCATTTTATTATACATATCATTTGTCTTTTCCACTAGTCTTTAATACATTAATCACAATTATGTTATTTTCACCATATGATAGTTCAGTATTATATCTGAGGTCACTTCTGTAGACTCTGCTACCAGTGGAAATCAAGAAATGGCTACTTATAAAGCTGAGATTTTAAACCAATCTCTACTTACCTGTTGGATTATAACCAGAAGTGTTATAAGAAGTGGTACAAATTATGATCAGTCATCTCTGTTAAGCTACTCACCATTGGTTTTAGTCTTCTTAATGACTCCATGCTGATAGCGTGAAGTCTGCTTGAGATTCACTTTCTCCCTATCTCAAAATAAATAAAATGAAAATAAGTACAATAATTAGATCTAACAGAATGGGAAAATATTGTAACAAATAGTTTTTGAGAAAGGTGAAGTGAGAAATGCTGTGCTCCAACTTGGACTCTGATAAGTTTTTCAAAAATCTGTGACAGACAAAATCTTTAGTTTTATTTCTCCATTCTACAAATGCAAAAACCTCTTTGGTTTAGGTGTTAAATATGTATAGCAACTTCTATATGAGTTGGAAAGTAGGATTGTGGGGTGCAGAATGTTGAGTTAATCATTTTTCTGAAATTATGATATTTGTACAAGACTATAGTCAATCATTGAGATATATAGCTGCTTGCATGCGTTCTCACTAAATGTATATTTTTTGCATTCGTGTATTTTTAACTTTATAATACACAGAATGTTATATATAAACTTATGTATAAGAATGTATAATACTATTCTGTTTTTCACTCAACACTATAATTTAAAAATCCACTTGGATTGCTGTCAAATTGTTTAATTGTACTGCATAGTAATCTGTGATGTGCACATACCACATTTTGCATACCTACCAACCCAGTTATAGAAACCCAGGCTATTGCTGACTTCTCATTTTGCCATACAAAGAATACTGTGATGAGTATCTTTTTCTGCGTGTATTCCTTTACTCATCTGTGAGAGGGTTTCTTACACATATAAGCTGATATGAGCATTATTAGCTCATAAGCTGTAACAATACTTGGTAGGACCAAATACAAATAGATACTCACTCTGCAGAATGGCTGCATCCATTACATTCTAACCAGCAATATGCAGGATTTCCACCCACATGCCTACTAGTACTCACAATAATTAATTTGCTTTACCCTGATTGCTAATGATTTTGGAGCATTGCTTTCTATTTGCATTAGCCTTTTTATTTTCTGTAAGTAGCATTTTGTGTATAATATTTTTCCATAGAGTTCTAGTGGAAATTATTTTATGCCTATTACTATGCAGAAATCTCTTGTGTTTTCTACAAATAATTGCTAGTTTTAGTAAATAGTTCCCACAGTGTATGCTAGGTCTGTCAACTCTGTCCATCATATCATTTATTGAAGATGTTCAATACCACATATTATCAGTTATTTTTTTCCATTTGTACTTTAAAATTTAAAAAGTCCTTCTTTGCTTTTATTTCACACAAATATCCCATTTTTTAAAAAATTAATATAATTACACTTATATTTAGATTGCTACTTCCTTTATGATTCACCTCTATATTTACCTCTATATAGGATGTTTTAATTCCTTCCAGTTTTTCCAACACAACTTACTAAATGATCTGTCCTATCACAAATAATTTTTGTTATCTTTATAATGTGTTGTGCATTTTTGTAAGTATAAGTCATTTCTTAGCTGGCTGCTTATTTGTTCCGCTGGCCTATTTATCTCTTTCCGTTACATGCAGTAAGGAAAGTCCTCTCCCTCCCTCTTACTCTCTTGTTTATTTTAACTAATTTTTAGATGGATACTTATTTTTCCACAACATTTTAGAATGCTTTTTGTAGGCACCTTAAAAAAATCAAAATGGAATTTCAATGAGGTGTTTTTATTTTATTTTTTTTAGGTAGAATTAACATCTATTTATATTTGAAAATCCTTTCTTAGTGTTCAGAATATGTCCATTTATTTAAACTATTTTCTATGAATTTTATTACAGTTTTAAGGTTTTCTCCATAGATATCTTACATATTCATTTTTGTGCTAACTCCTGTGTGCTATTTTTAGGAATATCATTTTTAAATCCTATGTCATATTAGTGATAATTATATTGAGAAGTATTATTGAATTGAGATGTGGATTTTGTATCTGATAAGCTCATTGAGCTCTCTTATTGGTTGTAATAGTTTGCTTTTGTTGATTCCCATATGAAAATGATCATATTGCCTACAAATATTGCATCATAGTTCTTGAAGTAATTAGACCTCCTTGTCAGTAATTTTGGTTCTGTGTTAGTAATAGAAGACTAAGCTTCCTTCTTTTTTTGTTTTATTGCTTTTATGTTTCATCTTTCACTTTTATTTTTTTTCCACACTCAAAAGGAAAACACATGAAGTTTATTATCAGTTAACATGTTTAAATTAATAAGTATTATTTTTATAGCAGATAGAAGATCACCGCAAAATTGGGTGGAAAAAAAGACAGTTCCTATATACCCCCATCTCCACATATGCATGGTGTCCTCTACCATCAAAATCCCATATCAGAATTGTACATTTGTTAAAATGTCAACTTAATTTGACATGATTATCACTCAAATCCATAGTTGATGTTAGGATTCACTCTTGGTGTAGTATATTCCAGTGACTTTGACAAACATATAGTGACACGTGTCCACCATTATAATATCGTACAGAATACTTACACTGTCTAAAAATCCCCTGTGCTCTTCCTGTTCATCTCTCCTTCCACCCTACCCTACCCCTGGCAATGAGTGACTTTTTTTTTTTTTTACTGTCTCCATATTGCCCTTTCAGATGTCCTTTTGTTGGAATAACATACTATTTAGTCTTTTCAGATTGGTTTCTTTTTCTTGGTAATATGCATTTAAATTCTATGTTTTCATGTATTGACAGCTCCTATCTTTAGAGCACTGATAATGTTTCATTGTCTAGAGGTACCATAGTTTAATTTGAAAGATATCTATGAAAGATATCTATGTTTCTTCCAAGTTTTGGCAATTATGAATAAAGCTGCTATAGACCTCTGTGTACAGTTGTGTTTTTTTGCTTTGTTTTGTTGCATGGACAGATGTTTCAGGAGTGCAAGTGCTGGGTCACATAGTAAGAGTAGGCTTGATTTAATGAAAAATTGTCAAACTGTCTTCTAATCTGGCTGTATCATTTTGCATTCCCATCAGCAATGAATGAGGATTACTGTTTTCCCACATCCTTGTCAGCATTTAGTATTGTTAGTGTTCTACATTTTGGCCATTCTCATCAGTTTGTATTGGTATCTCATTGTTTTAATTAGTAATTTTCCAGTGACATACAGTGTTCAAGTACTTATATATCACCTATATATCTTTTTGGTGAAATGTCTGTTCATCTTTTTTGCCCATGTTTTAATTTGGCTGTTTGTTTTGTTTTTAAGGATTCTTTGTGTATTTTGGATAACAGTCCTTTATTATATGTGTCTTCTATAAATATTTCTCTCAGTTCATTACTTGTCTTCTCATTTTCTTGACAGTATTTTTTTTCACAGAGTAAAAGTTATAAATTTAATTAAATCCAGCATTTCACTTATTTCTTTCATAGGTCATTCCTATGGTTGTGCATCTGAAAAGTCATTGCAATCCTCCATGTCATCTAGGTTTTTTTCCTATGTCCTAAAAATTTTGCAGTTTTACATTTTACATCTAGGTCTATAGTAACTTTGAGCTAATTTTTAATTTTCATGAAGGGTGTAAGGTTTCTAAATCCCCCCCTTTTTTTTTGCATGTGGATGTCTTGTTCACCACTTATTGAAAAGGCTATTTTTGCTCCATTGTATTATCTTTGCTCTTTGGGCAGAGATAGAGATCAATTAATTATATTTATGTGGGTCTATTTCTGAGCTCTTTATTCTTTTCCATTGTTCTGTTTATTGTTTTTCCAGTGTCACTAGCTTTATAGTAGGTTATGAATATGAGTAGTGTCCTGTGACTTTGTTCTTCTTCATTCTTGAGTGAGTTATTCTGGGTTCTTTGGCTCTCCATACAAACTTGAGATCCATTACCAGTTTTTTATATTGTATTACCAAATACATTTAGTTCATTTTTTCCTCTATTGAGTTTTTTTTAAACAACTTGCAAATATTGAAATTTAGAAAATACTATTGCTGCATTGGTTAAGTTAATCTCCCTTTTTTATGTGATAAGTTACAGTAACATATTTCTGCTGGTTTCAGTATTGAACCATTTAAGCACTATGAAACACAGCTAGTCCTCATTTTGTGTGGTTCAGAGTTGTACAAGTTTAAGTTATCACATTTTATTTAAATAATACCTGTCCTCCAACAATATGGTTCAAATTTTGTTACCACAGTATATTTTAACTGCGAGTTATTACATAAGGTACAAATTTCTTTTTTAGCCTTTCAGCCTACACATCACTACATATGTAACAGAGGCCCATCCTAATCAGTGAGCAATCACCTGAATTCTTTCAAAGTGTGTTGATTGTTGATTGATCACAGAACATCTATTTAACAGTTTTTACATACAGACAACAAAGCATGCATTTGGGTTGCCTTCTTGCCCCCCAGTGATAAGTCCATCTGGAATTTTACAAGATAGGATAATTAGTAAAGAGAATCAGCCAACAAAAGTAAAAATGTAGCCCATCCCCACCTCTCTCCCCTGCAAAGTGATAATTTTGAGAGTGAAATTCAAATAAAATGTAGATTATAATATACAAGAAATAGCTGACCTTAAGGATGTTGGCATTGACACCATTGGAAAGAGTCAGTTTGCAGCCAGAGGAACTTAGCAAAGGTAAATTTATGGACCTAAATGAGGAAAATGGTTGTGATAAAAAGGATGAAGATATCCCAGAGGAAGAACTATGGGCAATTAACTTCACAGTAAAGGAAATTAGGGATATATTTCACATCATTTAAGAGCTCAAAGGATAAACTAGTGGAAGCTCATCCAAAATTTTGGAAAGAATATGGCATTTAAGGCTTTGAAGATATTACTTCCTGGCATTTTAGGATATAAAACAACAAGAGGAAGGCAAGCACTATTCAAACGGTTCTTGATAAATACTTCACACAAATAAAACATTAATTCTCAATGTTTTTAGTGTTTTAAATTATAGTGTGCTAAATAGATATTAGCTGTTTCTCTCTGAATTTATAATCAAATATAAGAAAATTCTAACAACTTAATAAAAACTTGTAAAGATTACACAACAAAGTGAAGATTGCCTATACTTCTGTTCCCTAAGTTAGGCTTCTGAGTGGAAAACTTGGATGAAGAAGGATGGTGTAAATATTTTATTCTCTAAGAAAAATAGATCATATGTCATTTTTCTTTAGAGAGAATAAAGTTACTGTAAAAAACAAGATTAAAAACACTTCTTTTAGATTTGTGTAGATTGAACTGGTTTCCTATGGCCATTCAACACTTATTTAGTAGGTGTTATGGAGCTATGTAAAACATTTTAATAAAAAGCTATTTTTCTTTGGTTTGAGAATGAAGCCTTGTTATCAAGAATGCTTTTGGTGATTAAAATGGAAATAATCTCTTTATATCAGGTTTTTTTTTGATGGCTCGTAATTTCTGGACTTTATTTTACTTTATTTACCCTAATTACTTTATTAAGTAACTAAACAAAATCCAATAGAAAACTCAGGTTCTAAATGGTGGCCAGGTTGCAGTGTCCATGGTTTTGGATATTTATTGAGGTAGGACTGATTTACACAGCAAAGTCCACCAGAGCCATGACTATTAATAATAAAAGAAACAAATACAAACTCAAGAGAGCAAATTTTTCCTACTATATCAAAAAGATTTTGTAATTATTCACACATGTAAAGTAGTACACATTTAATTAAGTTTAATTCTTATTACAATTAGTTTATGTGTATTCATTTCTACTTGAAAGTAGGATAAATGTTATTTGTGTAAAATAGGCAACTTTTCCAGAAACACCATAATTTATAAAAATATGTGTTGTCTTATCTATCAACCTAATATAATTGGTTTATATATTAGAGGGTTTTCAGAGAGGATAAATGTATGGACATCTTTATGTTACAAATCATATGGAAGTTACATTACAATCCCAGGAAAGACAAAGACACAGTATAGACATATTTGTTTTCCATGAACATGATAGCATACATAAACAAAGTTATAATTCCAGAAACTTCCTGAAATAAGAAATATGTATATATGTATCAATAGGTTATTGGATGTCTAAGATAAATAGAAACAGACTAACATTGAGAAATCCCTTATAAAATTGATTTTGAATTAAAGGAAATTCTATAGAAACAAGGAACAATCACCATTGGAATAAAAGCAGGTGACTTCCTAATGGAAAGTGCTGTTTTTGTTTATAATACACTATAGTGACATTCAATGCTATACAATAATGTGCTATGTCTACCATATCCTCTGAAAGTATGTTACAGGAATATTAGAGCTTTTCAAACTTTCCTTCAAACATAAAGGCCACAGAAGAGATTTTTCAAATGTAAGAATTTAAGCAATATAATTCCCATAAAAATTTCTCAAATATTACAAATGATCGATTTGGCATCAACTTACACAGGAATAGAAATATGGTGACAAAATAATTGGCAATGAGTATTGAATCTAACCGAAGAACTACACTTGTGGAAAATATGATTTCAGAACAGAATTTATGTGCTATTAAACTATAAAAGATAGTGTTAAGCTAATAACTAACAAAAATCAAGTATAAGAGAATATTGGTGGTAGTAAGATATTAATTTCCCTATATTTCAAAACAAAAGGTCAAAATATAGTCATAAGATGTAATTAATTATGCAACATACTCAAGGGTACTGAAGGTTTTAAAGGCAACAATGAAAGAACTGATAGTAATATAGCCAACCAAAATTAAGTGTTGGCAATGAGGATGAGCAGAATAAAAGGGAGGATACTAAATTTTTTGTTCTTGATATGTAAAATTCTTAGAGAGTTAATGGATAAATGGATATAAATGTAATCAGTAGAATAAATACTTGTAAAGTTAATCAATACCATTCTCCATGGTGGCTGAATCAGTTTACAATCCCATCAAACATGTACAAGAGTTCCATTTTCTCTACATCCTCACCAACACTTGTTGCTCTCTTCTCTTCGTGACAGCCATTTTCACAAGTGTGAACTGATATCTCACTGTGGTTTTAGTTACATTTCCTTGATGATTAGTGATGTTGAGTACCTTTTCATGTACCTGTTAGCTATTTGGATATCTTCTTTGAAAAAAAATATGTATTTAGTTTCTCTGCCTGTTTCCAAATTGGGTTATTTGTGGCTTTTTATTACTGAGTTGTTTGAGTCCTTTATAAATTTTGGCTATTAACTCCTTATCTGATACATGGTTTGCCAATATTTTGCTTAGCTGCCTTTTCATTTTGTTGATTGTTTTGTTTGTTTATTTTGCAGTGCAGAGCTTTTAAGTTTGTTGGAGGCCCACTTTTTGATCTCTTTTGTTGTTTGTGATTTTGGCATCATATTAAAAAATCATTGCTAAGACCACTGTTGAGGTGCTTCCTACATTTTCTTCTAAGAGTTTCACATTCAAGGCCTTATGTTTAGATCTTTGATCCATTTTGAATTAATCTTTGTGAATGTGTACAATGGAGGTCCAATTTCATTTTCCTGCATGTGGTTATCCAGTTTTCTAGCATCATTTGTTGAAGAGACTATCCTTTCCCCATTGGATGTCCCTGGCTCTCTTATCAAATATTAACTGACCATGTATGTGGGAGCTTATTTCTGGGCTCTCTGTTCTGTTCTCTTCCTCTTTGTGTCTATTTTTATGCCAGCATCATGCTGCTTGAAGTATAGATTTGTAACACAGTTTGGGACCTGAAAGTGTGGTGTCTCTGGTTTTGTTCTTTTTTTGTCTCGTGACTGCTTTGGGTATTCAGGGTTTTTGTGGTTACACATGAATTTCAGGATTTTTTAAACTTTCTGTGAAAAATGTCTTTGGAATTTTGGTGGGAGTTCTTTTGAATCTATAGATGGCTTTGGGTAGTTTGGACATTTTAACAACATTAACTCTTTCAATCCATGAAAAAGGAGCATCTTTCCATTTGTTTGTGTCTTCTTCAATTTCTTTTAGGAATCTTGCAGTTTTCAATGCACACATCTCTTGCATTCTTGGTTATATTTATTCCCAGATATTTTATTGGTTCTATTATTGAGATAATTTATTTCCTAAGATATTTCATTGTTGGTATATAGAAATGCAACTGATTTTGGTATATTAATTTTGTGTCCTGTAACTTTACTGAATTCATTGATTGGATCTAGCAATTTCTTAGTTGTCTTTGCAATTTTAAATATATAAAATCATAGGTCAGAAAAGAACAATAATTTTACTGATTCCTTTCCAATTTGGATGCCTTTTATTTCTTTGTCTTGCCTGATTGCTTTAGTCAGAACTTCTAGTTCTGTGTTGGATAAGAGTGGTGAGAGTATGAACTCTTGTGTCTTTATATCAGAGAAAACATTTTCATTTTTCTCGATGAAGAGTATGTTAGTTCTGACTTTCTCATATATGGCCCTTATCATATTGAGATCTATTCTTTATTACTCTGCCTCTCAAAGGTGTTTATCATGAAGTGATGTTGTATTTTGTCAAATTTTTTTCTGTGTATATTGATACCATTATTTTTATATTTCCTACTATTAATTTGATATATCACACTTATTGATTTGTATATGTTGAACCACCTTTGTATCCTAAGGAAAATCCCATTTGGTCATATGGTAAAATCATCTTATCAAGTTCTTGAATTTAGTTTGCTAACATTTTGTTGATGATTTTTACATCTGTGTTCATGAAAGATATTGGTCTAAAGTTTTCTTGCAGTGTCTTATGTGGCTTTAGTATCAGGGTAATGCTGGCCTTTTAAAAATAAGTTTGGAAGACTTCCCTCCTCTTAAATTTTTGGAAGACTGTGAGAAGGGTTGGCATTGATCTTTAAATGTTTGGTTAGTAATCTCCCATGAAGCCATCTGGTCCTGGTGTTTTCTCTGTTGGGAAGTTTTTGATTACTGATTCAATCTCTTGTTATTCAGACTTGCTCTTTATTCCTGGTTCAGTCTTGGTAGGTTTATGATCCTAGAAAAATATTTCTTGTAGGTTACCTAATTTTTTGGCATAGAATTGTTCATAGTAGCCTCTTATGATCCTCTGTATATATGTAGTGTCAGTTATTATTTCTCCTCTTTCATTTCTGATTTTGAGTCTTTTTTTTCCTAGTCTCACTAAAGTCTTGTCAATTTTGTTTACCTTTTTGAAAAATCAGCTCTTAGCCTTGTTGATCTTTTATATTATTTTTCTGGTCTAGATTTCATTTATTTCAACTATGATCTTTTTTTTTTCTTCTAACTTTGATTATAGAAAATCATTTCTTGTAGGTTATCTAATTTGTTGGTATAGAAATGTCACAGTAGTCACTGGTTCTTGAAGCATAAATTTAGGTTATTTGCAATCTTTGTAATTTCTTAATATATGTGTTTATTAGTGTAAATTCCCCCTTCAGAACAGTTTTTGCAGTGTTTCATAAGTTTTGGTAAGTTTGTTTGTTTCCTGCATTCATTTATTTTGAGATACTCTTTGATTTCCTTTTGATTTGTTATTTGAGTCATTGGTTTTTCAGGAATGTGTTGTTGAGTTTTCCCATATTTGCAGATTTTCCAATTTTGCTCATGTTGATGTTTCATAACACTGTAGTCAGAAAAGATACTTGGTATGATTTCAGTCTCCTTAAATTTTCTAAGACTTATTACATTTCCTATAATATGAGCTGTCCTTAAGAATGTTCCATGCACAATTGAAAGAATATTTGGCTGCTATGGATGGTATGTCTTATGGATGTCTGGTAGGTCCATTGGGTCTAAGGTATGGTTCAAGTTATTATTGTTGGTTTTTCCTTCCGGATGATATATCTACTGTTGAAAGTGGGGCATTGAAGTGTCCTACAATTAATTTATTGTTGTTTATTTCTCCCTTAGTATCTGCTAGTATTTGCTTAATACACTTAGAAAAACTGATGTTGGGATCATACATATTTATAATTATTACATCTTGACTGATTTATCCTTTTATCATTATATAATAAATTTCCTTGTCTCTTGTTGCTGACTAAATTCAAGTTTTTCTTTTTTAAAAAATATTACATAGAAATGTTATTTTCTCAACCTTTTAAATGTGTATTCAATTTGAGAGAGGGGAGAGAGAAAGGGAGAGAGAGAGAGAGAGAGAGAGAGAGAGAGAGAGCACGAAGAAGGCAGGAGCAGAGAGAGAGTGAGACACAGAATCCGAAGCAGGCTCCAGGCTCTGAGTTGTTATCACAGAACCTGATGTGGGGCTGGAACTCACAAACCATGAGATCATGACCTGAGCAAAAGTCAGATGTGTAACCGACTGAGCAATGCAGGTACCCAAAATTCTATTTTTCTGATAAAAGTGTACCTATCCTCACTTTCTTTTGGTTTCTACTTTCATGTATTTTTTTTTTTTCTATCTCTTCACCTTGAGTCTATGCATCATTAAATATGAAATGGGTCTCTTCTAAGCAGCACATAATTGGATCTTTTTTTCTTTTTTCTAAATCCAGCCATTCTATGTCTTTTGGTTATTTCAATCCATTTACATTTGGAACAATTATTGATGGATAAGGTGTTACTAAAGCCATCTTATTAATTGCTTTCTGCTTGTTTTGCATTTCTATTGTTTCTTTTTCCCCTCTATCTCTACTTTCTTTCATAAATTGGTTATTTCTAACAATGGTATGCTTGGTTTCTCCTCTGTTTTTATGGATCTACTCTAGGATTTTTTTTTTGTAGTTTTCTTGTGATTTAGCTAAAACATCAGTAAAATAGTCAATTTTAGGCAGATAGTAACTTATTTTCAAATTCTTATAAGGTTCCCATCTTTTTTACATTATTGATGTCACAATTTATCTGTTTTTATGCCATATGTTCATTAACAATTTACAGTTGCCCTGGTCAATTTCACTATTCCTTTCATTTTTTATATTACAGTTGAGTGGTTAACAGCATCCTGATATATAGGTACAGTTTTTAAAATATGCATTTTTTAACCTTTACCAGTGTGTTGTGTACTTTAATATATTTTCATGATGTTGATTGTCTTCATTTCAGCTTGAAGAGCTCCTTTCAGCATTTCTTGCAAGGCAGGTTTAGTGGTGGTAAACTCCCTCAGCTTTTGTTGGTCTGGAAAAGCCTTTATTTACCCTAAACATTTGAAGGATAACTTTATCAGATTAAATCTTCTTGGCTGGCAATTTTTATCTTTCAGTACTTTAAATATTATACTCTCACCTGTAGAGTTTCTGCTGAGAAATAAACTGATAGCTGAAGGGGCTTCTTTTGTAGGTTACATTCTTTTTTGTTGTTGGCTGCCTGTAAGATTCATTCTTTATAATTGATATTTGATCATTTCATTATAATTTATCTTGGAAAAGGTCTTTTTGCATTGAAATAATAGGGTGTGTTACATTAGCTTCATGGACTCATATGTCCAAATCTTTCCCCATGTTTGGGAAGTTCTCAGCCCTTATTTATTCAACTCTCAGCCCCCATTCTCCTTCGTTTTTATTCTGGACTCACAATTTTCCTGTTACTTACCTGTCTGGTGGTATCCAAGAGCTGACATAGGCTTTCCTGACTCTTTTTAAGTCTTCGCTACCTCTCTTCTGTTATTTGTCTATTCCTATTCTCCAAGCCATTTTTTCTTTCTTCTATCTGGTCTGCCCTGCTCCTGGTCAATATTGTATTCTTAGTTCATTGATTAAAAAGAGGAATGTCAGGGCATCTGAGTGACTCAGTGGGTTGAGTGACTTCAGCTCAGGTCATGATCTTACAGTTCCTGGGTTTGAGCCCTGCATTGGGCTCTGTGCTGACAGTTGAGACCTGGAAATTGTTTTGGATTCTGTGTCTACCTTTCTCTCTGTCCCTCCCCTGTTCACACTCTGTCTCTCTCTCTCAAAAATAAACATTAAAAAAATTTAAAAAGAAGAGTGTGTTATATTGCCATGTTGCTAATGTCACTCTAAACAAGATTTGTAAGTAATAAGGGTGAATGGCTACCAGGGAATAGAAAATAAATTTTTGATCGGCACAGAACTGCAAACAATAAAAAGAAACCAAAGGGAATTCTGGAATTGAAAATATGATCGTGAATATTTAGGACTAAATGTATGGACTTAATAGATTAGACAAAATGTGTACAATTATCAAACTGGAGAGGAAATAAGAAAATCTGTATATTATATATATATAATATATATATATATTATATATATATAAATATAACATTGATAAAGTAAAGGGATAAATATAGAGATAATCAAGAAATAGAACAAAGGGCATAAGAGTCACAAGGGATGAGGTAAATAGCTCTAGCATATGAGTAAAATTAGAATTCCAAGCGAGCCAAGACCCTATTGAAAAGCAAAGTTAGGAGGATTTATTCTGTCAGAAAATAATATTTGTTACAAAGTTACAATAATTAAAGCAATGTGTGGCATTGGCACAAGGATAGTCTTGATATATCACTGCAGAAGAATAGAATTCAGAAACATTCATATATTTGACACTTGAATGGTGACTAAAATGGTGTAATAGATTAGTGGAGGAAAGACAGACTTTTAAAAAATGAAACTGAGTCACCTGGATATATATATATTTTAAATACATTATGAATGTAAAATATCTCAACAATATACAAAAATCAGTTATGGATGGATTGCTTATCTAACTGTAAAAGAGCAAACCACAAAGCTTATATAAGATAAAAGGAGACTATCTCCATGATACCTGGCTAGGAAATTCTTCAAAAGAATCCCTCCCGCCCCCCCAAAAAATAGCCTAATCAAGAAAGGTAGAAATGATACTTAGAACTGAATTAGCATTAGGACTTTCGTTCATCAATAGATGCTAGAGAGTAGAAAGACAAGATACGGTGAGTCATATGTTATTTGATACATATATTATTTATGACAGTTATTTATATCAACAAAGGAATGTTTTTTGTATTACCTAAAGAACACTTATAAAACATCCAAAAAAAAAAAAAAACAGGCAGGAACTTGAACACTTCACACAGAAGATGTCTAAGTGGATAATAGTCATGTTTAAGGATAATCAAATTATTAGGGAAATGTACATTAAAATCAAAGTATTATTATGGTACTCTCCATTTGCTGGAGTGGCTGTAATGAAAAACACAGATAAGCCCAAGTGAGAAGGAAGCTATAAAGCAACTGATATTCCCAGACACTGTTGGTAGAAGTACAGTTACTAAAATTGAACATATGCATTTCTTACGACACAGCAGTTGTACTCCTAAGTGATATCCAAAAGAAATGGGTGCATATTTATACCAAAATACATGTACAAGAACCTTTGTAGCAGCGGTTCTAAATTAAAACAACCAAAACATCCAACAGTATAGTGGCCTGTGCAGAAGGTGAAATGTCTTAGAGAAATAGACATGCGTGAACTTTTGCTATAAGCAGCAACTTGAGTCTCTCAAATTGCTACATTCAGAGAATATGGTACAGAAGCAGAAGACATCGTATTTGATTTTACTTAGTCTTGCCTATTTTTAAGTTTTGTATAATCTGTAGTTTTAGAGGGCAGCGGTAGTGGTCACTGCTAGAGTGGAAAGATTAGACGGTAATTGGAAAGAAGCGCACAGTTAGAGAATAGGGTTCTGGGGAGCTAGAAGTGTCTTTTTCTTATTTTAGCTGATGGTTGTAGGGTTTGTTTACTTTTGAATAAATCATGGGGCTAGAAACTTTTGTACACTATTCTGTATGTTTTCTCTCAAAATCCAAAATCCAAAATGTGAACTGAGAAAAAATGAGCAAAAAAGACTCTTCTAAATAATAAAATAGAACAAAAATATATTTTACAATATAAGCATTAAATTTTTATAAAGTAAAAATACCAATATTGAAGTCAAAGTAACTGGAAACACGCAAAACGTACATCGCATATAACAAACGATTGATTTTCTTAACACCGTATGTAAATTAATACACTACTCTGGTAAAGGTTGTAGAACGTTTCAGAAATATTCAGAATTTTATATAATTCCTGATAATCATAATAATTCAAAGATTCAAATAGTTAATTTCATCTCATTTTTCAGGTATGGAAATAAGATTCAAAGATGTTTAAGGAATTTTCATGGTGTACAGAGACAGTAAGTGACAAAGCTGGGTTTCAAATCCCATCTTTAAATTATACAATGTCTCTCACACCAGTCTTTGCTGTGTTTTAATGTGTGTTGAATGATTTGGGGAATTTTGTTAAAACCCAGATTTTAATTTGCCAAGGCTGGAGTAGGGTCTGAGATTCGGCATTTCTTATGAGCTCCAGATGATGCTGATAATGCCTCATGCACTTGGGAGTAGCAAAGTCATTCACTTCTGTGTTATCCACAGTGTGCCACAAATTGGGCTAGGACATTTGGAAGTACAAACACATAATGCACTTTCTTTTTAAGTTTATTTTTATTTACTTTGAGAAAGAGATAGCAAGCAGAGGGAGGGGCAGAGAGAGAAGGAGACAAAATCCCTCTCTGCCAGTATAGAGCCTATGGCAGGGCTCAAACCCACAAACCGTGAGATCATGACTTGAGCTGAAATCAAGAGTTGGACGCTTAACCCACTGACTCACACAGGTGCCCCCATAATGTACTCTTGTTATCCTTACAGAGCTTAAAACCTGGTAAGAAATTAAATAATTAAGAGCTGAAAATGATTCAACTTTCTGCCAGTAATATTAAATACATGAGTCCCTGAAAATAACCACCATGTATTTTTGGTAACAGGGTGAAGACTTTAGCAGTTTTGTCTTGTGAACTTCCCTAGAGTAGCATCATAACAAGATCATTGAACACAAATAGGAAATGTATGTGTGTGTGTGTATATGTGTATATATGTGTATATATGTGTGTGTGTGTGTGTGTGTGTGTATATATATATAAAATAATTTGGGTGTGCAGCTCTTGTAAACTATCTTCACTGCAGAGTGGTGCCACTCTGTGAACATTGATATATTTAAGGCTTTTGGTTCTTAATAAACAATGCAATCTGCTACATTATAAGATGTAACTGATTTGTGTAAGTTTATCATTATCTGTTGAGGGCTCAACCTCATTTTCAAATGTTTGAGCAAGCTCATATTATAAGTAAACAGTAAAAAAATCTAATCTGGTAATAGATTTTCCCAAATAAACACTTTTCAACTATAATCACAGGATATTATGATATCCTGCCATTTCTATAATCTGAATTTTAGTCTAATTTTGTGAAGCTCATTACTGAAAGAAAAGTGGATGGTTTGCTGATTTCTACTATCAAGAGTTTTCTTAGTAGATATCTTATCTCACACCCTGTGTATAGTATCTAGTTATAAACTGATACAAGCAACCTAACATTTTAATTAGTGAAAAGCTATGGTCATTCTCATAATAACATGCAGGTTATTTTATCATGGTAATTTTTATATTTAACAAGTAGACATAGTTGATTTGTCTAGTATTTACAGTTTGGGAAATTTCTACAGGAAGAAAATGAAAGTTATGAAAATATGAACTCAGTAATGAAACTAAATATTTTTAACATAGGATAAAAGATAAGTATTGCTCAGATATTTAAACAAATAATTTTGTGAAGAATAAATTCATTTTATTACATCACAGATGATTTAGAGATAATTTTATGATACAACACCAGCATCTTTTAAAGTTTTAACAATTGTAAAGAAATTGTTTGAATTAAGCATAATTTTAAGTTCACAATATTTAAAAAGCAATTAAAACATGGCAGATAATTAAATGAAGAAATGAAGGAAATTCAAAGTAGAACATAAACCTGTTAAGCATACGCTACCTATTAAATGACATTGCCATTTCCTGGAACTTAATGAACTAAAGTAAACCAGAAGTAACTTTCTGAGACAATATTTTAACTATATTTTCCATGGGAATAATACAGGATCCCCATGGATTATGGTATTTTTATCAACTAAAAGTACCCCAAACTTGGGAAATTCAAAATTGGGCTGTAAATAAGCAGATGACAGTGGTTTTGAATAAAATCAGCATAAAGGGTAGTTAAAATACGGTCCTGTTTTCATATCTTACAGACTCCAACCCATACTTTGTATTATAGTCAGTAAAAGTTATTTACAAACAGAATAGCACATAATCTTATTTATAATAGTTTTAAAGTAAATATTTGTAGGAAGAGTAATGAGTGTCATAGTTAATCAACCATATTTATTAAATGTCTCCATCTGACACTGGTCAGATGGTTAAAATGTTGTCATAAACATGGCAGATAATTTCCCTGTCCTCATGGAGTTTACATATAGACATATGAATTAATTTCAAGTCTGTCCACATAAACACAGTAAAGGGAAAAATAAATGATATCAAGATACTAGAAGAGTATATTATTGAGGAGAAAGGAGTTGCAAAGATAACTACTTAATCTTGGGCTCAGAAGAATAACTTTTTAGCTGAGAACTAAAGAAAAATAGGTACTGATTAAATGTGAGTATAGGATGTTCTGGCAGAGAAAACCGTAGTTATAATGGTGGGTTGTCCAAAGGATATATTGTGTTCAGGGGAATGTAGGAAATCCAGCATACAGGTCAAGAAAGAGATGTGTCTGAAGCAGGAAAAATGGGCAGGGGCCAATCATATGTGCTCCTAGCAATAGAGAAGCTTAGAAGGGTTCTGAGCAGAGAGAGGACGTGGCCAGACCTCTGTGTTTAAAAGACTGTCTCTGATGGAAGTGAGGAGAGAATGAAGGTGGGTAGAAGCATTATGGGGGGACTCAGACAATTTAAGTCATACAGTGAGAAGCAAGGATAGCCCATGGATATAGTAGCAGTGAAGGTTGAGATAAATGTGCAGTTTTGGAGAAAGAAGGTAAAGTAGCCAAGGTTACTTACAGTTTTCTAGGTGGATAATTGGGCAATTTATTTAAATTAGAACTACTGCAGAAGGAATAGACTTGGAAGAAAGATCACGAGTTGAGTTCTTATCACTTAGGTTTTGATATGAATGTAAAACATGCAAGTGCAGATTTCAGGAAGGTGAAGAGCACATTTCAGCTGAGAGTCCTGAGAGGACCAGGAAGGAAATACTACAGTGGTATACCTGGGGCATTAAACACATGGCCATAAAAGAGATTGAGACTGCAGAGAGAGAGGAGAGTGAGCACAGAAGAGGTCAAGTACAGACCCCTGACAGTTTCTCACATTTACTCATTTGCTTGATGGAGAGAGAAAGAGTAAGCAGAGGAACTATAAAAATCTACCTCAGGCTCCAGGTAAGCTGAGAAACTCCAGAGAAATCCCACAATCCTACATTAATCAGATTCATTGCATGTGGTTGTGCAGTTTATGCATCACATTGTGAACTTCATTCAGCTCCACTCACCAAGCTCAGGTCCCTGCTGAGGCGATCTTTTAGCCAAAGGAATGTGCTTTTCTCAATGTGTCTGTAGGGAGTGAGTGCTTCCTGTCATTTATAAAATGATACATCATTGGTCTAGTGTTGCTGTCTCAAGGCCAAGAAAAGGCTGTGCTTTGTGCATAAGTGGGATGTCTAACTAATTCTCATATTTAGAGGCAACTCTTCAAAATGTCACAAAACTATTAAGTGTACTTGGGAAAAATACAAATGAACACATCTTCACAATTAAATTTCAATGAACATATCAGATACTTTTCTAAATTCAGTGTTTCATAGATAAGGGAGGACTGGGGAGATTATAGAACACAACTGAAGGAAAAACCTAATGATTAAAATTTTTTTCAAGATTTATGGTGAGATTTACACTAAGCTCTCACCCATAGTTTGTGCACTATCCATCCATTAAAGTGGCCATAGTTCATAAGTGTCAGAGCTTGAAGCCTATGATCAATTATCCATTTTTTTAAGTTTCAGTTCCAGTGAACACATAGTGTTATATTCATTTCAGGTGTACAATATAGTGGTTCAACAATTCCATATATGACTTGGTGATCATCAAGATATTTAAGATTAAACACTTTAATACCATTCACCTATTTCACACTTTGCCACCCACCTCACCTCTGGTAACCATCAGTTTGTTCCTTATAATTAAATGTCTGCTTCTGTTTTTTTTTCTTTTTTTTCCTTTGTTCATTTATTTCTTGAATTCTACATATGAGTGAAATCAGTTTCTTTCTCTGGCTTATTTTGCTTAGTATAATGCTCTCTAGATCCATCCATATTGTTCCAAATGGAAGGCTTTCATTTGTTTTTTTATGGCTGAGTAATATTCCATTGTATACATATACCACATCTTCTTTATCCATTCATCTATTAATGGATACATGGGCTGCTTACATAGTTTGGCTATTGTAACAATGCTACAATAAACATAGAGGTGCATATATCTCTTCTAATTACTGTTGTTGTATTCTTAGGGTAAATACCCAGTAGTGTGATGCTGGACCATTAGGTAGTTTTATTTTTAATCTTAAAAAAAAATCTATATATATATGTATGTATGTATGTATTTACAGGGAACATACAGGGAAGGGAGAGAGAGAGACAGACAGGCAGACAGACAGACAGACTGACTGACTCCCAAGCAGGCTCCACACTGTCTGCACAGAGCCTGACACAGAGCTCAATCTCATAAACCCTGAGATCATGACCTGAGCTGATATCGAGTCAGACACTTAAGTGACTGAGACACTTCAGTGCCCCTATTTTTAATTTTTTGAGAAATCTCCCTACTGTTTTATACAATGACTGTGCCAGTTTGCATTCCTGCAAAACACATAGCGTTCATTTTTCTCCACATTCTTGCCAACACCTGTTGTTTCTAGTGTTGTTGATTTTAGCCATTCTGACAGGTGTGAGGTAGTATCTCATTGTGGTTTTGATTGGCCTTTCCCTGATGATGAGTGATGTTGAGCATCTTTTTGTGTCTGTTAGCCACCTGAATGTCTTGTTTATTTTTTTTTTAAGTTTCTTTATTTATTTTGAGAGAAAGCAGATGTGCAAGTGAGCACTGGAGTGACAGACACAGAGGGAATTCCAAGCAGGCTCCATGCTGTCCATGCAGACCCCGATGCGGGGCTCAATTCCACCAACCATGAGATCATTACCTGAGCCAAAACCAAGAGTCAGATGCTTAACCGACAATCCAGTTACCCCTGTATGTCTTCTTTGGAGAAGTTTCTGTTCGTGTCTTCTGCCCATTTTAATTGGATTATTTTTCTGGTGTTGAGTTAAAGAAGTTCTTTATATATTTTGGATACCAACCCTTTATCAGACATATCATTTACAAATATCTTCTCCCATTTAGTAGGTTTTAGTTTTGTTGGTTATTTCCTTTGATGTGACAAGGTTTTGTTTGTTTGTTTTGCCATAGTTCCAATATATATTTTTGCTTTTGTTTCCCTTGCCACGGGAGACATATCTAGAAAAATGTAATGGCTAACATCAGAGAAATAACTGTGTGTGTTCTCTTTTAGGACTTTTCTGGCTTCAGGTCTCATATTTAAGTATCTAATACATTTAAGTTTATTTTAGTGTATGGTAGAAGAAAATGGTGCAGTTTCATTCTTTCGTGTGTAACCAGACGGTATTCCCAGCATCCTTTGTTAAGAGACAGTCTTTTTCCCATTGTATATTCTTGCCTCTTTGGTTAAAGATTAATTGAGCAAATAATTGTGGGTTGATTTCTGGGCTTTGTGTTCTGTTCCATTGTTTTTATGTGTCTATATTTGTGCTAACACCACATAGTATTTTGATTACTGCAGCTTTATAATATAACTGGAAGTTTGGAATTGTGATACCTCTGGGTTTTGTCTTGTTTTGTTTATTTTCATGATGGTATTGACTATTTAGGGTCTTTTGTGGTTCCATACACACTTTAGGATTATTTGTTCAAGTTATGTGAAAAATGCTTTTGCTATTTTGATAGGGATAGCGTTAAATCAGTAAATTGTTTGGGTACCATAGACGTTTTAACAATATTTGTTCTTCTAGTCATAATCCTGGAATGTCTTCCCATTTCTTTGTGTCATCTTCAATTTCTCTCATAAATGTTTAACAGTTTTCAGAGTATAGGCCTTTCAATTCTCCAATGTCTTTTACTCCAAATTGTACTATAGACAAACTTTCTTATATTTCAGGCTTTAGATGCAAATGTGAGGGGAATATTTGGTGAGGGATAAAGAGGGGAATCCAGCATTTTGTCACCTCAGAAGTTTATGCAGGAGTGCATGGGCATGGTGTTATGAAACTGGTTATTAGGAAACACTGAACTCATTTTGAACAAGGGGCCCAAGTATAACTAGCATTAAATTATACTGTAACCTCATGGCAGAACTAAGCTCTACATTCCAGTATAATTACCTGAGAAATTTGGATGATAATCTCATTAACTTTTCTTTCAGATTTTATGGATTTAAAACAAAAAGAAAGAAAACAGCAAAAAGAAAATAATTTGAACAGTACTTTTTTCTTCAGAAAGAGGACCATAAACCTGAAGGCTTTTATATTTATGTTAAATGTAGTTAATGATCCTCCAGATTAAAACCCTGCTGATAATTTTTGCAATTGGCTAAATCATGTTGTAATATTTAAATTTACCAGTTTAAAATGGAGCATGACTAAATCTTTCCAATTACTTTAATTCCAATTAAACCGGAGACTATTGAATCTCTTATTTTAAATAGCCAAAAAAGGAAATCAGCACCATGGTAGTAACATGTTAGAGGAAATGGAGCAGTAATGAAGTTATATATGTGTTACTAACATATTTCCATATGTTACTCCAGCATTCCATCTCCAAGCACAAGAAAAACGCACTGAGTGAATTTCTTTTGAATAATTTCTAAACATTTTACTTTCCTCATAAAGTACATTCATCAGAAGATGGCAGTAAAATCTCATAATCCATAATGTTTACAAGTCTTTCCAACAGTGTAATCAAATTGTTTGGAATATTTATAAAAATCCATTTTATTCTTACTTAAACTGCTAATCTGTTGAAATGCTGTTTGGATGAATAATGCAACAGCACACTGATTTTTGAAGGCAGTGAGATGAGAGACACTTTATAATTTGAACAACTCCTCAGCAAAAATAAACAATTTGAGCCTTTTAATTAGTGAAAATGGATGTACAGCATTCTAAGTTTTTTTTTAATTTTCTTAGAGAAGTACTTTGAAAAATTACTACAATGTAGTTTCTTTTAAAGACAAGTTTGTTTGAAAATATGTAAACATTTTTGCACATGAAGTTAGGCCCAATAACTGCTCAATTTATTTTCTTTGAATAACAAGTAAAATGATATGTATTTCCTTTCTAAATTAAAAAAATGAAAAAAACATGACATTCTGTGGATAATATAGACATTTTTTGATTTTTAAATTTTCTAGTTAGTGTAAATTGATTTATTTTAATAGTACCTTTTCTAATGATATTTAATAAGCTATCAGTGAACTACACTTGAGCGTAAAGAGAAGTTGGCTTGATAGGATTATTGTAATAGTAAAAGCATATGAAGAAAAATATGTGAGAACCACATAATGAAAATTCCTGTACCACAATTTATGGGATTTGAACTTCATGCTCAAAATATTACACTCTAGAAAGCCAGATTATGTTTTCAAGATTTCTATATAGGTTACCTCCAAACCTGCTATGCATATATTGTATATTGGTTATTGACATGCTGTCTATATATATTGACTGTGTATCATTATTTACACATCATCACTGAGCCCTTCCCTCTCTCTAGTGGATCTGCTCATATGCAAAATGCATTTCCAGACTCCCTTTGTAGTGGGCTTCCTCTTAGAATTTGAGCATGGAGGCAATGGCAAATGGCTGGGTGATGGAAGGAGGAAAGGGAGCTGATTTAATGTCCCCAGGCTCCGGCTTCATTCTGCTTCAGCACCAAGCTAGCTAGCCATGCCTGCTGAAGTCATCTCAGTGACTTGAGAAGCAGATGTTCAGGGCCAGGCCCTCCAGGAGTCTGCTCCCCTTGACGTCCACACATTAGCCTAACATGCCTCCTGCAAAAGCTTAAGAACCTCTTCCTTCTCTTCTCCAGTTCTGGTGGTTTTAGCTGTTTCCTGCTGTTACTAAACCTTAGATTCCTCTACTTAATCTGTTGGTTCTTTCTGCTTCCAACATCTGTGTAATCAATTCCCTGTATTAAAGTCCCTCTGTTTGAAATACCTATCCTGGTTTCTGTTTCCCTGAATAGATTCCTATTACCTGATAGTTAAAACCCAGCAAGATAGTTTGCAGGGAAAGATTGTTCCTGGTTTGTGTCATATTATTTTATTGCTATTTGGTTCAGGTACATGATCTTTAAAACCATCCAATTTATTTTGTACCACAAGAAAAATTCCATTAGAGAGAGTAATACTATAAAAAATATGTCCATATAATAGTGATTTTTACTTGTGTTACAAGTTCACAGTACATACTCTAAAACTCATAGTCTTGTAGAGAAATACCCTGACGTTTGAAAAAGCCATTTTAAGAGAAATTGTTATTTTCATGCTCCATGAATGCCTGAATGTATGCATATGAATAGTCAGGGATTGGCAAATCTTGAGACTTAGACTTTAATTACTTTGTGCAGGCTATAACCAAAGTTGTTGTGGTTTAGAGTTCAGGCATTATAAATAATCTCTGATTTTCATAAAAGAAATTACAACTCGTGCCTTAGAATCCAGTTAGCAAAGCAAAAGTTATATCTATGGAAAATGACAAAAAGAGACTTTAGTACAAGTAAGTAGGTGACACATAAGGTCCGAAGTGATTTCATGGAGTTTTCCAATAGCTAAAATACCAACAGACTAGGACCTTATAAGCTGCAACATTTGGAGAAAATGAGACAAACAATCTGCATTAAAGAAGCTTGTAAGACAGTATAAAAAACATTAAACCCAAGAGAAATACTTAAGAATAGGGCCCTCATCCACTTAAGAGGAACTGATAAGAGCAAGGTCAAGTGCTAGGAATAGGGAGAGCCAGACAGTTTGCCAGACAGTTTATAAAGCTTTTGTCCAAATAATTGAGGCCAAGGCAACAGAAGACATGTGGTCCTCAGAACATCCAGAAACCTACTTCTCAAAGCAGTGTGCAAATCTAGGTATGATGGGATGCTAAGCCACAGAATGTGGGCTTCACAGTCACTATATATGCTTACATTCATTCTAAGACCTGGAGGTAGGACTTGAGGAAAGAGCAGTTTGCTCCAGCCTTCAAGAGAAAGAGAAGTTAGGAAATAGGTTGGAGAAAAGGGGATTTTTATTTTAAGTCAAATCAAATTAAAAAAAAAAAAAGAAGAAAACAACCCTGGGATATTGTAGTGCATAGAAGTTCAGGATGAGCATTATTTTTATTTTATCCAACTCATAACATTGTGCATCCTTTTGCGATTTATTCCTACCAAATTTTGTTTACATAAGCTATAAAGAAGTAGGTCAAGTGATAGCACATCAGTAGGACGAGTCTCATGAGTATTTTTCTTCCTTTACTTGTGTTTAAATGCCAAGGCTTCTATCAGCTCCTCTTTAATGAGATATTTACTTAATTGTAACAATTGCCAAAATTTAATATTCCTAGAGAACTTCAAAATATATTCTTCATAACGATCCATCTATGAGATGAATGTAATATTAGTGAATAATTTTTCTTTTTTCTTTCTGGTTATCTGTGAAGTACTGTCTGTTTTTTTTTGTTTGTTTGTTTTTCATACATGGCATCTGAAAGGATCATTTGGGACATTTAGATATTGGAGGAATTCAAATGGTTGTAGAAAATAAGTGATCAAAATTAAATCTATTCATTTTATATTTCTTGTACTTGATTTTGCCTTCAGACTATTCTTGTTATATTACAAAAGTTTAAATCTCAAAAATAAAAAGTGATTTTTAAGAGCTAAAATTGTATCGCTTTTTGAATTGAAAAACTACATTTCATTTAAAGTGACTTGTTCTTTCAGGTGTGATCACAGTAACCTATTTCAATTCCTGCGCATTGAGAGTAACACATAAAAGTCATAATTAGGTCTTCAACGGACCACACAGTACCTTCAGATAGAGCAAGCAATTAGTAAAATGGCAACAGATTATTGAAAGTTTGAAAATGTGTCTTTTAATATAGATTTTTAAAAACCTGCCAATGTTCACTGGCCAGTAAACCTTGTTCCTAAGGTAACACCTCCTCCACAGAAAAATAAATAAATAAACACATGAGTTAAAAGAAAGCATTTTACACTAAACAGCCCTTGTGGATTTACTGATTCCACAATTCAATAAATATTTCTGAAAATATTTTCAGTTCTAGCTACTGGGTCCCTTAACATCAATTTCCTACTCATGAAGGCTATCCCCTTGGTTTATAGCTTATGTGTCAGTGCACACATACGGAGCTAACAAGCAGGAATATTGCCTAACTTCTAGAATGACAGTGGGCAAAGAGGACTGAGTGATGTTGAGGTTTATGGAGACGTAGATTCAAATCCTCTGACTTTCTCTTCCATCCTGGGCCAGGACACAGTTATTAAATGGAACCTGTCTACCCTGCTCTATTGTATTATTTCTAGAGTTTCTCGGAACTTTAATTTTTTTTTGTTTTGGGTTTTTTTTAAGTGCTCTTTTTGGTTTTGCTGGAATACATCCTTTTTTCACAAATATTTTGTCTTTCAGAAACTGTGTATGTTATATTAACTTTTAGAAGCTAGCTTGTCTGAAATTTTCTTGATTACTTTGGCAGTGCATAAAATTCTGTGTTCAGAAATTATTTTTCCATATAACTTTAAAGGCTTTATGTTTTCTTTTAGCATTCTGTAATTTTAGAGATAACTTCAGTTTGCATCCCTTTGAGGGTGAAGTACATTGGTCTCTCACATCATATACTGAGATCATAACCATTTACCACTTTGCTTCAATTCTTTCAACAAGTGTGCTCAAGTTTGAGAGCATCTATGTATCTCTGTGTCACTTTAAGACTATAAGAATTTAAAACATTTTATCCTCTTTTCTAGATTATTATTATTTCAGTGTAAGTAATCCTAATTATTTACTTTAGTTCTTTATTTTTGTGTTGTGTTTGTGTTTCAAATATTGAGTGATTTTTGCTTCTTTAATTTTTTCACAAAACAGGTATCTGGTATGAGTATTATCTGCTGTTATAAAAACAGTTCTTTTTTAAAATAGACCTTACCTTGAATGGAAAGCCTTATATGTTGTGCTGCGCTTGTAGTTGAGATGCTTTCGTTGGCTGTGACCCTCCCTCATCACACATACACACACACTCACACACACTCACTCACTTACTCATTCAAACACACTTCCTCTTTTTCCTGCCCTGCCTTATTTTCTTAATATGACTTACCCCTATATGCAATATACTTTGTATCTATTTCTGTGTTTTTCAACTTTCCCTCTCACCCTTGTCCATCATGTGCACTTCATGAATTAGGAGATTTTTGTTGGTTTGATTCATGTCTGTATCCCCATTATCTAGAAGACTACCTAAACCAAATAGTCATAAAATGAATTAATGGATAGCCAATAATCTTATAGGCACCTTCATATTCTGTGCAGCAACATGGAGGGGAACTCTGTGAAGTATCAGTACCCAAAAGATGTCCCTGATCTCTCCAGGCATTTTTTTGCAATTGTGAAGGCCAAACAGAGCAATTGATTTTGCCTGGAAGTAAATTCCATGCATGGGTGGACAGGGCTGTCAAGCAGCAGAGCTAATCAACAGACATTCCCCAGAGAAAAATTGCTGCAGATTCCTGTCCTACATTTTTAACCGACCCTCTCTCACTGATTGCTAGTTTGCAGCCTCTGAGGTCTCTGCAGAAAGACCTGCTTCCACCTCTGCTTCCAGCCCCGTCTGAGATTACGGCTTCTGTTTGTTGTTTTTACTGGAAACTCACCATCCTATTTTTCTGTTTACTTTTCTGCTATTCTTCCCGCTGGTTTTCTTTGTCCTTCTCTTTATGGATCTTTACAGGGTAGAAGAGACCAATCCACGTGTTCTGTCTGCAGTGTGACTTGGAAACCCAGGGCTTGTTTGTTGATTGGTTACATTTCGGTCCTTCAAGGTTGCCTAAGGGAGAAAAAGATACAAGGGCAAAGTATGACTTATTTAGTAAGTTAATACAACATAAGAGGGATAAAGGACGCTAACTAAATCACCAAATTCGGAATGTATCCAGTAGTGAGTTCTTTTTCATACATTAGCTGCCTACAGGATTTTACTAGTGACACATACGACTGTATAGCCGTCCTCTAACAAATGTAAGGAGCTTTATATTAAGGCAGAATGACCTACTCAATCTGGGAATAGTTCAGGAGAGAGACTATTTCACAAATGCTGGCCTATTTGTATAGATATGTGAGCTGTTTTAAGAATTGTATTCAATTATAAAACATTTTTCATTATCATGCATCCTAGGTAAAAAGAGATTTAGAGAAAGAAAAAGAAAATTATATTCTGAAAGAATCCCACATTTTGTTTTCTTCATATGCCTAATTTAGCAACAAGAAGACAAGATGTAGTCCTAATTTCCTTCAGACACCACTCAGAGCAAAAGTGTAAGAAAAATCATTCAAGTCATAAAAAATTCATTTATGCTGACCTGTCTTTCTTAACATAGATGCTTCTAAAAGAATTGTTTTTCTCTCAAGCACATCCTGATTCCTTTCTCTTGCCATGTTAACAAAGAAGTTGAAAGGTGACAGTGTCTCCTATTGACCTGTCTTGCTGTCTCATTTTTAATATTTTCTTTATTTTGGGGAGTTTGTTTTTTCAATCTATGACCATGCAGGATGGTCTCAAGAGTGATTCCAAATGAGTCTCTATGCTTTTGACTTATAATATGAGAAAATACTTGATTCACACCTAATAATGATTAAAAAATAGAGGTCATTTATTGCACTTACAGCATACTAATGATAATAATTTCATTATCCTAATACATATGTTTGGGTTTACTGTACACACTCCATAGATGAAGAAACCAACATTTTTGAGGGTTTAAGTAATTTTTCAAATGTCACCTTATAAGTGGATGATCTGGAATTTGAACAACTGCTGGGGATGGGTCCAAAGTAATTGTTCTACGTGAATGTATCTTCAATTTCCTGTTAGGACAAATAGTAACCATCTCAATGGATGAGAAGTTATACTATCTCTCAATGTATGAGAAACCACTGAGAGAGAACTACAATGTGAAGGAGAAGTTAATCCTTTCAAATATGTTTCCTGATAGCACCCTGGAAATGATAGTGACAGAATTATTAAACAGTTCTCTTTTTATTTTTTTTTTAATTTTTTTTTCAACATTTATTTTTGGGACAGAGAGAGACAGAGCATGAATGGGGGAGGGGCAGAAAGAGAGGGAGACACAGAATCGGAAACAGGCTCCAGGCTCTGAGCCACCAGCCCAGAGCCTGACGCGGGGCTCGAACTCACGGACCGCGAGATCGTGACCTGGCTGAAGTTGGACGCTTAACCGACTGCGCCACCCAGGCGCCCCAACAGTTCTCTTTTTAAATGCTGCTGTTAGAAGCTTCAATATTGTTACAAGCTATGATGTTTCCCATATCTTATGGGGAAAATTTTTTTCTGTCAATGGATTTATTAATCAACTTTGCTGATGATTCCCTTCAAAGCTCTAGAAGAGATTAATTAAAATTGAGGGCCAGGTATTTAAAATTCAGACCTTTCCATAATGATTAATAAGTGCCACATATAATATTTGTATGCTCATCAGTTAACACTTTCATTATTAAGGTGTATTTATGACACATTTGGGCTGGAGTCCCAACTGTAGTTCTAGAAAGTTTCTTACTAATTCTAAAGTTATGCATTTTGATTTTTTTATGAAAAATAAAAACATAACATACGAATGTTCCTCTTTTTCTCACTGATCACAGAGACAAGCATTTGAAAATGGCATTCTGTTGATCTCTGATCGCCCTTTTCCTCCACCTCTTTCTTCCTTGAGTCCTTAATTAGTCGGTTTTCTTAATGTTCAGTGTATAAACTAAGCCATGGCCTATTCCTTCAAAATTGGTGTTATAGGGGAAGAACATTAAGCTAGGAAATGGGAGGATGGGCTTTAAAGTCAGACACTGCCATATTTTAATGGGGTATAGAATGGTAATTTAAAAACTCCACGTCACATTATTACTATGAGGATTAAAAGAGGTAAAAATGTTGGGCATAGCATATAGGAGACATTAAATAAGTGGTAGTTTTTCTTGCTTAAGTGAGTTTAAGTAGCAAGGAGTCATTAGAAAAGGATTACATGTTTATCAAACAGCAAACAAAAGCAACAATAAAGGGCAAAAGATTTTTTTTTCAAATCATGAACTGTGCTGCAACATGTGGAATACTTCACTTTATACAAATAATATCCACATCAAAGCCTGTAGAATTACGACAACAACTCAAAGTCAGATTCACTCTAACTTTGAAATTAATTGCAGTTCACCCCATGAACACATTAACACCATGAGCTCATCGGACTTACTGTCTAAGCTTATATTCTGGCTTTGCTTCCTCAACTTCCTATTCACACCTCACTCCCTTCTAATCTAATTCCTGCCCCTAACACACCACTGAAACCTCAACTCCAAGGTTACTACCAACCTCATAGTCATTAAATCCAAGGAATATTTTTCAAGTATTATGTTTAGTCTCTCAACATTGGGAGAGGCAATCTGTCATAGGCCTTGGTATGGACTGAATTGTGTCCTCTCAAAATGTATATGTTTTAGACCCAATGCGATGGTATTCAGAGATGGGACTTGTGGGTGGGAAGAGGTCCTGAGAAATGGGGTCCACTTAATAGCATTGGTGTCTTTTATAAGAAGAGACACTAGAGAGCTTATTCTCTTTGTCTCTTTTCCTCTCTCCCTCTCTTGCACTGTTCCCCTCCCTTCCCCCAACTCTATCCCCACCCGCCTGCCATATGAAAACATGATAAAAAGGCAGCTGTCTGTAATTCAGGAAGAGAGGCCTCACGAAACCCCACCATGCTTACACCCTGATCTCAGACTTTGAGCCTCCAGAATTCTGAGATTAATTTCCGTGTTTAAGCCACTCAGTCTATGGTATTTTCTTAGGTCTTTGAGTCCCTCTACATGTCCTTGACAACTATACAAGGCTCTGACCATGCTACTGTGGATCTTTGTCAGTGTTGTGTTTGTAGCAAGCAAACTCGAGGGAAGAGATAATTTTCCCTCTGGGACAAAGAGCAGGTTTGCTTATCATTTGCTATACAACAGCATGTTCCCCAAACTTCATATCCCACAGCTGCTGTGCAAGCGCAACATCCTTCTGGGCCTGTTGGTATCATCACACAGTGGGACTTGTTGGCAGAGGGAACTAAAGCCCGTACTGATACAAAGAGCATAATAGCTTGCCCAGCAGCACCCAACTACCATTTGTCAGGCTCTTTTTTTTAATGTTTATTTATTTATTTTGAGATAGAGTGTGGGAGGGGCAGAGAAAGGGAGGAGAGTGAAAATCCCAAGCAGGCTCTGCACTGTCAGCACAGAGCCCAGCATGGGTCTCCATCTCACAAACCGTGAGATCATGACCTGAGCCGAGATCAAGAGTCAGACACTTAACCAACCAAGCCACCCAGTCCTCGGGCTTTTTATCATGGACTTAACTACCTGTCATTGGCGAGTGTCCCCATAGTGATGCGTTTTCCACTCTGAAACTTGATGTTCTACTCCCCTTTGTTGAACACACCCAGAATCTAGTCCCATCTTTATTCTCTTGGCAATTCCTTGAGATATGTCCACCAGGTATAGCAACTACTTTGTGGTCTGAGACCTTTCTTCCTTCAGCCAGCACTTCCCCAGGGGTGTCTGCAAAACAACTGCTAGAATTAATAAGTGAATTTAGCAAGGATACAAGGTTAGTATGCGTAAACCAATTCTAATCTGTTCCACAGAGTCAACTTTTTCTACAGAGGACTAGAGTGTCACACTTCAGGTTTAGTAAGCCACATGTCTCTGCCACATACTCAGTTCTATTGTACTAGCATGAAAGTGCCATAGACAACATGAATGACAGCGGCTGTACTCTGAAACTTACAAACACTAGCTTCAGGCCAGACTCAGCCCATGGACTGTAGTGTGACAACTCCATTACATACCATGAATGTCAGAAGACTTGCTATTCTATCTAATCGATTGATTTATTTAGATCTCTCTTAATTTCTTTTATCTATATTCTATAATTTTCAGCACAGAGATATTGCTTATCTCTTGGTAGTTTTATTTCTAAGAACTCAATGCTTTCTGATGCTATCATAAGTATAATTATTTTTCTAAAATAACTTTCTAATTGTTTATATAGAAATACTGGTTTTTACTTATTAACCTTGTTTCTAAAAACTAAGTTCTTACTAGTTTAATTATTTTTTAATCCCTAAGGATTGTCTATGTAAACAATTATGTAATCTGCAAATAGAAAGTATTGTACTCTTTAATTTCTAGGACTTTCTTCCCCTTTATTGCAACATCTAGAACTTCTGATACAACATTGAATGAAATATTCAGAGTGCATATATTTATCTTTTTATTTTAACATTGGGGAAAATTAATGGTATTTAACCCTTAAGTGCAGTAAAACCTTGGATTGCAAGCAACATATTCTGCAAATGTTCTGAAAGACAAGAAAATACTTCTAATAAATTTTAACTTCATAAATGACCAATGTCTTGCAATATGAATAATATGCAATGTCAAATGTCACATGATCACAACTGAGCCAATGGTTCTTCTCCCTCTCTCCCTCTCTCCCTCTCTCCCTCTCTCCCTGGGATCGTGGGTGATCATCTTCCACGTTTGGATGTTCCATCTCAGGCCGTGATGTTTAGCAGAAAGCAGTGATTTTTCAGAACATTGGAAGGTGACCACAACTGGCACTCATGTATTTTTTTGTCACTTCAAAGCACCTATTGACAGTCCTTTGCTTTTCCATACAAGAGTAAGCTTAGGAAGCTTTGCTTTATTTTAGGTCAGGCTGCCTGCAGATATAGACCTTCCCTCTGCTGCTCTACTGCAAATTACATTAAATACAGTATGTGAGAAGAGTTCATTAATTCTGTACTGTAGTCAATATCTGTTATGGATCGTGAAAGTCGTCCCACACAATAACCCTCCTTTCTCTTGTCTCCCTCACACCAGCCATAAAGCTCTTCAAGGTAAATACAAGTTAATTAGTCTATTTCTCTTTATATTTTTTATTTAGTTTATTATTTTGTATTATATTACAATATTGTAATCATTTTTATATGAATATTTTTGAGTTGTGGAATGAATCATCTGAGTTTCCATTATTTCTTATGGGGAAATTCGCTTTGATATACAAGTGCTTTGTATTATAAGCATGCTTCCAGAATGAGTTATGCTCACAAACTAAGGTTTTCCTGTATAATGTTAGCTGTAGAATTTTAGTTTATATCTTTTATCAGATTAAAGTTCTCACCTATTTCTAGGTTGCTGTAAATATATTTACATATTTACATGAATTGTTGCTCACTTTCTTCAAATGGTTGCTCTGTGTTAGAAATTATCATAAGCTTTTTTTTTTTAATTCTGTAATACGGTAAAATGCATTCCTTGGTATTTGAATGCTAAATTAACTTTTGTATTCCTTGTACAAATCCAAAATGGATAAAATACACTATGTTTTCTCTGAGTTGCTGGTTTCCCCTTCTATTTAATTGAGGATGTTTGTGTCTATGTTCATGTGAATCTCCTTTTGCAATGTCAATATATGATTTTTATATTGAGGTAATGCTGAACTCATAAAATAATTAAGGATTGCTTTTATGCCCTCTGTTTTCTCGCAGAATTAGTATAGATATATACCACAGAGGGATTACTGGATCATATGGTAAATTTTTTTGAGGAACAAGCATACTATTTCCCATAGTGGCTGCACTATTGTACATCACCATCAACAGTACACAAGGGTTTAAACTTCTTCATATTCTCACCTATCCTTTTTTTTTTTTATAATCGCCATTCAAACAGGTATGAGGTGATACCTTATTGTGGTTTTGATTAAAAATTCTCTAAGGGTTAGTGATGTTGAACATCTTTTTTAGGTACTTGTTGGCCATTTTATATTCATGTTGTCTTTGAAATGTCTATTCAAGTCTTTTGCCCCGTGTTCATTGTGGTATTGTTCACAATGGCCAAGATCTAGAAGCCATACTGTGTGATTCCACTAACATGAGGTACTAAAATTGTCAAACTCATAGACACAGAAAATAGATGGTAGCTGCCAAGGACTGGGTGGGGAGAGGGAAACAGGGAGTTGCTGTTCACTGGGTATAAAGTTTCAGTTACACAAGATGAGTAAGTTCTAGAGATCTGTACAACATTGTGCCTATAGTTGACAATATTGTGCCCTTAAAAAATTAAGAAGTAGCAGGCACTGGAAAAAGAGCTGGCAGGTGAGGTAATGGATTATAAGTTATATTTTAAACATTTTTAGTTTGAATATTTGAGATAGTTCTATTTTTGGAATGTGGTTAAGTAAATTGTCTTGATAGCTAGGCTAATTCAGTTATTTAGGAGATGGATAAGGTATTACTCAATTATTACTGGAAAATCAGCATGGAGCTGAAAACCTGTTTTTCGGCACCTTTAAGGGTCAGGAATGTAATCATTGATCATTGGTATCACACTGCAGTGGTCCCCTAGGGTATGTGGTTCCAGTTTGCCAAAAGCTGCTCATTTGCTCTAGAAAGTATTCCTGGTTAGCCACAGTCAGAAGAGAAAATGGATTTAAAAGGGTAGTTTTGTTAGCTCTCTTTCTCCAATTTCCTCATCAACCTTTGTCTGAATGCACAGCTGCAGGATCAGTTGAAGACATGGGCGGACATAATATATCAGATGCTAGGTGAAAGATTCGACAGTAAAATTATAACAATATCATGCATATGTTTTAAAAATTTTGCTCAGGAAAGTCACTTCCAATTAAGGAAATATTTCTTCAGTAAAAGTTGCAGTAATTACTTTCTGTAATTTGTGTCATTTATCTAACAATGTAACACCTTAAATGCCCAGAGTCCCCTGTGGACTCCAATCTGAACAATATTTACTTTTGAAAAGTTATTGGAATGAAAATTAAATCCTTTTCTGGCTTAGTTTCTCCAGTTTTAAATTTGACCTCTGATAGGATAGATAACTGGTCACTAATGAATGACTAGATGTCTACATAATTTTAGAAAATAGAGAAATCAATTAGCCTTTGCTAATTTAGTTTTTTCAACTACACACAAACATACACATACGTGTGTATATATATGTGTGTGTGTGTGTGTATACACACACATATATATATGTGTATATATATATATATATATATATATATATATGCCTTAAGTGTTTTTGATCACTCTTTTAGTTCTTATTTTACCACTTGAAATGGCTTTGGTGTTCTTTTAGATGTACTATTGAGATTTAAAGTGCTTTTTTCAGCAATGAAATACCTATAAGAAACCAGTGTGCCCCAGAATCATTTCCATTAACTGGGCCTCCAAATGAAGTGCTGTATATCAATTCCTTCAGGCTTGAGATACACTGCAGGGTTCTTTCTCCTGGTAAATGAAGCATGTTTTTTGGAGCACTGTGCATATCAGTGAATAGGAGACTAGGGAAAAATAAAGTGTTGGTAGTCTTAATATCTAGTCTAGAAAGAAGAAGTGAACCAGATAGAAGCTTTAGCAGATGGAAACATACTCAAGATATATTTTAAAAAGATGGGAGGACTCTTATTAGTTGGCATGTCAAACAATATAATTAACTGAAATAGGGTCAGATGATCTCATTTCAGAGAATAGCTCATTGGCCGAAGTCTATTTATTTTCTTTACAAATAGTTTTCCTAGTACACTTAACACAAACTTTTTGAAATCATTGGAGAGACAATCAAAACAGATGATGATTAGATACTGGTTTTAATATTTCCTAACACTCCTTCTGGTATTAATGTATGCAAATGTACCTAAAGGTTTCATTTTGCCTTTAGAACATGGACTAGAAAAGTAAACAGTGCTTTTTACTTAAAACACTCCAGTGCTTCTGTGCTGAGTGTTACTAATAGCTTTGTTGTTCTAGTATAATTCTCTAGGTGCTCCTCTTTCCCTTTGTAATCTGCCTTTCATTAATTGAAGCAGATAGTCTTATGATTTGGATTCAGAAGTATATGAGGTGTGAAAATATATTCATATATATTGGCTAATGAGACTGATTTTGTAGCAAACACAGCAGGCCTATCCATCTCAGTATGTGTTTATCTTCAGAAGAGTCACTTTGGATGAGATATGCAATGTTTGCCCATTCTATCGTTCCTGCTTGAATTATCTTTTTGGAGCCTTCTTTGGAAATGGCTTTGGAAGTTGTTGTGAATGTGCTTTAAAATATCTGTGCATAGCATGTTTTTAAAAATTTAAGGTAGGCTTATCTTAGCTTTCAAAGTGGGAACTAATCAATAGTGTATGTAAACATTTGGGTATTACTGTCCTGCAGTCACTGGTTATGAAATCCTCTTTGTCAGCACAAGAGTGGGAGGGTGGGAGGAGCTACCTCCACTCACGTGGACACTAGGGGTACCTAGAAAAAGAAATTCACCAGCTCCCATGGTTGTGTTCCTTTGTTTCATTCCATGGAGTGATTTTTACAGAAAGGAGAGATGTCATTTACTACTGGTTTTCACCAGCTATGTTAGCATGAGAAAAATAACAGATGCAGTGCTTAAGAGGGTCTTGGGCTCTCCTACTTATCAACACATTTTATTTATAGTTCTAAAACATCCTTATGTATTGTCAGGCATTTTTAATCCTCTGCACAATGCTACTAAGCTCCACCTGGTTTCCTCCTACTTTCTTGTGTTTGATAGTATGTCAAAACTGTGCCTTCCTATTTTCATGCCTGAATTTGTGTGTTTTCTTGAACAAAACAGTATTTAGACTATCTGAATTATGGCCGATTAATTAAATGAGTTCTAAATTCTTTTCACACAAATTCTGAAATTTATATAACCACACAATTAAAAAAATTCTCTTTAAAATGCACTTTAAATATTTATTAGTTAATTACTCTGACTCTGTTACAATATATTCTCTTCCTGAAATAATGATCCCATTATCATGCTGGCTGTAATTTTAATTATTATAATAAAATCATAGGAGTTGATGTAGATTTAGTACCTATCATACCTCAGGAATTAAAGTGAATGACAGCATGCAATTGGTTGCATACAATTTGACAACTGAAAATGTTTTCTTCCCTTATTACCAGAGTTTGAACAAACAAACAAAAGATATAAATCATAATGGTGCTTTAATACCATGTGTAACTTGGCTTAACGGAGGTCTACACTTATAACATATGTCAGACATACGCCAACAAGTTCCTCCAACATCTTTTCAAGATACAATTGCTTCAAAATTGGTGTTGCCCAAGAAAACACTACAGAATGTAAGATCCTCTGACTTTCCCTCCTCTGTCTCTTTATCTACACTGCAGTAATACAAGTTCAAGGTCCTGGTGTTTTTGCAATTCCCATTCAGAACTTGTTTTAACATACTTCTCTTTTTCATCAATATCAATTTTTAAATTAAAAATTTTTTAAATTTATACATACATAGGATACTGAATCAATCTGGAAATATGAAGGCAAGAGATGCTGTTCCATACCACGTGAGATCAATCAGTTAATCCCTATTTTCCCTTCTGAGAACACCCGATTAAAATTTATCTAAGATTATTAACGAATATATTTTTGGAATACCATAATTTATATTATGGTTTAATAAAATGAAACATGTCTTGATTCCAGTCCAAAATCCCTCTAGTATTCCTTGACTATAACGTCAATAGGATATTAAGAATAGGGATGGTGATTCACTAATGTTAGATCAAACTATATAAATGAAAGTATAGAAGATATTTAAATAATGCTTACCAAATATGTGTGATTGAACTTAATGTTCTAGATTAGGTGTCAGCAAACTTGCTCTGTATAGGTCAAGAGAGTAAAATATTTGGCTTTGCAAGCCATCTGGTGTCGTCATGACTACAGAACTCTGCTTTATAATGCAAAGGCAGCCATGGACAATATGCCAATGAATGGACTTGGCTGTGTTTCAATATAGCCTTAGTTATAAAAAGGTGGGCCTGATTTGCCCACTCCTCGTTTAGGTGGATAACATCAAATATGAATGTTTTGCCTAAAATTAAAGTGATAAATGTACCTAATTAGTTTTAGAGATGTTCATTGGCCCAATCATTACTCTTTCCTCATGTGCAGTAAAACAATTGTTTTATAATATATTAGATTTCACATACTATACAATAATATGGCATTAATTTGATCAATTTCCCCCGAAAATTGTTTATTTTTACTGATCAAGAATGATAATATATTTTAAAGACATGGCCTGTTTGAAGGATTTGTCATGTCATTTAGAATTTATCATTTAGTGCTCAAGGCTTCTGAAGTTTTACTGAAAACATTGTTACCATTTGATGCTTTTGAAGTTTTAATTATTATCACGTTATAAGATCTCCACTCAAACCTCAAAGACAACATTTAAGAGAACAAAAGTAAACAGGGACATATGCCTCATTACGGTCCTTATTAAAACCTAATCCCTATGCTTTACAAGTTCAGAGGTTGTAATAATTTTTTTTAAAGAGTTAAAAGCAAACGAGCAAGTAAAATGTTATTTTCTGTTTTTAGCAGTGTGTTCATTCGTTTGTGCATTTATTTATTATCTTTATCAACTAGAGAAATAGCATTATCACTACCTTTTTACTTCAGAAGGTAGTTGACTTGAAGAACTTCAGAATGCTTAGAAGAGCCAAAGGAAATGTGCTCTCTGTTCCTGTTTATACTTTTTGACAAGGCTGGGGACAATATATTAAAGAACCCCTGTGACTAACATTTTGCCTCTATTATAACATATCTACTTCTATTTTCCTTTAGAAAAGATTTATCTGGGGACTATAAGTCTGTTCCCTTCCTTGTAAGTAAAATCACAAACAAAAGTGAGCATGAAAAAAAAAGGAACAATATTTTCCATTGTATTTCTTTCCTGTCTTCCTGTAGAAATTCATTACATACATACAAACGTAAACTGATACATTTATATATACGTTCTAAATATAATTTCTTAGCTTAGAGAGTAGAATTTTAATATCTAAGAATTTTAAGTGTTCCATAATGGAACTAGGGTTTTCTAAACAAGATTTCTCTTAATAATAGGACTTGTTGACATCCCTGGTAAAATGTTCGTGACAGACACATACGATGGTACTAAGGTTTATGAAAGAACTTTGGCTTTTATTTTACTGCTAGTGGTAATGAGTAAATTTTCTTCTTGAAATGTATATAGTATGGTCAAAAACAAACAAAAAACATTGCATGGTTGCTCCTTCTACCTCACCAAAAGAAGTGAAGCATATCATAGAAATGATACAATAATATATCTTGAAAATCAGTAAAGTGGTCAACTAAGGAATATGAGAATCCTACATTCTTAGGATCTTCAGCCCTGCTCCAGCCACACCCCAGAAGCTGGCTGGTCTACAAGCCATTCCTATGCTTGAGGAATCGCCAGTCTGATAAAATAAATAGACTGTCTTTATAGATAGAATGTTTTGTTGGTATTGGTTGCCTCTAATCTGGGCCCCATTTGTAAGAGCAGGGCACTTTCAATGGAAGAATTTGGAGGGTGTAAAAGCGTAAATGTGTTATAACCTCTTTCAGTCTGCTGGTTTGCCTGCCAGTAAGGAGGTTGCCAATGCCATTTTGGGAAATTGTTTACAATGATGTATATGCCTCTAGCTTCAGGAAAAAGAAATAATTTTCAGGATACAAGTTGGTGCTTAAAATAACCTTCAGCCTTAGGCTAAATGAGCGGTGTTACTACCAGTCCGCCTGGGGCAGGAGTAGCCATGGGGATAGGGACTGGCATGGGGAGACATAGGCTCTCCTGTGGGACTAACGAGTGGCTGACTCCCTAGTGTCCTTACAGAGCCAAATAAGTTCCCTGGCAGCAGTTGCCCTCTAGAACAGATGGGCCCTTGACCTCCTCACTGCTGAGAAAGGGGGCATCTTCCTCTTCCTTGGAAAATAATGCTGGTACTTTGTAAACCAGTCAGGAATAGTCACAAGCAAAGTCAGGGAACTCAGAAAAAGAACCAGCCTATAATAAATGAAGATGATCCCCTCGAATACAGCCTAGGTCTGTTTAAAGGGGCATCAAAGCAGGGGATGATAGGGAACAATGTGTTATATGATGGCCAACAGGACTGATAAGGGAATTTCAGTACCTGCCTGAAGACTTCCCTTCTGGGTCCTTCTTCCCACCCTGCTTGCCTCAGGTGCCAAATTACTACTAATGAGCATTGCGGAAGTAATAGACTATAAATTGTCCCCTCTGTTGATGCTGTGGGCTCAGATCTCTGGAGAATGATCTTCTCTGAACCCACTGGTGTAAAATAAACCTCCTGCATTCCAAGATCTCTGAGTGCCGCTTGGTTCTGCTGATGGGTGATCCAGACCAGTTTCCGTAATGGACGTCTTGCCATCAATTTAAATCTTGGGGATAACTCAGACTTTAGGGAGTTGGAGAGGTTCCTCTTTAGAGAGCAAACTAGGTACTAGACCATAAGAGTGAGTGCACACGGTTGATGTTGTCATCCAAATGAATTTTAGAGGGCCTTTATGGCCATTACAGACAATTGAGGGATCTGTGAGCTATTGGTGTGGGTAGTGTGTGTACCCAAGGGGCATTAATTTACCCTAATGCCTGTGGTGATAGTGACACCCAGCAGGTTGTTCATTTCCCACTTTGTAACGAAGCCATTATGACTGTGAAATAAACCATCTGACCAGGCCTATGGGGAAGATGGAATTTTCATTAAATGCCTTATTCAAGGGCCCAGCATTGTACATTCTAAGAAGTTAAATGTGTGTTTTGGTCACTGTGAGGAACTCCAGCAAGAATAAGAAGTGTCCCGACGAGGTCTTGCATTGGGGCTTTCATATGTGTAATGTCATTCTCATGATGCTGGAGGTAGGTGGATGCACTTACGATCGTGACTGCAAAGATTGTGCTCAGTGGAAAGGCTGCTGAGGTAGCCTGGTAAAGGCATGTTGTGTCTCTTCAGAAGAGAAGGCAAGTTAAAGCTGAGAGAATTTTTTTTTTTTAATTTTTTTTTTCAACGTTTTTTTTTATTTATTTTTGGGACAGAGAGAGACAGAGCATGAACGGGGGAGGGGCAGAGAGAGAGGGAGACACAGAATCGGAAACAGGCTCCAGGCTCCGAGCCATCAGCCCAGAGCCTGACGCGGGGCTCGAACTCACGGACCGCGAGATCGTGACCTGGCTGAAGTCGGACGCTTAACCGACTGCGCCACCCAGGCGCCCCGCTGAGAGACTTTTGAAATAGGCAATGAATAAAACATATTGATCAGATCCATAGATAGCAAAATATTTGGTGATTGAATAGAATCAGCAATTTGTTTTAATTTTTTTTTTTTTTACGTTTATTTATTTTTGAGACAGAGACAGAGCATGAACGGGGGAGGGGCAGAGAGAGAGGGAGACACAGAATCGGAAGCAGGCTCCAGGCTCTGAGCCAACAGCCCAGAGCCCGATGCAGGGCTCGAACTCACGGACTGCGAGATCATGACCTGAGCTAAAGTCGGACGCTCAACCGACTGAGCCACCCAGGCGGCCCTAGAATCAGCAATTTGAATAATTCTGGCTCTTAGATAATAGGGGACTTACTGGATGAGTTCACACATAAAGGTTGTGGTGATCTGCCATGAAATGCAATTCAGTCTTCTTATGTTAAAGAATAGGCCAGATTGAGCTGTTAAATGGAGAAGCAGCGGCAAAGTCTCCATTTCACTCGTTAAGTCTTATATAACATTCTAAGCAAAATACTTCAGAGAAGGACAAATATCAGATGATTTCACTCATATGTGGGATTTAAGAAACACAACAGATAATCATGGGGGAGGGGAAGGAAAAAGTAAGATAAAAGCAGAGAGGGAGGCAAATCAAAAGAGACTCTTAACAGAGAGGAAACTGAGGGTTGCTGGAGGGGAAGTGGGTGGGGAGATGGGCTAAATAGGCATTAAGGAGGGCACTTGTTGGGATGAGCACCGGGTATTGGATGCAAGTGAGGAATCACTGGGTTCTACTCCTGAAACCAGTACTACACTGCATGTTGACCAACTTGGATTTAAATAAAATTTTTTAAAAAAGAGGCGTTCTCAAAAAAAAAAGTCATACAATAAATTTAAATCTTTGAAGTTCCTGTTTGGATTTTCACTGGGGTCACATTAGATATTTCAACTGGGTGATCATTGGCATACCATGGCTTGAGTGCAGGTTCCCCTTCCTATTCTGTTCACTCAGATAAGGTCTCCTAGCCGTACTTCCCTCCTTTCCAAGGAGACAGGAAGCAGGTCTTATCCCTGAATGGTGGGTTTCATTTCCCTGCTAGCATGTGTGTTATTCATACAAGAGGATCAAGTCCTCCCGTGGAAACTAGGGGACACCTCACCCCTTTGACACTCCAAAAGCTGCCTCCACAGTCCCTGGTTGTACTGTTTCCAAATGCAACCTCGTGTCAACCTGCCTGCCACAGTGTCCTCCTTCCCCAGACTACAGGTATATGGGTCTGCTAAAACTCCTGTCAACCTCCGCTGTCCAGTGTTGAGTGTCAGTTTTAGCCATCTCCCATCCCTGTAGAATGAATAGAAGGCAATTAAATATGTGTGAAATTAAAAGGAAAAAGATAAGCAGTAGCTATTTCAGCGCCATGCCAGGCGCTGCTGCCGATGGTCGCCAGCTTTAGGGTCTCTGAATTCTAAGCCAGGTACACATGCAGCTCTGAGGTAAAGGGCACCAGCACATGCTGGATGTCCTGCCTATCATTGAGATGGGTTGGTTCGTGGCAGGATAGAGTTCCAGCTTGCCATTCTGTGCTTCAGTTTGTCCTCATGAATTTTTTGGTTTGTCCTCATAACTTCTTTGGAATTTCTATTTTTTCTTTGTTCTTCTCAGTTCACCCCCATCTTTCCTTCTTCACTACCAGCCCTCTGACATCAGGAGCCCACCCTCAAACCAAAAGCCTTACCTAGACTGTTGACCCCCAGCTCCCACACTTGAGGAAGGTTTGCTTCCAATAATAAATCCTTAGTCCATATTACTCATATGGACTCTGCTCAAACCCAGAATGATTCAGATGTACTTCTAGGGTTAGTATACACATTCTCTTTAGTAGCTAATTTCAAGCATTGAAGTACCAATTCATTTTTTTTTGCCCATTTTTTAATGAGCTAAATGCCTTACTTCTATTGATTTGTAGGAATTTTATACTTATTTACAATATATAACAAAGGACTGCTTTGTTATATATTGTAAATAATTTCAGTCTGTGGCTTCTCTTTCAAATTCACATACTGAGTATTATTAACAAATAGAGATATTTAACACATTCTAAATTTTTATTTAGGTTAATGATTTCTATGTTTTACAAGATGTTTCTCTATACCAAGTTTTTAAAAATATTATCCTATATCATGTTTAAGACATTTTTGTTTTTTCCTTGATATCTCATTCTTAATTCTACTTTGAACTATCCATTGTGTGTAGACAAGAGGCAGGAGTGTGAAAGTTTCATTAGTTCCATGTGGATGTCCAATTTATCTAGTACTAGTTATTGAAAAGATGACTCTTACCCACCACTTTACAGTGGCATTTTTGTTGTAATCCAAATGCCAGTATATACCTGGTCTATATCTTGGATTATCTATTTCATCTTGTAATATTACCTCTCTATATTTAATACAGCCATCTCAATAATTATTATTGATATTTATCATTTTCAGTGTCATTCGGTTCAAATATTTTCTAATTTCCTCTGATATTTTTCTTTGACCTTTGGTTTATAAATTTATTTCCAAACATATGGGTATTTTCCAGTTATCTTATTATTACAGTTTCTAGCTTATTTTCCATTGATTACAGCATGTCTATATAAATTCAGTCTCCTGTCATTTGTCACATCTTGATTTATACCCTGATGAACTTAATTTTTTAAACATTAAGTGTGGTGTTGACATGAATGTGTATTTTGGAATTTGGACATACAACATCAGTTATGCCAATATTTTTAATCACCTTGTTTAATACCTTCAATATTCTTATTAATAATTTGTTTGCTTTCTATTAGATTTTAAGACAGGTGTATTAAAATGTTCCCCTGTGATTACAGATTTATCTATTTTTTTATTAATTTCTGTCAGTTTATGCTTTATATTTGACCATTCCATTATTTGTATACAAATTAAGAATTTTTATCTTTTTGATAAATTTAACATTTTACTATCTTGTCTCTTATTCCTTTAATGCTTTTTGCCCCGAGGCTTACCTTAATTGATGTTAATAAACCTGTACTAGCTTCCCTTGATGAGTTGTTTGCATAGTAAATATTTTTCTCCCTGTTCTTTTAAGTTTATTGTGTTTTAATATTTCTTCTTAAAATCTGTGTATTGCTAAAATTTAACCCTAATAATCTTTACTCCTGTAAATGATGCACTTGGATGATCAGTATTTATAATAGTTACTGGTTATTTGGAGTTTATAGCTTTCTTATAACTTTAAGTCTTCATTATTTTTCTTGTGTTCTAGAGATTTTTTTAATGAATCCTTTTATGTATAAATTGATGACTAAAGTTATGTCTACTTTTTCCAGAGACGATATACTCTTGCTGTTAGTTCAGGGCAAGAGCAAGATTAGAAGCATTAATTATTCCAACGGATCATCTCCATCCAGTTCCAGTGTTTGTGATAACTTAAAGACAGTTTAGAGCTCCCAAAATGTCAAGGATGTATTTCCAAGTCACATTTTCCCTCATCTTGAACTGCCAACTTAAAACCAACGGTTTCTACCAGAATCAGTCTGCCTTCTCACCTTGTTGGCATACTCTTAACTCCATTTTTTAAACCACCAAAGGAAAAGGCTGTTAAAACAACTAATTTTCTGAAACTCTTAGATGGGGTCATGAGATAACCCAAGGGAAAAATTATCTCCCGTACTCAAGGCAAAGCTGTTCCATTACGTTGTCTCTCTGACTTTGCCTAAGCAATACCTGCAAGAAGAATTGAAATATACGTGGGGTGTGTATGTGTGTGCGTGTGTGTGTGCGTGCATGTGTGTGTGTGCATGTGAGTGTGTGCGTGTAGTTTTTTTTCCTATTTATTTCAGTAGCAGATTTTATTTAAATTTGCTAGTTCATCATTACCTGAAGATGAGATTCTGATTTTTCTTTTTCCACTGTGCTTAATTTGCTCTTTATCCTATCCATTAATACTTAATTTACCTAACTATGCTGTCTTATTTCTAATTTTTTTTTTTTTTTTTTTTTTTTTTTGGCAGGGGGCAGGGGGCGGTCTTTTTGGAGAAATATCTCCTCTGTGATTTCTATTACTTCACCAATCGTTTTTAAAAATTGTGAACATTCATATTTTATAATTTTAGGAAGCTCTTCTCTTACTCTACTTTTGTGGGAATTCCGATTCTCTCGTATTTGACTTAACTCTTTCATGGTGTGTGTGTGTGTGTGTGTGTGTGTGTGTATGCGTGAGTGTGTGTGATTTATACGTTTTGTTAGTTTTTAATTTCAGTTTCTTCTTTTATTTTCTTTACCCTGTGCACAGTGCCTTCTGGGATTCATTTCAGTTCAATTTTCAATGATATCTCCTAAGTAGCAGTAATTAATCTATATGCAAAATTTACAGAGATGAATAAAAAGTTATCTACAATCAAGAAACTTGTCATCTGTTGGGAAAAAAAGTGTATGCAACTAAGTGTAACATAAATAAGAGAAATATTGAGAATGCCCAGAGTGCTATTGAAGCAGAGCAGAGGAAGCAATTCATTTTGACATAGGGAGCTGGGAACTGCTTCATGAACAGGTGGCAACAGGGTTCAGTAATTACTGAAGATACAGTCTTCTTTTCAAGCCATGTGCCTGCTGTTAGAGTTTCTTGGACCTCTTTTGCTGGCAATGTGAGAGTTTTAAGGCTCTTTTCAGCCCCAACTAAATCTTTAAACACCTCCAAGTTTTAAAACATTCTTCTCCTGGTCCATCAATAGTAAATTTACAACCTACAGGTCAGAACCAAAAGCTTTTCAAAGTGTAATTGACAAATACCAGGAAGCATCTCACTTTATCACAGAAAACTTTAAAACTTCAACATGAACCTGGCAAATGTGGGGAGTATTGCCTTCAATCAGGATCACTCCAGCTATTTCTCTCAAACTCAGTGGGAAGGTAAGAACAAATTTCAGGAGACCAAAATAATACTAAAAGCCTCTTAGACTAGCATGCAGCAAGCAATACTGAGTCCCCACAGTCTCAATATGAGATAAATTTATATCATATGTCAAAACCCTAGAACTAATTTTGCAGCACACTAAATCGAATGCAACTTCTGGTTGCTGTCGGAAATTCCCTTTGTACAACTCTGTTGTGCAGTAACTTTAACTTTCTTTCCTTCTTATTAGGAAATTTTTGCAATCAGTAGGAAAAATAGATTGGCTGGTAATGCTTTTTAATTAGACTCATAGATAATGTTACTATTTTTATGTCATTTGTTTATAATCAGACAAATTAATGCATGACTTTTCTTAGCAAATATTAATTTCTAGCCATGGGTGCTGATGAAATTATAACTTGCTTTGGTATCAGGCCTATACAGCTATGCCTTGATAATGGCAATTGTGCTGAAAAAATAATAAAATAATTCATAAAAGATAAATGAGCTGAACATTTTAATTAAGCAACATATCGAGAAATGTAATAATATTGCTACTCCAGTTTCACTGTATAGGGTTTAATTTTTAAAATACACACTTTGGAATCTAAAATTGCCTTGTTGTCGTCATACTAACTAGCTAGTCTATCAGTTCTTTTTATTTTACGGTTTTTACACTCTTAGGTCCTTGAGTAGATTCCTGCAGACTCAATACCCTATAAGTATGAACACTCTACAATATATACATTTAAGTTGCAAAAATGCAAGTTAAATATTAAGAATTTTGTATTTTTCTTTCTACCTTTTTTTAGAAATTATATCTTCAGTGTCAGTAGAATTTTTTCTGTTTCCCTAGATGTTTCAAAGAATAGCTCCATATGCATTCATGGGGAGACAAAATGAATTTGGTTTAACATGAATCTTCCTCAGCAGGGTGGCATATAATGTTATGAAATAACTCTTGTGAAGTGTCCTCTCTTCACAATTTATTTTTTTTCAAATTTTAGGAAAAACACACTGTTCTCCCTACTCTTGCAGAAATTTATTGAATATGATTTCATGAAGCAAAATACACATAAAAGAATATATATATATATACATATATATATATACACACAAAATACATATAAAAGCATACATTTCTAGTAGTGTATTAAAAGTCTTATTTGATGAAATGGAATTGTTTTTACAGTATTTTTCTCAGCCTGTTGTAAGATAAATTATAATTTTGAAATTAAAATAACAGTATATCTTATGCATATAACCATGAATACACTCTTGTCCTGATATTTAAAAATAATTTGTGGATTTTACTCAGTAAGGTAATTGGTGACAGAAATTACTATTTAATGTCATTTAAGCATCACTATGCATAGATTGTGTTTTCCTTTCCAGTAGAATAACAAAAACCAGACTATAAATGGAATCCATGTAATACATAATATTGCTTGATTAAAAATACTTCTCACTTTTATCCTTTACTTTAATTAGGGCAGAATATTTATTGTCTGCATACGTATTTAGTAAAGATTTCTTATGACTAGATATATCAAATTCTGCACTGAAAATATAAGTAATTGTCCCTCTGGCATTTGGAGTAGTAAGAAATCCAGCCTAGAAATGGCAGTGCCCAAAGCCTTTATTCCAGCTCTCCCCTCAAAGAAGAACACAAGGTAAGAACATTTAATATTAGAGTCAGTTTAGGACACTAGGTTTATTTGATCTTATTTTAGAGAAAGCAGTTACCTGAGAGATGGTGGGTAGGAAATTGCCCTACAGATGTAGGAACAGAAAAGGGGATATTGAGAAGGCATTTAGTAGAAGGGATCTGTTTATTAAAAGCTAGACTATAAAGAGGGGATATAAGGGGAAAAGGAGCAGGAAATGAGACTTTGGGACACTTGTAATTAGGAAAAAACATTCTGTTTGCACTCTTGCCAGAAGCTGATCTTCCCCTGAACCTTGAATATAATTACAAGCCAAACAAGACACTTAGGATCTGCAGATTGATATTGTACATAGATCTCTATTTAGCTACTCTCTTGTTCTTTACCCAATAAATCTAAATATGAGTGTTTTAAAACACGTCTTAACCTATTTTTTGACATGGTATCTATAAAATTATTTTTAAATGTTTTATTTAAATTCTAGTTAACATATAGCGTAATATTAGTTTCAGGATTGGAATTTAGTGATTCATCACTTACATATAATGCCCAGTGAGCATCCATACAAGTGCCCCCGTTAATACCTATCACCCATTCAGCCAATCCCTCCACTCACCTCATGTCCAGCAAACTTCAGTGTGTTCTCTATAATTAAGAATCCCTTATAGTTTGTCCCCTTCTCTTTTTTGCCCTTTCCCCTATGTTCACCTGTTTTGTTTCTTACTTTCACATATGAGCAAAATCACATGATATTTGTCTTTCTCTGACTTTTCTCACTTAGCATAATACACTCTAGCTCCATTCATGTTGTTGCAAATGGCAAGATTTCATTCTTTTTGATGGTTGAGTAATATTCCATTATTTATATATACCATGTCTTCTTTATTCATTCATCAGTTGATAGACATTTGGGCTCTTAACACAGTTTGGCTATTGTTGATAATGCTGCTATAAATATCTGGATGTATGTTCCCCTTCTAATCAGTATTTTTGTATCCTTTGAGTAAATACTCTAGTGGTAAAATTGCTGGGTCATAGGGTAGATCTATTTGTAACGTTTTTTTTTTGGGGCGGGGAGGGCGGGGTGGGAATTACCAGGTTTTATTATCTTCCTAATCATAAAGAATGCTTCATGAATTTGAGTGTCATCCTTGTGCAATGGCCAGGCTAATCTTCTCTATATCATTCCAATTTTAGTATATGTGCTACCAAAGCAAGCACTATTTTTAACTTTTTAAGGTATTTCCATACTCTTTTCCAGAGTGGCTGCACCAGTTGCCATTCCCATGGACAGTGTGAGAGTTTCCCCTTTCTCTGCATCCTTCCCAACATCTGTTGTCTCTTGTGTTGCTAATTTCAGCCATTCTGACAGGTGTGAGGTCATATCTTATTGTGGTTTTGACTTGTATTTCCCTGATGATGAGTGATATTGGCACCTTTTCATGTGTTTGTTTGTCATCTATAAGTCTTCATTGGAAAATTTCTATTAATGTCTTCTGACCATTTCTTTTTTTAAGTTTGTTTATTTATTATTTTGAGAGGGGGGGAGTAGGGGCAGAGACATAGAGGGAGATAAAGAAGCTCAAGCAAGCTCTGTGCTGTCAGCACAGACCCTAATGCAGGGCTCTATCTCATGAGCCATGAGATCATCACCTGAGCAGAAGTCAAGAGTTGAACACTCAAACGACTGAGCCACCCAGGCACGTCTCTGCCCATTTATTAACTGTATTATTTATTTTTTGGGTGTTGAGTTTGGTAAGTTCTTTGTAGATTTTGGATACTAACTCTAATCAGATATGTCATATTCAAATATCTTCTGTTGCATTTCTATGCAGAAGTAGTAAAGCAGCAGAAAGAGAAATAAAGCAATTGATCCTATTTACTATTGTACCAAAAACCATAAGATACTTAGGAATAAACCTAACCAAAGAGATAAAAGATCTGTACCCTGAAAAGTACAGAACACTTAAGAGAGAAATTGAAGATGACACAAAGAAATGGAAAAATATTTCATGCTTGTGGATTGGAAGAACAAATACTGTTAAAATGTCTATACTACCTGGGGCACCTGGGTGGCTCAGTCGGTTAAGCATGGACTTTTGATCAGCTCAAGTCATGATCTCACAGTTCATGGGACTGAGACCTACATCAGGCTCTGTTGCTAAAAGCACAAAGCCTGCTTGGCATACTTTCCCTCTTCCTTTTCCTCCCTCCCTCCCTCCCTCCCTCCCTCCTTCCTTCCCTCTCCCTCTCCCTCTCCCTCCCCTCCCCCTCCCCCTCCCCCTCCCCCTCCCCCTCCCCCTTCCCCTCCCCCTCCCCCTCCCCCTCCCCCTCCCCCTCCCCCAATCATGCTCTCTCCCTCTCAGAATAAACAAACATTTAAAGAAAATAAATGGCTACACTACCCAAAGCAATCTATACATTTAATGCAATCCCTATCAAAATATCACCAACATTCTCCACAGAGCTAGAATAAACAGTGCTAAAATTTGTATAGAGCCACAAAAGACCCTGAATAGCCAAAGAAATCTTGAAAAAAAAAAAAAATTGAAGGCATTACTATTCTGGACTTCAGGTTGTATTACAAAGCTGTAGTCACCAAGACAGTATGGTACTGGCACAAAAAAACAGGCATATTGATAAATGGAACAAAATAGAAAACCCAGAAATGTACCCACAACTATGTGGTCAAAATTATTTCTTTTAATGAATTTTACATTGATTTTTACCAAAGTATAATTGACATAGAGTATATTATTTTTAGGTGTACCACATTATACATTTGTATATATTGTGAAAGCATCACCACAATAAGTCTAGTTACCATTCATAAGCATACAGATTACAAAATTATTTTCTTGTGATGAGAACTTTTTAAGGTTTACTTAGCAACTTTAAAATTTGCAACACAATATAATGGAAGATAGTCTTCATGCTGTATGTTTCATCCCCATCACTTATTTATTTTATACTGGAAGCATGTACCTCTTGATCCCCTTTACCCACTTTGCCCAACCCCATACCATTTCCCTGTAGCAACACCAGTATATTCTCTGTATTTATGAGTTAGGTTTAGTTTTGTCTGGTTTGTTTATATGTTTTGTTTTTTATATTCCACATGTAAATGAAATCATATAATATTTGTTTTTCTCTGACTTATTTTACTTAGCATAATGCCCTCAAGGTTCATCCATGTTGTTGCAAATGGCAAGATTCCATTCTTTTTTATGGCTAATATTCCATTGTGTATATACACCATATCTTCTTTATCCAGTCATCTGTCACTAGACTCTGGTTGTTTCAATATCTTGGGTATTATAAATAATGCTACAATGAATAAAGGGGTATAAATGTTTTCAAATTAGTGTTTTTGTTTTCTTCAGATAGATGCAAGTGGATATGCTGGATCACATGGTAGTTCTAATTTTAATTATTTTTAGGACATCATACTGTTTTCCACAGTGACTGTACCAATTTACATTCCCACCAACACTGCATGAGGGTACTCTTTTCTCCACATCCTACCCAACACTTGTAATTTCTTGTCCTTTTGATAATAGCCATTCTGAAAGGCATGAAGTGATATATTATTGTGGTTTGGGTTTGCATTTTCCTAGTGATTAATGATGTTGGGCATCTTTTCATGTGCTTTTTGGCCATCTATGTGTCTTCTTTGGGAAATGTTTGTTAGATCCTCTGCCCATTTTTTTTTAAACATTTATTTATGTTTGAGACAGAGAGAGACAGAGCATGAATGGGGGAGGGTCAGAGAGAGAGGGAGACACAGAATCTGAAACAGGCTCCAGGCTCCGAGCTGTCAGCACAGAGCCCGACGCGGGGCTCGAACTCACGGACCGCGAGATCATGACCTGAACCGAAGTCAGCCGCTTAACCGACTGAGCCACCCAGGCGCCCCTATCCTCTGCCCATTTTTTAATCAGACTTCTTATTTTTTCCTAATGAGTTGTGGGAGTTCTTTCTGTACTTTGAATATTAACTTTTTATAGGATATATTATTTACAAATATTTTTACCCATTTAGTAGGTTGCCTTTTTACTTTGTTGAAGTTTCCTTCACTGTGCAGAAGCTTTTTGGTTGGATGTGGACCCACTTATTTATTTTTGCTTTTGTTACCATTGCCTTTAGAGTAAGATAGATAGATAGATAGATAGATAGATAGATAGATAGATAACCAAGAACAATGTCCAGAAGCTTAGTGCTTATGTTTTTTGTTTTGTTTATTGTTTGTTTTAGACTTTTTTTAGGTTCTAGTCTTAACATTCAACTTTTTAGTCTGTTTTGAGGGGTTTGTGTGTGTGTGTGTGTGTGTGTGTGTGTGTGTGTGTGTGGTGTAAGATAGTGGTCTAATTTAGTGGTCTAATTTAATTCTTTTCCATATGGATGTCCAGTTTTTCCAACACCACTTACTAAAAAAAACTATGAGGACATCTGGGTGGCTCAGTTGGTTAAGTGTTCAGCTCTTGGTTGCAGATTGGGTCATGATCTCACAGTTCATGTGTTTGAGCCCCACATTGGGCTCCAGGCTGACAGTGGGGAGCCTGCTTGGTGTTCTCTATCTCTGCCCCTTCCATGCTCACATTTTCTCTCCCTCTCTCTCTTTCTCAAAATAAATAAATAAACGTAAAAAAATTTTTAAAAATATAATGTAAAAAAAAAAGAAAAAACAAAACTGTCCCTTCTTAATTCTATATCTTGTCTACTTTGTTGTAAATTTATTGACCATATATGTGTGGGTATATTTCCAATTTCTCTATTTTATATTCTGTTTTTATCAGTACCATACTGTTTTGATTACTATAGCTTTGTACTGTAGTTTGAAATCAGAGGTCATGATGCTTCTAGCACTGGGATTTTGTTTTTTTGGGTTTTTTGTTTGTTTGGGTTTTTTGTTGTTTTTTTGTTTTGTTTTTGCTTTTTCTGTGTGTGTGTGTGTGCGCGCGCGCGCACACGTGTGTGTGTTTTGAGGGTTGTTTGTCTATTCAGGCTCTCTTTGGTTCCATATAAATTTTAGGATTATTTGTTCTATTCCTGTGAAGAATGCCATTAAAATTTTGATAGAGATTGCATTGTATTATAGATTGCTTTAGGTAATATGGGCATTTTTGCAATATTAATTCTTCAATCTATGGGCATGAAATACATTTCCACTTTTTTGTCTTTACTTTCTTTTCTTTTTTTTTTAATTTTATTTTAGATGGAGAGCACCGGTGGGGGGAGGGGCAGAGAGAGAGAGAGAGAGAGAGAGAGAGAGAGAGAGAGAGAGAATCTCAAGAAGGATCCATGCTCAGTGTGGAGCCTGATGCAGGGTTTGATCCCATGATTCTGGGATCATGACCTAAACCAAAATCAAGAGTCAGACTCTCAGCTGACTAAGCCACCCAGGTGCTCCTGTCTTCACTTTCTTTTATCAGTGTCTTAATATTTTCAGTGTACAGGTTTTTCATTTCTGTGGTTAAATTGATTCCTACATATTTATTATTTTTGATGCAATTATAAATGGCATTTAAAAATTCTCTTTCTGATAGTTCATTGTTAGTATATAAATACTCAACAGACTTTTTTGTATACTGATTTTGTAACCTACAAATTCACTGAATGCATTTATTAGTACTGACAGCTTTTTGGTGGAGTTTTTAGGGTTTTCTAGATATAAAATCATGTAATTCACAAATAGTAACAGATTTACATCTTCCTTTCCAATTTTGATGCCCTTCATATCTTTCTTTTTTTTCCCCCTAATTTCTCTGGCTTGAACTTCAAATACTGTGTTGAATAAAACTAATAAAAGTAGTGAACCTTGTATTGTGAGTGATTTCAAGGGAAAGTTTTCAGCTTATCAGCATTGAGAGTGATGTTTTCTATGCGTTTGCCATGGTCTTTGTTATTTTAGTTATATTTAGTCTATATCTACTTTGTTCAAAATTTTAGGATAAATGGATTTTGAATTTTGAAAAATGATTTTCTGCATGTATTGAGATGGATATATGATTGTAGTCCTACATTTTTTAATATGGTGTGTAATATTGATTTGTATGTTGAACCCTTCCTACATATCTGGAATAAATCCTACTTGATCATTGTGGATGAATCCTTTCAATGTATTGTTGAATTTGGTTTGGTAATATATTGTTGACAATTTTTGCATCTGTGTTTGTTAGGAATATTGACCTTTAATTTGTTTTTTTTTGTTTTTTTTTTTTTTTGGTAGTGATCTTGTCTGATTTTGGTATCAGAGTAATGCTGGCCTTGTAAAATGAGTTTGGGAGTATTCCCTCCACTGAAGATTTTAGTAACAATTTAAGAAGGTTAGGTATTGAATCTCTTTGAATGTTTGTAAAATACACCAGTGAAGCTGTTTAGTTCCAAATTTTTTCTTTGTTGGGAGTTTTTTGATTACTGGTTCAACCTCCTTACTTGCAATCAGTTTACTCAAATTTTCTGCTGCTTTGTGATTCAATTTTAGAATATCGTATGTTCTAGGAATTTACCCATTTCTTCTAGATCTTCCAATTTGTTGGCATAAAATCGTTCATAGTGTTCTCTTTATGGTCCATTGTATTTCTTTGACGTCAGCTGTAATTTCTCCTTGATTTCTGATTTTATTTATTTGAGCCTTCCCTCATTTTTCATAGTGTGTTAGCTAAAGGTTTGCCAATTTTGCTTATCCTTTCAAAGAACTGGCTCTTGTTTCATTGATATTTTTTTTTCTTGGTCTCTTTCATTTATTTGTGATCTGATCTTTATTATTTCCTTCCTTCTATCTTTAGGCATTATTTGATCTTCTAGCAAGCTGTGTCTTTTGATTGGGGAATTTAGTCCATTTACATTTAAAGAAGTTATTAATCAGTTTATACTCATTACCGTGTTCTCAATAAGTTTTCTGGGTGTTTTGTAGCTTCTCCATGCTCCTTTCTTTTTCTCTTCCTTCTCTTGTGGTCTGATGACTTTCTGTAGTTTTATGTTTAGATTTTTTTCCAATTATCTCTTATGTATCTATTAAAGGTTTTTGCTTTGTAGTTAGCATCTGGCTCACATATAACAGCCTATATATATATATATATATATATATATATATATATATATAGTAGTCCTTTAATTTTAAAGCAAGTTAATTTTGAACACATTCTAAAACTATTTATACTCCCCTTCCCTATTTTATATTTTTGAAATTACATTTTACATATTTTTATTTTCTATATTCCTTAACTAATTATTGTAGGTATAGTTGATTTTACTACCTTTTTCTTTTAACCTTAATACTAGTTTTGTAAGTGATTAATCCACTCCCTTTACTACATATTTATGATGATCAGTGAGATTTTTACTTTCATTACATTTTCTTATTAATAATTAATGTTATGTCCAGGTTAAATAAATCCCTTTAACATTTTCTGTAATGCTATTTTAGTGGTGATGAACTCTGTTAGCTTTTGCATGTCTGAAAAACTCTTTAATGGACTTTTAGTTATGAATGGTAATCTTGCCATGTGTAGTATCCATGGTTAGAAGTGTTTTGCTTTTAGTACTTTGAGCATATCTTTCTATTCCCTCTAGCCTACAAAATTTGCTGATAATTATGCTTATAGTCTTAGGTAGGATTACTTTTAAATAACAAGTTGATTTTCTCTTGCTGCATTTGAGATTCTCTCTTTAACATTGACATACTTATTATCGTGTGTCTTGGTGAAGGTGTCTTTGGGTTCATCTCATTTGGAAATCTCCTGCATAACCTGTTTCCTTCCCCAGGTTAGGGAAGTTTTCAACCATTACATCCTCAAATAAGTTTTCTGCCCCTTTCTGTCCCTACTCTTCCTGGAATCCCTATAATGTAAATGTTATTCCACTTGACATTATCCCATTGGTCCCTTAAACTATCTTCATTTTTGAACTTTTTCTTTTTCCTGCTCTGTTTGAGTGAGTTCTAATGCCATCTTCAGATCATTGATTCTAGTGCTTAGTTGACTGTTGAACTCTTTTAGTGTATTTCTCAGTTCAATTATTGTACTCTCCAGCTCGGTGACCTTTTTATACTTATATTTTCTCTTTATTGAACTTGTCTCTTTATTCATTCTTCTGAGTACAGTAGTAATGTACTTTATGACTTCTTTAGAAGATGTACATAAAGATGTACATAAAGAACATCTTGGGGCGCCTGGGTGGCACAATCGGTTAATTTTCCGACTTCAGCCAGGTCATGATCTTGCGGTCGGTGAGTTCGAGCCCCGCGTTGGGCTCTGGGCTGATGGCTCAGAGCCTGGAGCCTGTTTCTGATTCTGTGTCTCCCTCTCTCTCTGCCCCTCCCCCATTCATGCTCTGTCTCTCTCTGTCCCAAAAATAAATAAACGTTGGAAAAAAAAACATCTTTATGACTGTTACTACGAACTCTTTTTTTTTTTTTTTTTTTTTTTTCAACATTTATTTATTTTTGGGACAGAGAGAGACAGAGCATGAACGGGGGAGGGGCAGAGAGAGAGGGAGACACAGAATCGGAAACAGGCTCCAGGCTCTGAGCAATCAGCCCAGAGCCCGACGCGGGGCTCGAACTCACGGACCGCGAGATCGTGACCTGGCTGAAGTCGGACGCTTAACCGACTGCGCCACCCAGGTGCCCCATGAACTCTTTAACAAGTAAAGAGTTACATATGTTTATTTCATTGGGCCTTTTTCTGGAGTTTTATTCTTCCAATTAGACATTTTTCTGTCTCTTCATTTTGCTTGGCTTCTTTTTTTTTTTAAAGGTTTATTCATTTCTGAGAGAGAGAGAGAGAGAGAGAGAGAGAGAGAGAGAGAGAGAGAGAGAGAGAGAACACACAAATGGGGGAGGAACAGAGAGAGAGGGAGACACAGAATCCAAAGCAGGCTCCAGGCTCTGAGCTGTCAGCACAGAGCCCGAAGTGGGCTTGAACTCTTGAACTATGATATCATTACCTGAGCCGAGGTTGGAAGCTTAACCTGCTGAGCCACCAAGGCGCCCCTTTTTTTTTTTTTGGCTTCTTATGTTTGTTTCTATTTATTCAATGAAACAACTCTCTCCTGGTTTTGAATGGGTGGCCATGTGTAGGCTATGAACCTTATCATTTACTATTGTCTTAGTTCTTGGATGTTTATTGAAGTGTCTCTCTCATTCTTTTAGACCCATTGGGCTCAGAAACATAATACACCCTGGCCTCCAGAACCTGGCACTCAAGTGACATCCCCTACGTAGGCTATGTATGCCTGCTGAATGTGGAGGGCCATGAAGAGGGTGGAACACCTACCCACTGCCCCTTTTTGGGCCAGAAGAGGGATGTAGTGAGGTGAGGCACTTGTCTGCGATCTTTAGGGCCACTGCAGCAGTAGCACAGGGGATAAGGCATTCAATGTCTCTGGTGGAGCTCTGGCCTTGGCTGAGGAGGAGCTTCTAGCAAGTCAGAATGAGAGTACAAAAATGGCAATTGCCAGTGCTGGCACTGACAAGGTAGGGAATGTAAAAATGGTACCTGCCAGCCTCTTTGTCCCTTGAGAGTCCCAAGGTGCTTTTGCCCCTCTGGCAAATTATGATTAGCAAATGAATCGCGCATATGGTCTAGCCTCTTTTCAATCCACTGCTTTTGGTCTGGGTCCCAGTGCAACTCTCTGCATATGTGCTCTTAAAGAGATACTAAATAATACTTCATTCCCTATGAACCTATGGTTCTTCTGGATGTAAGTCTGTTGGGTTTTAAAGTTAAACATTTGGGGGGCTCAACTCTCTGGTTGAGTCTCAAACATCATTATGCCTAATGTGTGGTACAATACCCTTGCTCCTCAGAGAGTAGTTTGATATTTGTGAGAACTTTGTGTTGATGTGTTGCTGTGCTGGGCATGAGGGTTTGGGTAAGACCACATCTCTGCCTTTGTTACATGTCTCATTGTGGCACTTTTTTCCTTTGTTGTAGAGGAGATCTCCAGCTAGTTACTAAGGATTTTCAGAGGGAATCGTGCCTTATATAGCTGTAGCTGTGTTGTGTCTATGGAAGGAGGTGAACTCAGGATCTTCCTGAGCAGCCATCTTGAACTGCCTCTACCAACAAAATTAGTTTTAATCATTTCTCTTCAATGGTATTATCAGAAAAAAATACCAATTTCAATACCAAATGGAATTTTACTTAGAACCAAATGCCACTGTCAAGCAACACAATATTTGTGTTTATTTGGTTAAAAATCATAATCTTTGCCATTACTATTTTTTTTTAATCAGCGTTTAAGGAGATTGCAAAAAACACAAATATTGAGTGTTAAAAATGTGACTAAGATACTAAGAGGATTTGAATGTGAAAAGTGTCTGATAGTCACAAATCCATGAAATGTCTTTGGAGGAATGTGGATCTCTAACAGCCCTCTTTTTTAGTGGGAATAAAGATAGTTTATCCTTTGATGTTTGAGCTGTGAATGTTAATGGCATTTTGGTATGATAGATAAGTAAATGTTCCTGGTGATGACATTTTATAAATGATTTTGAACTTTAATAATTCAACTTGGGTTCACCCTTCTAATATACTAGTGTTAAGAACCAATATAGTATTTAAACAGCCCACCAGCTTGCACATGATTTAGAGAAGGCATAAAGACCCCCTAGGCATGTCCTCTAAGGAAAATAAGAGATGACTTTCATTCAGGTGTGTATGGGAAGAATCTGACTCAATAAATAAGAAAAGATCTAAATACCCTATCCAAAATTGTCCTTTGTATAATTCAAATAAAATATCTTAAGGCTATTATTCTCTTTTTATTAGAAGATTATATATTTAAATAATCTTTTAAGCTTCTATTGGTGTTCAAAAGTTGAAAACTGAAATCTCAAGCAGAGGAATAAAATTTTGAAAAGTAAAATTTTGAATTAGCAACCATAATTGGATATTTCCCTACCACTATTCTTCCTTATTGCATATCAACAGACCCAGTAGGGGCACCTGGGTGGCTCAGTCAGTTGAGCATCTGACTTCGGCTCAGGTCATGATCTTGCGGTCCTTGAGTTCGAACCCCCCATCGGGGTCTGTGCTGACATCTCAGAGCCTGGAGTCTGTTTCAGATTCTGTGTCTCCCTCTCTCTCTGACCCTCCCCCATTCATGCTCTGTCTCTCTCTCTATCAAAAAATAAATAAACGTTAAAAAAAATTTTTTAAAAAGACCCAGAAATTAGGCCTTGTTTTAGATTGCTGAGGGCGTAATGTGACAACAGATTCATGTATTTGTGTATGCTGTATGGGCATATTTGTGTTTCCTATCAAAATTCTACTTTTGGGAGCACCTGTGTAGCTCAGTTGGTTAAGCATCCGACTCTTGACTTCAGTTCAGGTCACGATCTCACGATTCATGAGTTTGAGCCCAGTGTTAGGCTCTGTGCTATCAGTGTTGATAGCACAGAGCCTGCTTATGATTCTCTGTCTGCCTCTGCCTTGCTCATGCTCACTCTGTCTCTCTCAAAATAAAAAAAAATATTTATTTTTGAATTCTACTTTTGCTAAAACTGAGTTTTTAAATCAAGGACACATCTCCTCTTTCGGTTTACTGGTGGGACCTACAACACAATATAACTTCTTTTAAGTTTTGTGAGACTGAAACTAGAGCCAGTGTTTACTTTGATATTACTGACATGTTTCACATAACTGGAAATCTGGAGAAAACAAAATTTTGGGTTCAATATGATTGAAACTGTATACGTTATTTTTATATATATGAGGGAGAACAAGAATGACAGTTGAGAATAAATTAATTTAAGCAGCCATTCATAATCATCCATGGATAAAACATTAAGATTAATTGTGCTTGTGTGGGAAAAAAAAGTTGTTTAACTGAAGATCTATTTTGAAAACTATCATCAAGTCAGTGATTATTAAATACTCATTTAATATTTTATGGAGCTCTTGGTTGGCTCGGTCTGTTAAGCATCTGATTTGATTTGCACTCAGGTCATGATCTTGTGGTTAAGATATCAAGCCCTGCATCAGGGGCTGTTCTGGACATGGAGCCTCCTTAAGTTTTTCTCCCTCTACTTCTCAGTCTCTCTCCTCTCTTTTTCTCTCAAAAAATATTTTAAATAATGCATCAGGTACATATTTAGTACTATATAAAAACTTAGGAGAATTGATATAAAACTATGGCTAGCCAAATCTGTCATAATATACTCAATATTATCATTATGAAGTTTATATTGCTATCCAGTTAAATAGTTTTGATATATCAAAATTGTGACTATATTATCATTACAACTATGTAAAATATATTCTCATAGATAAAGAATAGATTTTGAAAGGGAGGCAATTAATGTTAGGAAACCATAGTGAATTAATTTTTATTTATTTTTTACAAGGTAGTCTATTAAAATGACAATAAATGGGTCAGATAGTAATTTTCGACAAGACCAGTAAATATCATAATCTTTTTATATTTAATTTGTCAAATTTGTAGAATACTTTTCTAATATTAATAAAAACCTCTTAAACATCAAACAACGTTAGTAATAAGTAAAATTGTGAACTCTGAAGTCGGCCTCTTACCCTTCTTTATCATATGGCCACCTCCATTATTTAGCCAATCATTCTTGGCAAACTCTATGGAATGATGGATCATGTAAATGTTGAAGTCCAGTGACCTGTACAATCCTATTTAACCATAATGTAGACATAAAGTTATTCTAAGGTTCATATTAAGGAATAAAGACATTTTTTTTTTTAATTTTTTTTTTCAACGTTTATTTATTTTTGGGACAGAGAGAGACAGAGCATGAACGGGGGAAGGGCAGAGAGAGAGGGAGACACAGAATCGGAAACAGGCTCCAGGCTCTGAGCCATCAGCCCAGAGCCCGACGCGGGGCTCAAACTCGCAGACCGCAAGATCGTGACCTGGCTGAAGTCGGACGCTTAACCGACTGCGCCACCCAGGCGCCCCAGGAATAAAGACATTTTTAAGGAAAGACTATTGAACTACAATGCTTAATGAGTCAAAGAAGCAGTGTCCCAGAGGATGAGTACTCTTGAGTGTGTAAACAGTTACAAATAATTTTAAAGATTAATTAACCCAGCGTCACCCTTTGGATTTGGTAATTATTCTCATGATTTGTGATTACACCCAAATTCACAAATGTTTAGGGAGTTGAAGGTCCAGATACATATTTAAGCTGGCAAACATTAGCTTTTTATAATTCCTTATTCATTACTTATTCCTCATTTATCTATATGTGCCTAATCCATTTATTATATAATGATATATCTTTTGTCAATAGAACTAAGTAAAAATTATATGGTTGTTAAAACATACCAGTTATATTTTTGAATGAAAGTAATTAAGCAGGGATAGCATCAAGAATGATATACCAGGAGTTCCAGGTGCTTGACCCCTCCACAAAAATAATTAAATAACTGATGAAAATCTTCTGGGAAAGCTCTTAAATACAAAAAACAAACAACAACTGCAAAACCTGCAGCACCCATTGAAACACACCCACAAAAACAAATAGCCAAGAGTAGGAGGAATTTTACCTGCGTCACTCTGTGCCCCACTGCTTCATAGCTCAGCATCAACAGGGATCCAGTCAGCTGTAACATCCCTACAAGGAATGGAAAAAACAGAAGGACCCTGGAAACCTATACCTCTAGTGGAGAATCACCACTTCCAACACAAATTACCCCACTTCCAGTCTTTACCAGTGCATATCACAGCTCACAGAGCTACTCAGAGTCCATGCCAGTGTGCACCCACAGAGAAGGAACTACTGCTTTGTGCCCCACTCCCGATTCTGATACCACTGTGCACATGCTAAAATGCCAGATCCATGATTCCTCATGTGTGCCCATGCCCTGGACCCCAATGCCACCATTGCTCCATGCATGAATGCACCCCAGACCCTGGCTCTGAAGTTGTTCTACAGCCGCCCACATCATGAATCGCCAGTGTCATTGCTGCTCTGCATGTGCCAGCATCCCACATTCCAGGTCTGTGGCCACGCCACATATATATACATGCTGAATCCTGGCCCCATGGCTACTATACAACAGACCTAGTGTCACAAGCACCTCATATCAGCTATACCCCCGTCCCTGGTGTTACCACTGCTTTGTACTTTCCCATCTCCCAAACTCCAGCTTTGTGGTCCCTCTGTGCATGCTTAGACCTAGACAATGGTGTGACCATAACTTCATGTGCACCTGTGTCCCAGAACTGTCACCATGTACAAACATGTGGCCAAGATACACCACTACTTTTCTGCCCACAGCTGCATTCTTGACCAGCATCAACATCATGTGTAGGCCCACACCCTAGTACCCTGTGCAAAGATAGATCCCTTTGGCCATGTCTGTAACCAGCCCCACACTCAGCCACTGCCACTGAGAACCCCAGCAATGATTTCTATTGCCATGATTGCTCACAAATTTGGCTACTGAGGACACACACTGTCTTGGCTTATCCTAAGGTTAGAGGATGAGTACGTTGAGTTTATGCTACTATGCTCCCTCAGAGCCAGCCAGAGCCACCACTTAAAACTTTCTATCTCTTGAGAAGGAAATGAACATCTAATCAATGAGACCTAAAGTGCCCAAATAGGATCAACTAAAGACTACAGCGATTTGCATATCAGTAAATTGCCAAAAGTCCAGGACAAAGAAGAGAGTTTTGAAAACAAAGAGAAAAATAACTCCACATATAAGGGAACACCTGTAAGACTGTCAGTAGATTACTCAGTAGAAACTCTAGAGGTCTGGAAAAAAGTGAGATGACATATTCAAGTGCTAAAAGAAAACACACACACACACACACACACACACACACAAGAATAATTTTAATGTCAAAATTATTTTAATGTGAAGCAAGTCTTTCCTAGGCAAAAATCAAAACAAAAACACAACTAAATAATCACCAACAGACCCAATACACACAAAATACTTAAGGGAATTATTCAATATAAAATGAAAACACACTAAACAGCAATGTGAAAGCTCATGAAAATATAAGCCTCATTGCTAAATGTAAATACTAGACCAATACAGATTAATGTAATACTGTAATAATGGCATATAAATTACCTTTAAAACTAATATAAAAGTTAAAAGATAAAAAATTTGTTAATGAGTACACAATATCAAGATATTCTCTAGCTGTAAGAACAAAAAGCATGTGGGAAGAGTAAAAGTACACAGTTTTTTATGCAATTGAAGTTGTTAATTTAAAAGAGACAGTTATAACTACAAGACGTTTTATCTAAGCCTTGAGCTAAGCATAAAGAAAAGACATAATAGATACACAAAAGATAAAGAGGAAAGCATCAAAGGAAACCACTATGAAAAATAAGTAACAAGGGAACTTTGCAGACTACATTGTAAAGGTATAGTAAGTGAAATAAGGTGGTACTGGCATAGAACAGACATGTGGAACAGAATAAGAGCCCAATAATAAACCCATGCATATATAGTCGACTAATATTTAACAAGAAAGCCAAGAAAACTCAATGGAGAAAAAAGTGTCTTCGGTGAATTGTGCTGGAAAAATTGGATGTTTTTATGTAAAAGAAAGAAACTAGACCCATATCTTACACTGCTCACAGAAGTTAACTAAAAATGGCTTAAAGACTTAAATGTAGGACTGGAAAGTATAAAACTCCTAAAAGAAAACATAGGGATAAATCTCCTTCACATGGGTCTTAGCAATGATTTTTTTTGACATGACATATAAAGCACAAGTAACAACAATAAAAAAGTGAGACTACATGAAATGAAAAAAACTCAGCAAAAGAAATAATAAAAAAATGAATAGGCAACCTATGGAATGGGAGAAAACATTTGTAAACTATATATCTATTAAGGGGTTAATATACAAAATATAAAAAATAACTCCTATACCTCAATAGTAAAATAATTCAATTTAAAAATGGACAAAGGACAGGATTGCTTTCAAAAATATATTTGAATGGCTGACTGGTACATTAAAAGGTGTTCAACATCACTGATCATCAGAGAAAAAGCAAATAAAAAACACAATGAGAGATCACCTTATACCTGGTAGAATGGCTGTCATCAAAAACACAAGATAACAAATGCCCAGCAAGGGTATGGAGAAAAGGGAACCCTTGTACACCATTGGTGGGATATAAACTGGTTCAACCACTCTGGAAAACAGTATGGAATTTCCTCAAAAAAGTTAAAAATGGAGGGCACCTGGGTGGCTCAGTCGGTTAAATGTCCGACTTCAGCTCAGGTCACGGATCTCATGGTCCGTGAGTTCGAGCCCTGCGTCGGGCTCTGGGCTGATGGCTCAGAGCCTGGTGCCTGCTTCCGATTCTATGTCTCCCTCTCTCTCTGCCCTTCCCCCGTTCATGCTCTATCTCTCTCTGTCTCAAAAATAAATAAAACGTTAAAAAAAAAATTAAAAAAATTTAAAAGAAAGTTAAAAATGGACGGGGCGCCTGGGTGGCGCAGTCGGTTAAGCGTCCGACTTCAGCCAGGTCATGATCTCGCGGTCCGGGAGTTCGAGCCCCGCGTCGGGCTCTGGGCTGATGGCTCAGAGCCTGGAGCCTGTTTCCAATTCTGTGTCTCCCTCTCTCTCTGCCCCTCCCCCGTTCATGCTCTGTCTCTCTCTGTCCCAAAAATAAATAACCGTTGAAAAAAAAAATTTTTTAAAAAAAAGAAAAATGGAAATAACATTTAACTCAAAAGTTCCACCTCTGAGACTATTTCTGAAGGAAATAAAGTCATTATGTCAAAGAGATGCCTGGACACTCATATTTGCAGCATTATTTACAATAGCTAAGACATGAAAATAGCCTAAATGTCCATTGACAGATGAATGGATAAAGAAGATGTGACCTATGTATACCGTGGAATACTATTCATCTATAAAAACGAAGTTCTACAGTTATGACAACATGGGTGGAACTTGAGGGCATTTTTGTAAGTGAAATCAGTCAGACAAATACTATATGATCTCCCTTCTCAGCGGAATATAAAAACCAACTTCTTGAAAAAGAAGTCATATTTATTGTTACCAGACATGGAGATTGGGGGATAAGATTTAAGATAAGTAAGTACTGAGGTTATGACTATAATTAACATTGCTGTATGGTATATTTGAAAGGTACTAAGAAAGCAAATCCTAAAAGTTCTCATTAAATGGGAAAAAATTGTAACTATATAAAGTGCTGAATGTTAACTAAATTTTTGTTTGTTTTATTTTTTTTTAACGTTTATTTATTTTTGAGACAGAGAGACAGAGCATGAATGGGGGAGGGGCAGAGAGAGAGGGAGACACAGAATCGGAAGCAGGCTCCAGGCTCTGAGCCATCAGCCCAGAACCTGACGCGGGGCTCGAACTCACGGACCGTTGAGATCGTGACCTGAGCCGAAGTCGGACGCTTAACCGACTGAGCCACCCAGGCGCCCCTGTTAACTAAATTTTTGTGATAATCATTTCACAATATATGTAATCAAGTTATTATAATGTAAAAATTATACAGTTATAAGTCAATTATATCTCAAACTGAAAAAAAGGAAGAGAGAAACACAGCTGCAGAACAGAAAATTTTAAAATTGCAGTGTTAAGCCCTCAATTGATAATTATTTTACATATAAGTGGCTTAAACTTAATACTAAAAAGGCATAAAGTAGCTGAATGAATTTTTAAAAAGAATAAGATCAAGTGATGTGCCCCCTACAAGAGAACCAATTTAGGTTTAGAGATACACAAAGGTCGAAAGTAAAGGAATAGAATAAGATATCTCATGCAAATGGTAACCAAAAGAAAGCAGGCATGGCTATATTTTTATCAGACAAAATAGATTAAGTTTAGAACTGCCTACAGACAAAAAGTCATTATATAATGATAAATGGGTCAATTTAACAGGATGATATAATAATTATAAGTGTACATCCAATATTAGAGCAGTTAAAATATAAAGCCAATGTTGGCATATCTCAAGGCAGAAATTGACTTCAAAATACACAAAAATTAAATGACTGATTTGAACAACACTAGCCTGAAGAAACCAGTAACAAACATGAAGACAGAATTAGTAACCAAACACTTTTCCAAAAATAAATGCCGAGGTTAAGATTGCTTCACAGGTGAACTCTACCAAATGTTTAAAGAAGTAATACCAGCCCTTAAACTTTTTCATAAAATAGAAGAGGGAACATTTTCTTTTCCTTTTTTTAATATAATTTATTGTCAAATTGGCTTCCATAAAACGCCCAATGCTCATCCCAACAAGTGCCCTTTTCAATGCCCATCACCACTTTCCCCTCTCCCCCACCTCCCATCAAACTCAGTTTGTTCTCTGTATTTAAGAGTCTCTTGTGGTTTGCCTCCCTCCCTCTCTTTAACTTTTTTCCCCCTTTCCTTCCCCCATGGTCTTCTGTTAAGTTTCTCAAGATCCACATATGAGTGAAAACATATGGTATCTGTCTTTCTCTGACTGACTTACTTCACTTAGCCTAATACCCTCCAGTTCCATCCACATTGCTGCAAATGGCAGGATTTCATTCTTTCTCATTGCCAAGTAGTATTCCATTGTATATATAAACCACATCTTCTTTATCCATTCATCAGTTGATAGACATTTGGGCTGTTTCTATAATTTGGCTATTGTTGAAAGCACTGCTATAAACATTGGGGTACATGTGCCCCTATGCATCAGCACTCCTGTATCCCTTGGGTAAATTCCGTAGTGTAGTTTATTGCTGGATCGTAGTGTAGTTCTCTTTTTAATTTTTTGAGGAATCTCCACACTGTTTTCCAGAGCGGCTGCACCACTTTGCATTCCCACCAACAGTTCAAGAGGGTAAGAGGGAACCTTTTCAAACTCATTTTATGAGACCAGCATCTCCCTGATACCAAAACCAGACAGACACTACAAGTAAATAAAACTGTAGGTCGATATCCCTGATAAGTATAGATGCAAAAATTCTCCATAAAACACTGGCAAATCAAATTCAGCTCATTAAAAATAATTATACACTATGACCAATTGGATTTTATCCCTGGGAAGCAAGCAAGGATGTTAGGACATGTGCAAATTAATCAATGTGATATAACACATTAACAAAATGAAAGACAAATACCACACAGTTATTTTAGTTGTTGTAGAAAAAGCATTTGATGGAGTTCAATATCCATTCATGACTAAAAGTCTCAACAAGATAAGTATAGAAGGAACTTATCTCAACACAGTGAGGTCCATATATGAAAAGTTCACCACTAACATCACAATTTAGGGAAAAATCAGAGCTTTCTCTCCAAGATCCAGTATAAGGCAAGTCTACCCACTCTCACCACTTCTTTTCAACATGGTCCTATATTTCTAGTCAAATTAATTAGGCGAGAAAAAGAAAAGGCATCCAAATCATCAAGGAAGTCCCAAAAATGTCTATGTTGACAGTTGACATGATTCATATACATATAAAACCCTAAAAACTCAAAAAGTTAGAACTAATAAATTCAATAAAGTTGCAGGGTACAAAGTCAATGTAAATTGATATAAAAATTAATCTGAAGGATATAAAAATAGTTGTTTTATCTTTTTATCTAAAAAGAAAATTAAAAAAATCCTATTCACAATAGCCATAAATAGAATAAAATACTTGGGAATGAACTTAACCAAAGAGATGAAAGACATGTAATGCTGAAAATGCAAAACATCAAGAAGGAAAATTAAAACACAGATGACTGGAAAGTTATCTGTGTCCATGGATTGAAAGAGTTAATATTGTTAAAAGGTCCATACTATCCCAAGCATCCTAGAGATTCAGTGCAATCCCTATCAAAATCTCATTGTCATTCTTCACAGATATTAATCAAGTCTAAAATTCACACAGAACCATAAAAGACCCTTGACAGCTAAGGCAATCTTGAGCATGAAAAACAAAGTTTTCTCTGATTTCAAACTATATTATAAAGTATTGGTAATCAAACCAGTATAGTGTTGTCATAAAAACTGACATTGAGATAAATAGAATAGAAAGCCCCAAAATTCACACATCTATAGGCAACTGATCTTTGACAAGGGTGGCAAGAACATGCAATGGGGAAAAATTAGTCTTTTCAATAAATGGTGTTGAAAAATGGATATCTACTTGCAGAATAATAAAATTGGACACATCTCACACCATATATAAAAGTCAATTCAAAATGGAGTAAATTTAAGACTTAAAGAAAAAAAAGACTTAAGACCCAAAGCCTTGAAACTACTAGAGAGAAACAAAGACAAAAATCTGGGAAATAATTTTTTGGCTATGACACCAAAAGCACAGACAGTTAAAAATAAACAAGTGAGTTTGTATTAAAATAAAAAGCTAGTGCACAGCAAAGAAAATAACAAAATGAAAAGGCAACCAATAGAATGGGAGAAATATTGGCAGACTATAGATGATTAAGAGTTAATATCTAAAATATGTGAGGAATTTCTGTGACTCAATAGCAATGAATAAATAAATATTTAACCAGATTAAACAATGACCAAAGAACCTGGATAAGTATTTCCCATAAGAAGACACACAATTGTCAAAAGATATGTAGAATTAAGAAAGGAATTAAGCAAAATTTTAAATTATTAAATGTACCTAAAATATTATTTTAATTGATTTAATGTTTGTGATGCAGGGTTTACATTTGAAATTCATGTAACACATACAAAATAACAACTTCCAGCAAATGCTCATAGCATATCCCAGAGTAGGTAAAAGCTTAATATGCCTTGTAGATCTATTATAGAATTATCAGATTGCTGTAATTGTTTATGTTTTCCTGTAATTTGAGAACTCCTAGTTATCATAGCACTTATTTTATTGATGGACATGGAAATGATGCTCAAAAATGATCTCTCCCTTAAGCCTACTGAATTGGTCAAAGCTGGGCCAATTATTCCTTTCCTTGGAAATTTAGAAATCAGGGTAAGATCAAAGTAAGTCCTTTCTTGTGGCAGAAGCCATATGTGTGTGTGTGTGTGTGTGTGTGTATACACACACACACATTTTAAATGTTTGTTTACTTTTGAGAGAGAGTGAGCAAGAGCATGCAGGTAAGGGGCAGAGAGAGGGACATGGGATTTGAAGCAGGTTCTGTGCTGATAGCAGAGAGACCAACGCAGGACTCCACCTCAGAAACCACAAGATCATGACCTGAGCTGAAGTGGTCAGATGCTTAACCTACAGCCACCAGGTGCCCCAGAAGCCATTTATTTTTAATTTGGGGCATTATCAAAGCTTGTTGTGATGAGCACTGGTGTTCTATGTGAGTGATAAATCACTAAATTCTCTCTTGAAACTAGTATTACACTATATGTTAAGTAACTAGAATTTAAATAAAAACTTGAGGAGTGCCTGGGTGGCTCAGTCAGTTGAGCATCTGACTTCAGCATAGGTCATGATCTCATGGTTCCTGGGTTCGAGCCCCTCATCAGGCTCTGTGCTGACAGCTCAGAGCCTGGAGCCTGCTTCAGATTCTGTGTATCCCTTTCTCTCTGACCCTCCCTCTGTCTCTCTCTCTCTTTCTCTCTCTCTCAAAAATAAATAAACATTAAAAAAAAGGTTCACTTTGAAATTGTTACTTTAAAAAAAAAGAAAATAAAACAAAACTGTTCAAATGAGTGATTAAGAAGAATTAGCCTAAACAATTTATAATCGAATTAAAATGGGACACAAATAATGATTTATACAATGTTAGAAAAAATAACATTTTAAAATTCTCAGTTGTTTTGCCAAATATTTAGAAATATTTATTCAAAAGGTAATCCATTTCTTGAGTTGACTTTTAAAAATATTTACAGGTATTTTGAAAACATAAAAGTAATCTTTAACTGAAATTAGTATAAACTATAAGACAAAACAAGCATGTGTATAAAATCCATTTTGTTTCTAATGGAAACAAAGCACAAAAATGAAAAATCATAAAGTAAGAATGACAGTAAACTAAAATACTTCACAGTATTCAGTTTTTGTTGTGTTATTATTACAAAGTCTGTCAGATTAGAAGCTGGAACTATAAGAAATCTCAAAAACCCATTTTATAAAAAAAAGAATAGAAAAGTCAGAAATCTCACAAATTCATGTTGGTTATATACCTCGCAGATTAATAAATTAGATGTAAGCAAAGATGGCAACATAGATCAAAAGATTTAAAGACAAAATACATTAAATCAAAGAGTGTACTTACAACTTGATAGCCAATAAAATTTACAATGAAATGAAAAGAACTCCAAACCACTTTTGCAGAATAAAACAGCATGCCAATTTTTAAGAAAAAAGCTGTTCCAATTGAAGCTAATTATAAGGGTTTTGTTTTGTTTTGATCTTTACGACTCCCAGGTTGAGGTTTCTCTACAGGATACCAAAACATTAAATATTAACTTGACGACTCATAGAATTATTTTAACAACTTACTGAAAAAATCAAATTAACTTTTAAAAATAAAAACTAATCAAACGTCAGTGGAAAGAAATCCACGAGATTAAAAAAAAAGATGAATTTTAAACTAGACATCAATATGGTAGTCTGTAAAACTTTATGTAAACTTTAGGAAGATTAGTACTTGGAGTTCATCTTCTACTACCATAAGATGCTCACAGGGCAGTAGTGATCAGCAGTGATCATTTCTTTGCTATTGGCTCTGGGTGACCTGTTTTGCACACAGTCTGATACATCTCTGTAGGGAATAAACTATCTGAGTTTTCTTTTCCTCTCCCAAACTTCAGGCTTACCCTGGAAGACAGATTTAAAGAAAGTAATAATAATTTAGAAACATCTTATAAACAGCATATATGCCTATTTTAAAATGCACTGTTGTTAAATTAAAAATTCTAATTTAGGTTAGATTTTTGCTTCTGTGTATATGAAGAGAGAGGTGGCTTTTTATAGTTTATATTTAATAAGTTTATTCTCTTGGTCTAAGTAACTAAGTAGTATGTAATTAGACAGTGTCTACTCAGTTTGTAATTATTCCAAGATGATAAATAAGGGGCACCTGAGTGGCTCAGCTGGTTGTGCATCTGACTCTTGATGTTGGCTCAGGTCATGATCCCAGGCGTTCGGGGATTGAATCCCACTTTAGGCTCTGCACTGAGTGTGGAGCCTGCTTAAGATTCTCTCTCTCTGCCCCTCTCCCCTGCTTGCACCTTCTCTCTCTCTCTCAAAAAATGACATTGTTTGAAGTTTTTGTATAAGCCAACATTGCTTATTGTATGTATTTATGTAATTTTTAATTATTTATTTTATAGAGCACACAAGTAAGAGAGAAGGGCACGGGGAGATAGAGAAAGAATCTTAAGCAGGCTCCATGCTGAACACAGAGCCTGATGTGGGGCTCAATCCCATGACCCAAGCCAAAATCAACAGCGGGATACTCAACCAACTGAGACACCCAGTCACCTCCAACACTGCTTATTTTAAATAAAGTTTCCTTTATGTATTGGGTGCCATATCTTTATTTCTATCTTAGTCTGTTTAGGTTGCTATAACAAAATACCATAGGCTGGATGGCTTTTAAATAATAGATATTTCTCACAGTTCTGGATGCCAGAAAGTCAAAGATCAAAGCACCAACAGATTCCATGTCTGATCTGGACTGCTTCCTGGTTCATTAACAGTCATCTCTCTGTGTCCTCAAAGACAGAAGAAGTGAGGGAACTGTGGGATCCCTTTTATAAGGACACTAATAACATTCGTAAGGGTAGTGCCTTTGTGACTTTATCACCTCCCCAAGGCCCCATCTCCTACAACCATCATATTGCGGGTTAAGATTCAGCATATAGATGTTGGGGAGACACTCCAGACACTCATTCAATTACTCTGAATTATATCTCATGATACATGATAATTTGTCATGGATGTCTTATATTTTGGCAGTAATTTCCAATGTATAAATACATTTGCATAGTCTATAGCATGTCTGAAAAATTATCATTGGCTTTTAATTAAATTTCTATTTTTCAAAAAAATCTGTAAGGTAACATGATTTACTCTAGAAATTATGATTAATTAAATATATGTCTTCTCTCAAATTTTATCTAAAAGTCAATATTAATAAAACAATTACAAATGTTTTTAAAAGCCCATGTAAATACTTTTATAAGACATGATAAATGAATCCTAGAAAATAAATACTGGTTAAGACTTTGGGATAATTGGAAAATATGGACTGTGCATCAAATGATAATGTAATATTAATGTTAAATTCTTGTGTGATTATTATGTTTATACAGGAGAAACTTCTTGTTTTCATCATGATAAATGTTAGTGTTTAGGAGTAAAGTGCTATTCTAACTACAAATAATACTCACACAATTTATTACCAGATGATGTACATATGGGGAGAGTGAGAGCAGGAAAGGGAAGGAAAAAATAGGGAGAAAGAGAGGAATGTTAACAGTCCATGAATGTTTCAGGGAGTAAAAAGATGGCTATTTTTTGCTGTTTTATTATTCTTACAATAGCCCAAAATGAAACTGGAGAGAAAAGGAAGGACAAAAATATGTTTCACAGATTCCAGTGCATGCCTTGTTTCACAACATGTGAATGATGATGATAGAAATCAAGTCCCATTATGTTTTTACCTTTGTAAAATGTTTCCACAAGTTGAACTCCCCTTATTTCCATATGAAACACCTACTAAAGAACAGAATAAAATAGCCATCATTGATTAAGGATCTATCCTTTTCCAGGTTTTATTTGTTCATTCATTCATTCATTCATTCATTCTTTTGACTTTAGTAACCTCTTGGGTTAGGTCTACTTATGGTACTTCTTTTTAGAATAAGAAGTTAAGACTAAAAGTGACTAACTAAGGTCACAATGTTACCAAGTAGGAAGGCCTGAAACCCAAACCAGTTTCATTAAATTTCCAAAGCTTAGAATATTTGTGCTGCTTCAAAAAAATAAAATAAATTTGCACTTGCCAGAGGCCAATGTGCTTTGCTGGTTAGTGATCAGGGAGGAGGAGAATGTCCTTCACCTGAATCCTAATCTTTACACTGCTCCTCCCAGCAATGATATTTCTAAGAATGGCTGATATGTTATTTTCAAATAGTTGGCCTAGCTGCATTTTTATAAACTGTGCCTTGTTTTTTTACAAACATCTTGGCAAATAAGCAAATGGTTTTATAAGCTCTTCCATTGTATTCTCAGGAATGCTTATATAACCTGCTAAGCCATTATTCAATGAGGAGTGTTGGCATTTTTATTTACATGATAGCTTCGGCCATATCTAAAGCAAGAAAGAAATCATAAAAATACCTCATTTGTAATGGCAATCTTGGTACTAAGTGTGGATTTCCATATTGTTGTTTTAGGAAGGCAGAATGTTATCGGGTGTGAAAGCAACTGTATAAAGGATTAGAAGGCACAGTCAGTTTCTAATTCACTAGCTCCCTATAATCAGAATCTCAGTCACTATATAAATCACTTATAAAGACAGAGTCCTTCATGGTGACACTTGGAAGCATTAAGTTTACCCTTAGTAAATCTATTTTGATCAATTTGTGAAATCCTTGGGTTTTTAAACATCAAACACATGTGAGAAACAACTGCATGCAAGATTTAAAGTGCATATGATGTAGTACAAATTTTAGTTTATCACTTGATTGGTATTTGCTTTTTGGTATTTTCTTTTATCCCCTCCCCCCATTTTACTGATATATAATTGACACACAACACTATACAAATATTAGGTATACAGCATAATTATTTGACTTACATATATTGTGAAATGGTTAAGACAATACATTTAGTGTAATATCTATCCTCTTATATAGATACAAAAAAGAAAACAACATGTTTTTCCCCTTATATTGAGAACTTTTAGGATTTATTCTTAAGACTTTCAAATATACCATACAGGTGTGTTAACTATAGTCATCATGTTGTATGTTACATCCCTAGGATTTGTTTGTAAGTGGACGTTTGTACGTTTTGATCACTTTTATCCAGTTCCCTCACCCACTCATCCCTTGCCTCTGATAACCACAAATCTTATCTCTTTTTGAATGATTTTTTGTTTGTTTATTGTGCAGGGTTTGCACATACAAGTGACATCACAAAGTATTTCTCTTTGTATGATTTATTTTACTAGCATAACATGCTCCAAGTCTATCCATTTTGTCACGAAGGACAAAATTTTCTTTTTAATGGCTGAATAGTATTCTAGCCTGTGTGTGTGTGTGCGCACGCGTGCGTGTGTATTCTTTATTCTATCCAGGGTCATTTAATTTGTTCCCATGTTTTGGCTATTTTAATTAATGCTACTCTGAATAGAGCATGCATGTATCTCTTCAACATGGTGTTTTCATTTCCTTTGGATATATTTCCACAAGAAGAATAACTGAATCATATAATAGTTCTGTTTTTAGTTTTTTGAGGAAACTCCGTACTGTTTTTCATTATAACTATACCAGTTTACAGACCCAACAGTGGCGTACCAGGATTCCGTTTTCTCTATATGCATGCCCACATTTGTGGACAGCAGTGAGCCTGATGGAGGGCTCAAACCCAGGAACAACGAGATCATGACCTACCTGAGCTGAAGTTGGATGCTCAACCAAATGAGCCACCCAAGCACCCTAGATATTCTTTGTTTCTTAATGTAGGCATTTATTGCTAAAAACCCCCATTCTTTAAGCTGTTTTCACTGTATCCCATACATTTTATGTACTTTGTTTTCATTTATTTGTTTCAAGATTTTTTTTTTATTTCCCCATTTAATTTCTTCTTTGATCCATTGTTATCCAGGACAGTATTGTTTAATTTACTTGTATTCATGAATTGTCCAGTTTTCTTCCTGTTATTGATTTCTAGTTTCATACCATTATAGTCAGAGATTATAACTGGTATGATTTCAGTTTTCTTGAATTTTCAGAGGCTTATTTCATCATTTAGCATATGATCTATCTTAGAACATGTTCCTTGTGCACTTGAGAGAAATGTATTTTTCTGTTGTGGAGTAGAATATTCTGCATACCTTTGTTAGACCCATTTAGGATCATTTGTTCCAATTAGTTTTCTTATTGATTCTCTGTCTGGATGTACTATTCATTATTGAGGGTGGGTTATTAAAAATCCTCAGATATTATTGATGTTTTTTTCTTCTTTTATCTCTGTTAGTTTTGCTGTTTATATTTATTTGTACCTATAATGCATGCCTAAATATTTACATTTGTTATATCTTCTTGATGGATTATCCCATCATTACACCATAATGACCTTGTCTTTTTTTATCATTTTTAGTTTGAAGGCTGTTTTGCCTTATTTCAGTAAAGCTACCCCTGCTTTTATTGTTGTTGTTGTTGTTGTTGTTGTTGTTGTTACTATTTGAAATATCTTTTCTCATTCTTTGACTCTCACTCTCTATATGCCTTTAAGGCTAGGGTGAGTCTTTGATAGGCAGCATATCATTGAATCTTTTATTTTTTCCATTTGTTCGATGGCTTTGGATGGGGAAATTTAATTTATTTACATGTAATGTAATTACTGATAAGTAAGGATTTACTATTGCCACTTTGGTAATTTTTTTCTGGCTGTTTTGTAGATCCATTTTTTCCTTTCTTCTCATTCAACTGTGTGTGTGTTTGGTCTTTTGTATATATATGTTTTGACTGCTTTTTCATGTTCTTTTGTGTAATTACTACAGGTTTTTCCCATGCGATTACTATGAGGCTTACATTTAAAAATCTAAGACTTATAAAACCTTATTTTAAACTGATGGCAACTTAATTTCAATAGCATCCCTAAACTTGATACTTTTATTTATCTTCCCCATCATATTTTGGGTTATTGATATTATAGTTTACTCATTTTTGTATTGTGTAAGCAGTAAATATATTGTAATTTATTAGGGTTGTATTTAGAGTTATATATTAGGGTTACATTTAGTTTTTTTTAATTTGTATTTACTTATTTATTTTTAAAAATATTTACCATTTCCAGTGACCCTTTATACTACCTTCTTATGTTTTTTATTATTTTAATTAGTGTACTTTTACTGCCACTCAAAAAATTCCTTTTAACACTTCCTATAAGGTAAGTGTGGTGGTTACACTCCCTGTGACTTAGTTTGTTTGGGAAAATCTTTATCTCTCCTTCATTTCTGAAGGACAGCATTGCCAGGTATAGGACTCTTGGTTGGCAGGCTTTGTTATCTCACTATTTTGATTTAATCACTTTATTGTATCCTGATGTGATAAGCTTCTATTGAGACATTTGACAAAGTCTTAACTTGTGAAGTTTTCAGCCATCATTGCTTTAAATGTATTTTCTCTTTCTCTTCTGGAATTTCCATAAAGTAGATATTGTTTCCATTGATTGTGTCCTATAATTCCCAAACCTTTCTTCATTCTTTCTCATTCTCTTTTTCTTTTTGAATCTCTAACCAGATAATTTCCAATGTTCTGTCTTCTAGGTCAGTGATTCTTTCTTAAAATCTTATTTTGCAGATCTTGTTTGAAGTCTTCAGTTTAGTTACTAAAGTTTTGAGTTCTAGGATTTCTGGTTTTTTAATGGTTTCAATGTCTTTGTTGAATTTCTTGTTTTGTCCATGAATTGTTTTTCTAATTGTAGTTAGTTGTTTGTTCTTATAGTTCACTAAACTTGAAGATAATTATATTGAATTTTTGACAGTTCATCTCTCTTTAGAGTCAGTTGTTGGAGCTTTATTACTTTTCTTTGGTAGTGCCATGTTTACCTGATTTTTGTGATCCTGTTTATTATGTTGGTATCTGAACATTTGAGTTAGCAGTATCCTATTCCATACCTTACAGGTTCACTTTGGCAGAAACATCTTTTCACCAGTCAACACAGTTTAGGTTTCTGGATCTATCTGTTGTGATGTCCTTGGTCTTGCTACCAGGGTCTATTTTTGGTGAGGATGCAGCCTGTGCTCTGAAGTTGGGATGGCAGTTGCCACTGGCTATGAACAGTTTGATAGGACTGCTGGTTTGGTTCCCCACCCAAATAGGCCATAGGATTGGCTTCATCAGACTTCCTCGGTGATCAGAACTGCGTATGATACTCAGCAATAGGCAAGACTATGAATTAGCTCCCTTCCCCGGTAGAGTAGCAGAGTTGCTCCTAGGACCTCCATAGCTCATTGTTTGGGAACATAAATTAGGCAAGCCTGTGCACTGAATTTCCTGGCCAGAAGGAGCCACCCGTTTTGCTCTATAGATGGCCTAAGCCATGGGATGTGTTCTTTGTTCAAGTGCCCCTGTATGCTGGGCTGTTGGATGGGTTACACAGATTTTGATGTGCTCTGATTTAGTTCCCTGATGAGGTGATCTGAAGGCTGTATTTAGTGATTTGTAGGACTGAATTGATTTCTCTGCCTAGGCCAAGCAGAAGAACTGACTCCAAGTGTGGCCAGTCTCTTTGATTGTGGTCTTGAATTGAGCCTACCCGCTCCTCAATTTTCCTGACTGAATGGGGCCATTGGCTTTGTTCTGAATGATCTACTCTGTTAGGATCTCTGCTCCAATGTTGCTGGACTATACAGCTTCCAGGTATTCTAGCCAGGTTTTCTGGTCAGGCATGGCTGGGAGCTATACTTGACAGTGGGTGGGGTTTTGAATTTGCTCCCCTGCCTAGGCAGGGACCGACTAGCCTCCAGGGCCTGGCTCTTTGTTTGAAGACCCAAATCAGGCAGACCTGTACACTGCCAAGTTCCCTGGTCAAACTGTGCCACTGTCTTGACTCCACAGATGAATAAAGATGGTGGTTGGAACTACCTGGGCACTGCAGGTAGGAACTCAGTCTGCCAAAATCTAAGTGATGGTTATTGCAAGCCTCTATCTCTTTTCTTTTCACTGGATTCCCAGTGGTTAGCCCTGCATATCCTCACACAATCACTATAGAATGAGACTGAATTAGAGGCTCCCAAGAAGTGAGTGATCCACAACACTGAAGGAATTGCATACCTGTCTTAGCCTCTTTTTACCCATTGAAATACCTTAGGCATAGGGAAAACCAGTCATGTTATGTTGCACCAGCCTGAATGGAGAGCAGTTTTTGTTTTTTTTTTTCAAAAACCATCCATCCAATGTGGTCTGTCTTGGGACCCCATCTGCTTCTCTCAGAGACAGTGAGCTGGGCAGCTAGGCAGCTGGATATTGGCCTCTGATGATCTCTGAGAACATGAACTGGAATCTGGAGGCAGTAGAGGCTCAGAAGAGCTACTGGCAGCAGCTCTGGGATGATATACAAAAGTGACTGCAGGAAGAGCCCAACGATAGCCCCCCAGCACTTCCCTAATATTCACTGAGCCTTGCTGATGATCCCTAGCTCTTTGTGCAGTGGTCCTCCCTCATCAGGGACCATTTCTCCCAACTTGCTTCACAGTATTTGAGAAATAAAAATCACCCTTTAGCAAATGGTGCTGGGAAAACTTGACAACAACCTGCAGAAGAATGAAGTTGGAACACTTTCTTACACCATACACAAAAATAGATTCAAAATGGATGAAAGACTTAAATGTAATATAGGAAGCCATCAAAATCCTAGAGGAGAAAACAGGCAACAACCTCTTTGACTTCAGCTGCAGCAACTTCTTACTTGACATGTCTCCAGAGGCAAGACAAACAAAAGCAAAAATGAACTATTGGGACCTCATCAAAATTAAAAGCTTCTGCACAGCAAAGGAAACAATCAGCAAACCTAAAAGGTAACCAATGGAATTGGAGAAGATATTTGTAAATGACATATTGGATAAAGGGTTAGTATCCAAAATCTATAAAGAAATTACCAAACTCAACACCTGAAAAACAAATAATCCAGTGAAGAAATGGGTAGAAGACATGAATAGACACTTTTCCAAAGACGTTCAGATGGCAAACAGACACACGAAAACATGTTCCACATCGCTCATCATCAGGGAAATACAAATAAAAACAACATTGAGATACCACCTCACACCTGACGTGGCTAAAATTAACAACTCAGGAAAAAACAAATGTTGAGGATATGGAGAAAGGGGAACCCTCTTGCACTGCTGGTGGGAATGCATACTGGTGCAGCCACTCTGGAAAACAGTATGTGGAGGTTCCTCAAAACATTAAAGATAGAACTACACTATGACCAGCAATTACACTACTAGGAATTTATTCAAAGGATACAGGAATGATTCAAAGAGGCACATGCACCCCACTATTTATAGCAGCACTATCAACAATAGTCAAATTATGGAAAGATCCAAAATGTCCATCAACTGATGAATAGATAAAGAAGATGTGTATGTGTGTGTGTGTGTGTGTGTGTGTGTGTGTATATATATACACACACACATACATACATATACACACACACACACATACATACATATACAATGGAATACTACTCAGCCACGAAAAAGAATGAAATCTTGCCATTTGCAACAATGTCAATAGAAATGGAGGGTATTATGCTAAGCAAAACAAGCTAGATACAGACAGATAGCATATGATTTCACTCATATGTGGAATCTGAGAAAGCTAACAGATGACCGTAGGGGAAGGGAAGGAAAAATAAGGTAAAAACAGAGAGGGAGGCAAACCATAAGAGACTCTTAAATACAGAGAACAAACTGAGGGTTGATTGGGATGGGTGTTGGGGAACTGGGGAGAATTGGTAATGGGTATTGAGGAGGTAACTTGTTGGGATGAGCACTGCTAGTTATATATTAGTGATGAATCATGGGAATCTACTCCTGAAGCCAAGACTACAATGTATGTTAGCTAACTTGAGAAAATAAGTAGATAAATAAATAAAAGTCAAATTTTACTCGTTCAAAAAAAAAGTCTCTGTGGTACTAGTGGCTGCTTCAGTCTCACCCCCGTGTTCTAGGCTTTTTTCAGGTGTACCTTGTCCAGGAATGGTTGTTAGTTGTTCTTCTGAGGGAAAGCAAAGGTAGGAATAATTTATGTTGCCAACCTCGTAACATTACTTCTCTAGTATTTTCCTTCATTGGCGCATCTCTCTGTTATTGGGCAATAAACATTAAACTATTATTTGCATTAATTTGACATGTATTTAAGTTAGAGGGGTATTTTTGTGTGTCCTCTTTAGGCTCAAAATTTTCTATACATTGGTTTTTATAATATAGGTATTTTATTTAGCCTTATATATGGTATACAGCATGGCTTCTATCTGAAAAGCATATGAAATAATATATCTCATCAAAAGAGCAAATATTCGAAGGCCATACTCAAATTCTTTGGTTTTGATATTCAGTTATTTAAGTACATTTTCATACACACACTCAAAGATCTCTTTCAGAAGTACCTCGAAATAAATAATTGCAAAGGTAGCTCCTTGAAAATATTAAAGCCCTTCTTTTAAGACAGAAGTATGCTTGAGAGCCTAGAAAGGACACTTATGCAAGTGTATTATATAAATTGTAAAATCGACTTGCTCTATGCTCATCTGTGAATTTTGTAAATCATGCAGAGCCAAGTGTAGGGAAAAAGGCATTTTAGTAGCTTTCTACTTTTGGGGTATCTGGGTGGCTTAGTTGGTTAAGTGTGCAATTTCAACTCAGGTCATGATCTCACGGTTCATGAGTTCGGGCCCCATGTCAGGCTCTGTGCTGACAGCTCAGAGTCTAGGGCCTGCTTCAGATTCTGTATCTCACGCTCTCTGCCCCTCCCCCACTCACAGTCTGCTTCTCTCTCTCTCTCAAAAATAAACATTAAAAAAATAAAATAGTTTTCTACTTTCTAGTTCTTCCCCATCAGCTCATAGAGGAAATAGTAACTCCTGTGTTTAACAAACCAACAAAGAACAAAAGAAAATATATATACATATATATATGTATTAACATTGTATATATGTATATACATATAAAAAACCAAAAAAGAAAAGAAAATATATATACATACATATATAATATATATTAAGCAAAACTATATATATATACACACATATATGTGTGCATATATATAGGCATATATATATGCACACATATATGTATACACACAACACGTGTATTGATTTCTACCTTGTGAACCAATTCAGCACAGATAATCCTGAAAGCATTTACAATAACCAAAAGGAAAACCTGGTGAGCTTGTTTTAACTCTTTTGTTCACTCCCTCATTTAAAGTCATGAAACTTATGAAAGGTCAGAACTGGTATTCAATGGATAGCTAAGGAGCATTGGGAAGTAGGGCAGTAAGGCTTATACTGTGGAAATTTTTAGAGGGATAGACAATGGGTCTCCAGAGGAGTGTCAGCTGCTTGAGATTAGGATCAAATTATTTGTGTGGGAAGATGATTCCACCTGCTTTTGTACAAAAGGGAGAGTACGGTGTTAGTTGACCCTGCCACAGCATCTTTGTGCTATTTGGTCTATTTCAAAGTGCATCCCTTTGGCTGCGGTACTTCTGAGTAACTTCATGAAGTCATTTTTAAGTAAGTTACACATGTTTTAAAGTTGAAAACTGAATTAGTAAAAAGAATGAGATTAAAAAAGAATTTTAAAGTAAAGCACCAAATGGACACTAAGCCAACATTAGCAAAAATTGGACACATGGATACAATAACTGAGGACTTTTTTTATTTTTTAAAAAAAGTTCATTTATTTTGAGAGAGACAGAGACCGTGTTAGAGAGGAGACAGAGAATCCCAAGCAGACTGCACTGCCAGCACAGAGCCTGATGCAGGGCTTGGACTCATGAAACCGGAAGATCATGACCTGAGCCCAAACCAAGAGTCAGATGCTTAATCAACTGAGTTTGTGTGCCCCAGAACTTTCTTTATTTCTCAATTAAAATAGCTAGAATCAGAAGAACATGTTCTGAGTAGTAAGTTTTAGGTTTACTACTGGAAGCATTCTAAGGATGAAGGACTCTATTATTATCTCTTTTCAAAGAGTCTGAACTTAGAATCATGTATCATTTTTGTTTTCCCAATGATCAGTTACAGTGTCATCTCTTACTCTCTTACCCCACCCCCCTCCACCCTCCAGCTTAGCTTCATACAGGCAGGGTTACACAGCAGCCACAGATTGCATGAAATTAACTGGGACATTCTGAACAGATGTTGCCAGCCAGAATGGAGCTAAATTCTAATGACTCATCAATGTGAAGCTGTTTTGGAAAACAAGGCTTTGCTCCCCCAAATAAAGAGTGGTTTACAAGAATTCTTACTAAACCTATTTTTTTGTTTTGTTTTGTTTTGTTTTGTTTTCATGGTAGTTCTTTCCAGTCTGCCCTCAATGTATAAAGTATTTGTATATTTACTTTTCTATGTTCAGTATGGTGCTAGACACATTGTTTTTACTCTCTTTTTTACTTCACATTAATAATACTGCTTAAAAGCTTGATTTTAATGGTGTTTTAGTCAGCCTGAGATGCCATAACAAAATACCTACCATAGATTGGGTGGCTCGAACAACAGATAACTATCCTTTCACAGCTCTGGATACCAGAATTCCAAGATCACGGTACCAACAGGGCTGATTTCTGGCAAAGCTTATCTTCTTGGTTTTCATATAGTCACCTTCTCATGATCAGGAGTGATTGGGGTTTTGAATTACAGTGTGGACTTAGGTGGACTTATGGGTAGATTCTGATGAATTGAAGACCCTGAAACTTCATTATGAGCTTCTCTTGTGGGTAGAAGTAGCAGAATCCTCCCCAATGAAGGGATTAGCTAAGTATTACCTTATCTCTCCATAGAGATCTCACCTGACTGGGGATTTTTAGGTGGATGCCTGTTCTCAGTTTCTACATCCGTTACTTTTCCCTGTGCTTAGACTTCCAACTAGATGCAGCAGACTACAAAATCCCAGCAGACCATAAAAGGATGACTACAAAGTCTAACCTGACAGGATGCACCAGACAAAACAAAGAATTATGGAATTTTACCAGGCTATATTGACACAGACCTGATAAGTTCAGGTGAGAATAAGTTTAAGAGCACTATATGAGGGATTAAAAATATATATTTTTTTAGGTCTGGCTGAATTGATTTCATGTGGGTACACTGATCAAAAAGACCCTGAGAAATAAATTCTGGACATTAACAATATTGAATCTGATATTTTGAACATAAGAAGATAGCTCTAACACTTTACTCATTTGTTTGAATAAAACCTGGGCTCAAAAGTGGCCTATATTAAATGAAGTTGGGATTTCAGAACATACTTGTTATCCTCTAAAGGGAAAATCTAAAGGTTCAAGGAGATGAGTGTAAATATAAACTTAACTATGTTTGATCTCGCTATTCCTTAGCTGTTACCTGGGAATGTCCAGAGGACATGTCTTCCACTAATAACACCTTTGAATGTTTGAAAAGCATCCACCTCACTGAAAAAGCTCTATATTGGGGTGACTGGGTGGTTCAGTTGGTTAAGCACCTGACTCTTGTTTTCAGCTCAGGTCATAATCTCACAGTTTGCAAGTTTAAGCCCTGTATCAGGCTCTCTGGGGACAGCATGGAGTCTGCCTGGGATTCTCTCTCTCCCTCCTCTGCTCTCTGTCTCTTAAAATAAATAGACTTAAAAAAATTTAAAGAAAAAAAATAAAGAGCTCTGTATTAATTGGCTGTTATCTGCGAGAGAGCAGTTTGTTTTTTTTTTTCCAAAAACCATCCATCCAATGTGGTCTGTCTTGGGACCCCAGCTGCTTCTCTCAGAGACAATGAGCTGGGCAGCTAGGCAGCTGGATATTGGCCTCTGATGATCTCTGAGAACATGAACTGGAATCTGGAGGCAGTAGAGGCTCAGAAGAGCTACTGGCAGCAGCTCTGGGATGATATACAAAAGTGACTGCAGGAAGAGCCCAACGATAGCCCCCAGCACTTCCCTAATATTCACTGAGCCTTGCTGATGATCCCTAGCTCTTTGTGCAGTGGTCCTCCCTCATCAGGGGATACTGTAAGATACTGTCACTGCAGTGAGTTTTCAGATGTAAATGGGATGATAGAATCCCAGGGCTGCAGATAGAGCTTCATCATCAGAAGCTGGGTGAACATGGTCATTGTAAGGGGCAGCAAAGTTTGCAGTAATCAGAATCTTTTGACACAGATCTTTGATCGGGGCTGAGTGTAGGGACGCTAGGATTGAGATAGATGACTGTTTCACTAAACTCAAGTGAGAAAACTTCATGATTTACTCAATTTCCAGACTTGAGCCAATTCACAGACCTATATTGTGAACTTTGAATCAACTAAGTGGTTTGTTCCATCGTGAATATACGACTTCTAGCTCTGCGTCAAAGCCACCTGCTCTAATTAAGACCATTCCAAGACAACAGGCTTAGCTTGGAGGAAATCTAGGGCAAGCAGCGATTCTTTATGGATGTTTTATAAATCACATATTCTCATATTCCATTGGCCTGAAATACTATCACAGCAGTATGTCACTGCTCAGGAAGTTGAGGATGTAATCTCAGAACTAAGAACCTATATATATGCCTATTAAAACTTCAAGAATTCTACTAAAACCAAAAATGAATAATGAATAAAAAATAGCAGTATCTGTTAAAGCATTAATAGTGCTTCCCTCCCTCCCCATTTTACTTCTTTATTTTTAACTTAATATAGATTAACAACTTTCTTTCTTAATACTACTTATCACTGCCTACTTGAGATAACAAATATATTTGGAATTCTTAATGATAGATTTTTTAATAAAACAGATTTTTTTTAACAGATATAATTTCCAAAAGTTCATCATAAGTCTGTGCCATAAAGCCTATTTCAGTAAATATCAGAGTTGAACTTACAGAACCAATTTTTCTTAACCACGATGAGAGATACCAGAAATCAATAACAAGAGATAATTGAACACTTTGTCTCTGAGAAAACACCAAATGGTGGATAATGCTGGTGCAGGACCCTAGAGGACCCCAGAATGGGAGACCTTGGAGGCTTCAGCAGTGGCATCCGTGGGCCAGGTTGGGGCTACAGCTGAGCCCCACAGCTCACAGAGACAAGGCAGAGGACAAAGAGTGAATCCCTGTCAACAAGTGAGGCCACTTGGTCAAAGACATGAGGATTAAGTCCCTGAAAGATATCTCTTCCCCATTCCCATCATGGAATCCAAAATCATTGATTTTTCCTGGGGGCATCTCTTAATAATGAGGTTTTGAAGGTTATGCCTTTGCAAAAGCAGACCCACGTTGGCCTGTGGACAGGGTTCAAGGCATTTGTTGCCATTGGAGATTCCAATTAACACCTTAGGGGCACCTGGGTGGCTCAGTCAGTTGAGCATGTGACTTCAGCTCAGAGCCTGGAGCCTGCTTCTGTTTCTGTCTCCCTCTCTCTCTGCCCCTCTCCTGCTCACACTCTCTTTCTCTCAAAAATAAATAAAAAGAACATTAAAAATTTTCTTAAAAACATTATAAACAATGGACATATTGGTGTGGGTGTTAAGTGTTCCAAGGAGGTAGCCACTGCCATCCCTGGGGCCATCCTGGATAAGCTTTCCATCGCCTTATGCAGTGAGGCTACTGGAGGAACAAGATTGGCAAGCCCCACACTGTCCTATACAAGGTGACCAGCCCCTGTGGCTCTGTGCTGGTGTACCTCATCCTGGCTCCCAGAGGTATTGGCATTCTCTAGGCCCCTGTGCCCAAGAAGCTACTGATGATGGCTGGTATTGACAATTGCTATACCTTGGCCAGGGGCTGCATTGTCACCCTGGGCAACTTCAAGAAGGCCACTTTTTTTTTAAGTTTATTTATTTATTTTGAGAGAAAGAGGCAGAGAGAGAGGGAGAGAATTCTAAGCAGGCTCCATGCTGTCAGCCTGGAGCCTGACTTGGGGCTCAAACTCACAAACCATGAGATTATGACCTGAGCAGAAATCAAGAGTTGGCCACATAACCATCCCATGTTGCCCACATAACCAGTAGTTATTTTGGCCACATAACCAGTGGCCCAGTTGCCCACAGAGCCATCCACGCATTCCTGACAAGGCCACTGTTGATGCCATTTCCAAGACCTACAGCTGTCTTATTCCTGATCTCTGGAAAAAGACTGTGTTCACCAAGTCTCCTTATCAGGCATTCACAGACTGTCTTGTAAAGACTGACACTCAGAATGTCTTTGCAGAAGACCCAAACACCAGCTGTGGCTACCACATAGTTTTATACAAGAAAAATAAAGTTAATTAAAGCCTGTTTAAAAAAAGAGGGAGAGATAATCGGACAAAAACCTTATTTTCAAATTAAATAATAATTTAATTCATGGTTCTAAATAAATAATAGTGAAAATTTAAAAATACTTACAATAATGAACCAAAAATGCACATGAGATGAAGCTAATGCAGTTGTGCTTCATCTAAATGCTTATATAAGAAAAAACAAAATTATAAAAACAAAGAGCTAAGTACCCAGGGTAACAACTTAGGAGGAAACAGCAAAATAAGAAAGATCAAAAAGGGCCACCTGGGTGGCTCAGTCGGTTAAGTATCCGGCTTCAGCTCAGGTCATGATCTCACAGTTTGTGAGTTCAAGCCCCGAAATGGACTCTGTGCTGACAGCTCGGAGCCTGGAGCCTGCTTCAGATTCTGTGTCTTCCTCTCTCTCTGCCCTTCCCCTACTCATGTTCATTCTCTCTCTCTCTCTCTCAAAAATAAATAAACATTAATTTTTTTTAAATAAAAGAAAGATCGATATAAAACTTTACTGTTCTACAGTAAAGCATTTCTGTCAGTATGCTGTTTTCCTATCAACTGCTAAGAACAAAAGTAAAGTTACTTTTCAACTTGTAATTCTAACATGCAGTTCAAAATTCACATGCCCAAACTTGAGCTCTAACCTGTTGACCTTGTCTTCTTCATTTCAATGAAGGTGAACTCTAGTCCTCATAACTCTAGTCACTCATAACAAATATCTGGGCAGCCAATTTGATTTCTCTCTTCTACCACTGATCCATAGACAACATTTTTTTTTCTGACTTCAGAGTAAGTCTGGAATCTGATCACTTAGAAACACTTTCACAGCATTAAAATGGAAGAAATTGCTAATAAAGCTGGTACCATCAGTGACTCAAACAAATATTTTGCTGGAATGTGAGAACATGAAAGTGAAACAGTACATATTGTACATTCTGTTTACAAGATGTCCTAAAACTGGTCTATAGTTTCAAAAAAAAAATCAAAACAATGATTCTCTCTGGTTGGGATATTGACTGAGAAGAGATGTGATAGAACTTTCTAGTAATGGAATTTTTCTATTGATGGCTATATAGTTTATCCAGGTATATGCATTATTAAAAATTCATTGAGTTTTATTATTAAAATGTGTTCAGTCACTATATGCAAATTTTACATGGCACCATGGGAAGAAGTATTTAGTTTCTAGGTTTGTTTTTCACACCAGTATGGGTAAAAAAGCCTAAAACTACTCTTTGTTATACTAGGCTTAAGCAAATGAGTTAATACTTTGAGGATAATAAAAGTTGTATTTCTCTATGTGGTGAAAGGAGTTAAAGATGGGGAAATTTGAAAAGACTAGAATGAAACTTGTTGCATAGAATTGGGGATATCAGGATAGACTCATTATATAGATAAAGAGAGATATAGATACATAGATATATATCTAGACCCATTTTATAGATCTATCTATATGCTATATGTATGTATACATTTATGTATCTGCTCCTATATCTGTTTACACAAAGGACCTAAAAGCAATGATACACCAGTGACAATGAGCATTCCTAGAATCCAGTTTTTGGTTTCTAAATAAAATTCTCCACTGAAATAAACCAAGAGAAATAGTCTGTTCCAGAGTGTGGCTGGTAAAGTAGAAGTTGAACCTGGTATTTATTTTTACACTGGAAAGTGAGGAAGTAATAAAATAATTACAGGACCATGTCAAAAGGACACAAATTTAGTTTGAAGAGGCTTCCAACTGGCCAAGTTTGGGACAAGTCAGGCATCAAAATACATAATCAAATAACAATAATCCATTGAAAGCAACGAGAATTCGTAAAATCCTACCGATATATTAAATATGTCACAGAAAAAAAGGAAAGCCATTTCTTATAGAATAGAGGCCAATGAATGCAGTAGCATTGTTGAAACTAGAAAATCATCAATGGATGTTAAACTATTCAGTGAAATTTTGATAAAAAGAATATTGAAATATTTTCATATGTTTTCCCAAAATTATTCATTAGGAAAAAAAGTAACTTTATAGAGAAACCTGACAGGTATAAATTTAGGTGATTAATATTAACATCACCAGTTTGGGGAAATGTGCTTTGTGAAATAATGCACTGAAGAGGACATTATATTATTTAAGTGGTAATTCCACTTCACATGTCATGAAGAAACATCAGAAGTACACAAATTAAAGGGCATTTTACTAAAATAAGTAACTTACATTCTTAAAAAATATTAAGACAAGAATGACAAAGGAACAGATTCAAATTTTAAGAAACTGGTGATATGACAACTAAAGGCAATACATCATTCTGGATTTGGTCCTGGCTAGGGAAACATATATACAATGTACATTATTAGGGAACTTGTATGATCTTAGATAGTACTGTTGTGCCATTAAATTTTGTAATTTTTATAATTGTACTGTGGCTAAGGTCCTCATTCGGAAACACATACTGAATTATTTAGTGTGAAGGAACATATTGTTTGCAGTTATCAAATTGTTCGTGTAATAATATAGAAACTGCTAAAACAAATAGAGTGCAATGCTTATCAAATGGTGAATCTGAGTAAAAGGGACTGTGGGAATTTCTTGTATTCCTGAAAAATTTATGTAAGTTTGAAGTTAACCCAAAATTTAAATAAAATCCAGTTTGGATTATTCTAATAAATACAGAAATTCATACAAAAAAGTGGGTGTCAGAACAATAAAAGTGATGTCAGAACAATAACCTGATATATGTACAGCATTAGATTAGTGGATTGCAAGTGTGTAAAAATAGATCTATGTTTCAAATAGCAACATGAATAAATAATTTTTTTGAAAAAATATCAAAAGATCAATATATAAAGGTCAATACCACCCCAGAATTGAAACACAAAGACAAAGTATTTTATACACCTGATTCAAAGTAGCTGTTTTGCATGTCGATTGTAAATACAACAAACCAGAGTGAATATCTATGTAGAAAGAGGTATGAGATGGAGAAAGAGGAAAGGGTGTAGCATTAAAACAATGAAAAATTAAAATAAGTGGTATTGAACTCATAGCACTATTGTCTGTCATGAATCTATAGGTGTAGTTAATTGCCTTCACATTCCAAAATTCCAATAAAACATGAAAATGTATTTAATGAAATTGAGATTGTTTTAAAAAATAAGGCATTGAACATTTATCACAGTTCTCCAATGTAGTCTTGTGCCCTCCAGTCCTCCTTAATATCCCATGTTCTAGACTATAAAAGGAGGGTTCAGTAACTTCAATTTGATAAACAATATAGCATATCCACCATGACACAGGTATTTATACATAAGGGCCACCTAATGGAACACATTACTCTGTCTGGCTGACAAAGAAATTGATATTTAACAAATATCTGGAAAGCATTTCAGGTAAATAATATGAGATCCATTTTACTGGATAGTACTTAAAGCAACAAGAGTTTACACCAAAGAGCATTTAATATTTATTCATTTCCCCTACTTCTTTCTCCAGTTTTGTTCATTTAGTAACAGTTAAGCAGATGCACTTCCTTAATCTTGGAAATCTTGCATTCATTTTCAGGAGCAATCTTTTTGTTTTAAATTTTATTTGATCGTTAATATGTTTTGGTATTTAATTGCAATGCCACAGAGTTGAATACATCATGGTGACCACAATAAAACCACAATGGAAACCTGCTGTTCTTCAGGGAACATGATGTGGTTTTACTGGCTTGGTAACAAATGACAAAGAACAAACAAATTGGAAACAAATCAATCACCAGTAACATTTTTTTTTTTCAATTGACTGAGCCTTTGTCAAAGTCACAAAATTGCAGAACATTGGAGATTTAGACTGCATAAAGCTGTAAGCATTCAGTTCCTCCTCTGTGATTTTTTTTCCACCTCGTTTTGTTGTATTTAAATGGGCTTTGTTTCAGTTTCCAGCTGGTGGGTGTGCTACAGGAGTGAATTCTGATACAATGTTTTCAAAAGACTTAAAACAACTTCAGTGATTATTTAGGCTTAGCAGTTTGTGGGATAATAAGTTGAAGTTTATCACTGCCAGCATTTCAAATGAATGAAGTTCATTTAGGAGTGAAGAGGTCAGTAATTCAGAATGTTCTATTTCAGTTGGGGAAGAAAAGTAGATGGAGAAAGTCCCTGTAGACTGTCATCAGGCACAAAGCACAGGATGGAAATTAGGGAGGCTGCAAATCTAAGAAGCAGTAGCTTTTCCAAGAAGAGAGAAATAAAATAGAAATAAAAGGTTGGTAGAAAGGATACAGTTTAAAGGTACCCAGGAGAAATCATCACAGAGTTTTGAGTGATGATCCTTTCATGAACAGTAGGAGGTTGCGTGATACACTTTCACTTGCCGTTGCAACCATAATTACTAGCCTACCTGCATTTTGCATTCTGATGAGAAAAAAGAGGTTTAAATTATTTTGGTAGTTCCTTTTTTTCTGAAATGTTCCAAGGTAATCAAAGAATCTATATCAGTGATTCTTTCTGTAAAAGGCCAGAATGAGTGTATTCCATTTTGGGTGCATAAATAAAGGTTTCCTAATTTGGTTAATTTTGGTTTGGGGGAGAAAAATTGAGAAAGTCCTTCTTCTGGAAATGGCAATTCATCAATACCAACTACTAGTAGTTCCCACCTGTCTTGTCTCTTCCTATGGCGATCATTTGAAGATCAAATGAGGGCTTATCACTAATTTGGGAATTAATAAAACCATTCTCTCAAGGATGCTCTTAGAGGAAAAAAAGAGAAACACAAAAAAGAATTATGAATTGGAGAAACATCACACAATGTATTACATTTTATATTTTGAATTATCTTAGGTAGCTTTGATTTCCTGTTCAAAAATTAAATATAGTCCTATCAAATTTTTTATTATCCATAATTTCTTTAAGAATAAGTAACTTTAGCATTAGGTAGCATTTTATCACATATACACATTCAAGGGTAACATTAATAGGACTCATCATTTAAATAATATACGTATTCTATTGAATTGTTTGTTTTTAAAGGTTGTACTTGTTTTAAATTTATAATCACAATTTGTATGGGTAACCTCCACACAGTCCCTGTGTGTCTATCTGATAATTGCTAATTTCATCATACACTATCTGTAAAGATAAAGCCACAGTTCAGTTAATACAAGTCATTGTGGGTTTTAGAAAACAGATTTAGGAAAATCCTCTCATGATCACCTTATTTTCTTTCTGATTACTATGGATAAAATGTTAGCAGTAAAGAGTTTAAATTAGAGAACCATTGGAGAAGGGCCTAACAGTAATCATTAGAAGCACCTAAGAGGGGCTCCTGAGCAGCACAGTCAGTTAAGCATCCACCTTCAGCCCAGGTTATGACCTCACAGTTTGTGAGTTCCAGCCCTGCGTGAGGCACTGTGCTGACAGCTCAGAGCCTGGAGCCTACTTCGGATTCTGTGTCTCCCTGTCTCTCTCTGCCCCTTGCTGCTTGTCCTCTGTCTCTCTCTGTCTCTCAAAAATAAATGAACGTTAAAAGAAAAAAAAAGAGGGCAAGATAACCTGAGTTAAATTATAATATATATGTGTCAATTTGCTATAATCTTGATTTGAAAATCAAGGGCTTTTATTTATTAAAAGCATTACAAAATCTATAATTATTCTGCTAATAGGTCATAATAAGTCTTGTATAAACATAGGCATAATAATTGGTTTGTATTTTCATGGATTAACCCACTCATTAAAAAAAATCTCACAGTACATATTTATCTTTGTCTGATTTATCTCACTTACCATACTGTCTTTAAGGCCCATCAATGCTGTCACAAATGGCAGGATTTCCTTTCTTATAGATGAACAATATCCCATTGTATATGTTTACCACAACTTCTTTTTCCATTCATCCATGGGCAGACATTTAGGTTGTTTCCATATCTTGGCTATTGTAAATAATGTGGCAGTAAATATGGAAGTGCGGTTATCTCTTTGAACTCTTGTTTTCATTTCCTTTGCATACATACCTGGTAATTACTGGACCATATGGTTCAATAATAAATTAAATTTTTTAATTTTAATTTTGTTTTTTTAATTTACATCCAAATTAGTTAGCATATAGTGCAACAATGATTTAAGGAGTAGATTCCTTAATGCCCCTTTAACCCATCCCCCCTCCCACAACCCCTCCAGCAACCCTCTGTTTGTTCTCCATGTATATGAGTCTCTTCTGCTTTGTCCTCCTCCCTGTTTTTTTATTATTTTTGCTTCCCTTCCCTTATGTTCATCTGTGTCTTAAAGTCCTCATATGAGTGAAGTCATAGGATATTTGTCTTTCTCTAATTTTGCTTAGCGTAATACCTCTAGTTCCATTCACATAGTTCCAAATGGCAAGATTTCATTCTTTTCGATTGCCGAGTAATACCCCATTGTGTATATATACCACTTCTTCTTTATCCATTCATCCATCGATGGACATTTTGGCTCTTTCCATACTTTGGCTATTGTTGATAGTGCTGCTATAAACATTGGGGTGCCTGTGTCCCTTCGAAACAGCAGACCTCTATCCCTTGGATAAATACCTAGTAGTACAATTGCTAGGTCATAGGGAATCTATTTTTAGTTTCTTCAGGAACCTCCATACTATTTTCCAGAGTGGCTGGACCAGCTTGCATTCCCACCAGCAATTCAAGAGATCCTCTTTCCCCACATCTTTGCCAACATCTGTTGTTGCCTGAGTTGTTAATGTTAGCCATTCTGACAGGTGTGAGGTGGTATCTCATTATGGTTTTGATTTTGTATTTCCCTAATGATGAGTGATGTTGATTATTTTTTTCATGTGTCGGTTGGCCACCTGGATGTCTTCTTTGGAGAAGTGTCAATTCATGTCCTTTGCCCATTCCTTCCTGGATTATTGTTTTTTGGTGTTGGGTTTGATAAGTTCTTAATAGATTTTGGATACTAACCCTTTATCTGATATGTCGTTTACAAATATCTTCTCCCATTTAATTGGATGCCTTTTAGTTTTGCTGATTGTTTCCTTCACTGTGCAGAAGGTTTTTATTTTGATGAGGTCCAAATAGTTCATTTTTGCTTCTGTTTCCCTTGCCTCTGGAGACGTGTTGAGTAAGAAGTTGCTGCGGCCAAGGTCAAGGAGGTTTTTGCCTTCTTTCTCCTCAAGGATTTTGATGGCTTCCTGTCTTACATTTAGGTCTTTCATCCACTTTGAATTTATTTTTGTGTATGGTGTAAGACAGTGGTCCAGGTTCATTCTTCTGCATGTCGCTGTCCAGTTTTTTCAGCACCACGTGCTGAAGAGACTGTATTTATTCCATTGGATGTTCTTTTCTCTTTGTCAAAGATTAGTTGGCCATACATTTGTGGGTCCATTTCTGGGTTCTCTATTCTGTTCCATTGATCTGAGTGTCTGTTTTTGTGCCAGTACCATAATGTCTTGATGATTACAGCCTTGTAGTATAGCTTGATCTCTGGGATTGTGATGCCTCCAGGTTTGGTTTTCTTTTTCAAGATCGTTTTGGCTATTCAGGGTCTTTTCTGGTTCCATACAAATTTTAGGATTATTTGTTCTAGGTCTGTGAAGAATGCTGGTGTTATTTTGATAGGGATTGAATTGAATATGTAGATTGCTTTGGGTAGTATTGACATTTTAACAATATTTGTTCTTCCTATCCGGGAGCATGGAATCTTTTTCCATTACTTTGTGTCTTCTTCAATTTCTTTCATAAGATTTCTATAGTTTTCAGTGTATAGATTTTTCACCTCTTGGTTAGATTTATTCCTAGGTATTTTATGGGTTTTGGTGCAATGGTAAATGGGATCGATTCCTTGACTTCTCTTTCTGTTGCTTCATTCTTGGTCTATAGGAATGCAGCCGATTTCTGTGCATTGATTTTATATCCTGGAACTTTGCTGAATTCATGGATCAGTTCTAGCAGTTATTTGGTGGAATCTTTTGGGTTTTCCATATACAGTATCATGTCATTTGTGAAGAGTGAAAGTTTGACCTGCTCCTGGCCAATTTGGATGCCTTTTATTTTTTTGTGTTGTCTGATTGCAGAGGCTAAGACTTCCAATCCTATGTTGAGTAATAGTGGCAAGAATGGACATCCCTGTCTTGGTCCTGACCTTAGGGGGAAAGCTCTCAAATTGTCCCCATTGAGGATGATATTAGTGTTGGGTCTTTCAGATATGACTTTTATGATCTCAAGGTATGCTTCTTCTATCCCAAACTTTTTGAGGGTTTTTATCAAGAAAGGATGCTGTATTTTGTCAAATGCTTTCTCTGCATCTACTGAGGGGATCATGTGGTTCTTGTCCTTTCTTTTCTTGATGTGGTGAATCATGTTAATTGTTTTGTGGGTATTGAACCAGCCCTGCATCCCAGGTTTAAATCCCACTTGGTCGTGGTGAATAATTTTTTTTAATGTATTGTTGGATCCATTTGCCTAATATCTTGTTGAGGATTTTTGCATCCATGTTCATGAGGGAAATTGGTTTATAGGTCTCCTTTTTAGTGGGGTCTTTGTCTAGTTTTGGAATCAAGGTAATGCTGGCTTCATAGAAAGAGTTTGGAAGTTTACCTTCCATTTCTATTTTTTGGAACAGCTTCAAGAGAATAGGTGTTAACTCTTCCTTAAATGTTTGGTAGTATTCCCCTTTACAATCTAAAAAAAATGCTTATTTAATAGTAGCTATATGTAAAGGTAGAAATGTGTGGAAATTTATAAGTAGATATATGTAAAGGAATGTACATAAAAGTAAGAAATATGTGAAGGAACATACATATAGAAAAAAATAAGTAGAAATATGTAAAGGAATGTATGTATAAAATTCCCACACTGTTGTGTTCAGAGGAAAAATTGAGCTTGTGTTAAAAATACAGATTTCCTCTAAACAGAAGAATGTACACATACCTAGACACATGACTGTCAGTTTGTGTGTGTGTGCGTGTGTGCGTGTGTGTGTGTGTGTGTGTGTGTGTGTGTGTGTTGATTTACTTTTCAACTTGAATACATCCATGGACACATGAGCATATTACATACATGTATAAATATTATTTTTAATTTAAATATTTGTATGTATTTTGGACATTTTAATCTAAATTCCAAAATAGTAGTGTGGTGTTTGCAAATGTGGTATTTTAGTATTAGGGATCACAGCTAACCTAACAGTCAATTTTTTTTTTAATTTTTTTAATGTTTATTTATTTTTGACAGAGAGAGACAGAGCATGAGTGGGGGAGGGGAAGAGAGAGAGGGAGACACAGAATCTGAAGCAGGCTCCAGACTCTGAGCTGTCAGCACAGAGCCCGACGTGGAGCTTGAACTCACAGACCGTGAGATCATGACCTGAGCTGAAGTCAGACGCTCAACCGACTGAGCCATCCAAGCACCCCATAACAGACAAATCTTTTAATGAAATGTTCAATTAATCAGTCATGGTTACTTCCAAATAACACTAATGAAATTAGGGCTATATAAAGAAAAAATATTATTCAGTAATAAAATTTAATTAATATGAATGACTAAGTACTTAATATTTCACATTTTTTAATAAATGGTTTGCTAAACTGGGTCCCGCAAAACATAATAAAACAAATCATATTTTTCTTTATTGTGATCATTGTGGAAAAAGCAAAAGAATTATTATTTTTTCTTTTAGAGCAACTTGCTTATTGAGTCTTTGTGTATCTACACAGAGATAGCTACATAATCATCTTATATCATTTTGAGCCACCTTTTTAATCAGGCCGTTGCTGCAGGCACCAGAAGTTACAGGAGTCCACTGGGCACTTTTCTCAGTCCACATTGCATCTCTTGCTTCCTTTTCCCCAGCATGTATCTGCCATCACTACATGGTTTACCTGTAAGACTTGCTCAACCATTCTAGTTCAAGCACAAACTTGGAAAGGTAAGGTAGTTAATGGCTCCTGAAAGAACCCTTGATGATTTGACAACAGAAGTCTGTGGATGAGTACTTCTCTGTTCCTGTTAAAAATCCTGAGGTATAGTTCGTACAGGTACATGAAATACTTCAAGGGATTCATGTCAGCCATATTTCAGCAGAGAAGTAGACTCATTCTGTTAGAGATTAGATATATAATAGATGAGAGATCAACCTATAGATTTCTAGCAAGGAACTGGCCTATGCAGTTGAGGAGGGCTTGCTAGGCAATTTCCAGTTCTGTGCAGCAGACCATCAGGAAGGGCAAGCTGGAACTTCCAAGTCAAAAGATGAACTGCTGCCCATAGATGGAGTTTCTTCTTCAAGAAAGGCTCAGCTCTATTCTTGAGGCCTTTCAACTGACTGAATCAAGCCCACCCAGATTATCTAGAATAATATCCCCTACTTAAAGTCAAGTGATTAAATAAAGTCAATTTTTATAACATCTATAAAATATCTTCACAGGAAAATTAGATTGGTTTATGTTAAATGACTTAGGACTATGGTCTGGCCAAGTCAGCACATCAAGTAGCCCATCCTAGGGTCTGAGCCTTATTTGTCCTGAACATAAACCGCTTCAATAATACATACTTAGTTTGACTTTAGTGTTTTATTCTTCCCTCATGCTCTAATCCTTGTCCCTAGGAGAAAATCCTCACATAAACTACCTGCATGCTAACCCTGGTTGTAAACTCTATTTCCAAAGATGGGGAGACAGACAATTGATATTAGATAATTGGTATCACAGTGGCCTTAGAAAGCAGATACTCAACATGGCATTCTGATGAGAGATCACCCGCAGGACAGACAGCAATAAGGACTCCACTGATGTTATCAGTCGTGGTAACAATAACCCGTGGAATGCAGAAGCATTATCATTACTAAGAATCTCACTGGTGGAACATTTTTATGAGGTGTGTATTGGTGTCATGGTGCGGCCATGACAAATTACCACAAACAAGGATATTCTTCATTCTCTCACGGTTCATAGTCCAGGAGTCTGAGATGAGAGAGATGACAAGGCTATATTTCCTCCAGAGGCTTTAAGAGAATCTATTCCATGCCTCTCTCCTAGATTCTGTTGGTGTTCCCTGATTTGTAGCCATTATTCCAATCTCTACCTTTTTCACTTCTCTGTGTATCTGTTTTAAAGAAACCTTATTTTCATTCTTATAAGGATACATGTTATTGTATCCTTACAATCAATGGTAAACTCCTCCAGAAGGAGGCTCACCCAGAAAATCAATGGTAAACTCCTCCTCTGAAGATTCTTAATCACTTCCTTTTCCATCCATCTAAGACAATATTCACAGGTTCAGAGGATTAGAACATAGACATCCATTATTTAAAGCCAACTTCCAGCATGCAACTAGGTAGGCTGTGAAACTTTGACTTATAATGTAGGGATTATTCTTCAACATTCTGGAACATTTTGGACATCATAAGGATTTGGTTGATGTCCTGAGATTAATTTTAGGAGCCCTGAAAGAAAATGATAGACTCAGATTAGCAAACTATCAATGGCACACTATGACTGTCAGAATAATTCCATGGGGACATTTTAAGAAACTCGTCACCTATAGCTGAGAGGTAGACTGTACTGAAAAATCGGGCTGAAATTTAATTTAAGTGGTGGCAGAGCTTCAAAGGATACCAAACGTACATATTTGGAGATCTATGCCAAAGTCAGGACCCAGATAGGGAAAAAGTATAATGATGGTGTATATGATGGTGAAATTTGTGTTGGTGTAGCTGAGCATCTTGAACACTATATTTCCATCCAAGGGAACCAGCTCCTTCCTTGCTATAAGACAACAACAGCAGAAATCTCACTTGAGGCATTTGCACAGAGATGCTCTATGGCTATCTCAGTGCTTCAATTCTAGGCCATTCTTCAATTTATCTTAAAGCCAATAAATAGGCTAGGTTGCTGCAAAGACTAATTTGAGAACAACTACAACTTTATTTGGTTCCCAGGAAATACTCAAAAGCAACTTTTTCCGAAAGGTAGTAAGAAATATGCTGGTAAGAACACAGGAGGATATTTATGAAACTCAAGAGGTCAGAGTTGACAGAATAAACTAATTTACCTTGGTGTTCCCATTACCATGGTATTGCGATGGAACTAGTTTACTTTGTAGTGTATTGGTAGGATTGTTAGTATTCTCAAAAACCAGAGACTGAGATTGGTACTCCATGGTAAGAGGCAAGATGGAAATAATGACCAAAATAGATTCTAAGTTGGAGTGGTAACCAGTCCTGATCTGTATGTTCCCAGGAGCAAATGAACAACTAGTTTAGTCTATTACAAGACACATTAGCCTGCTATGCTATTACAGAAAACTCTAGTAAATATACTCAGTCAATGGTAGCTG